>NC_136658.1:90459940-91059940 GCF_903797595.1 Erithacus rubecula
TCCTTCCTTCCTTCCTTCTTCCCTTCCTTCCTTCCTTCCTTCCTTCCTTCCTTTCCTTCCTCCTTCCTTCCTTCCTTCCATTCTTCCTTCCTTCTTCTTCCTTCCTTCCTTCCTTCCTTATTCCTTCCTTCCTTCCTTCCTTCCTTCCTTCCTTCCTTCCTTCCTTCCTTCCTTCCTTCCTTCCTTCCTTCCGCCTTCCTTCCTGCCTTCCTTCCTTCATTCCTTCCTTCCTTCCTTCCTTCCTTCCTTCCTTCCTTCCTTCCTTCCTTCCTTCCTTCCTTCCTTCCTTCCTTCCTTCTTCCTTCCTTCCTTCCTTCCTCCTTCCTTACTCCTTCCTTCCTTCCTTCCTTCCTTCCTTCCTTCCTTCCTTCCTTCCTTCTTCTTTTCTTTTTTTCTTCTTGACTTTTTCCTCCTTTTATTTTTTCCTTTGTGTCTCTCCTTGAAATGAAGATTTCAAACAGTGTAAACATTCTTTTCTTTCTGCTGGGACCATATTTCACCCTAAATGTCAGGAGCTTGGAAAGCATTTTAATTTTCACCTTGTCAATCTGTAGAGGCTAAATGCCCAGAGTTAAAAAAACAGTATTACTGAAAGTCAGAGGGGTTGAAGGATATCAGGATGTGGTGCTGAAAGCTGGGATCTGCTAAAGACTCTGCTATATACTTAATAAGCAAACTTGAATAACTGCAGTTTTATCTCTTTATGTGTTTCCTAAATTTAAGGATCTGAACTGCACATTCACACTTATGGCTCCTTTTCAGAGTATGACTAGGTGTCTGACTTAGCAAAGCCACATTACATGGTTTTGTCCTACTTTTATGGCAGGTAAATCTATGGCTTTGAAAAATGAGCTGCCTTTATACTACAGTTTTGGTGTGCTTTTTCACCATAAGGGTATAAAAAACAAAGCAAGATTTATACCACAATCATTTTGATCTTGAAACTCATACCTCAGAAATTCACAGAATGGTTGGAGCATCTCAAGGGAAGGGGACTCCACACCATCTCTGGGGAGTCTGTCCTGGTGCTCAGTCACTCTTAAAGTATTTTCCTCATATTCACATAGAACTTCCTGTGTTTCAGTTTGTGCCTATTGCTCCTTATCCTGTTTCTGGGTGACACTATAAACATTTCCTTGACACCTACTTTTAAGATATTTGTATACACTGATAAAATCCCCTCTCAGTCATCTCTTCTCTGGGCAAACAAGCCAAGCTTTCCTCATAAGTAAGGTGCTCCAGCCTCCTAATGATCTTTGTAGCCCTCTGCTAGATCCACCTTGTCTTTCATGAACTGGGGAGCCCAGAAATGGACATAGGATTCCATAAGTGGCTTCACCACTTCCCTTGGACCTGTTGGCTGCACTCTTGCTAAGACAGGATGGGGTTATTACTTCCTAGGTATTTGTATTTGTCTTAACTTCAATATGTTCCTTCTCTCTGCCCTAGTCTTCAGCTTGTCCAGATGTTGATGAATGTCAGCACAGCCTTCTGGTTTTGCAAGATCCTCCTCACAGTTTGTATCATTGTTGCTGCAAGTACACTCTACCCCTTCATCCAAGCCTTTGGTGAATTAATTGAATAAGACTAAACCCAACACTGACCCCTGGAAATCATCATTACCTACAGAAATCCAACTATACCTTGTGCTACTGACCACAACCCTCTGAGCTCTGCCATTCAGTTCTCAATCTACATCACTGCTCACTCATCTAACACAAACCCTGAGTTTACCTCTCAGGATGGGAAACAGTGTCAAAAGCCTTGCTGAAGTCAAGATAGATAACATCTACTTCTCTCCAGTCATCTATCCTGCCAGCCATTCCATCATTGAAGTTTATCAGAGCAGTCAAGCATGACTTCTCCTTAGTGAATTCATGTGAACTACCTGATAACCTTCTTTTGCTCTACAGGCTTAGAGATCTCATCCTATTGGGTTGTTCCATCACCTTTCCAGGGATGGAGATAAATCTGACTGGCCTGCTCTTTCCTGGCTTATACTCCTTGATCTTCTTTAAGAATGGAGTAACATTAGCTTTCTTCCAGTCCTCAGGCACCTCTCCCATTCTTCACAATCTATCAAAGATGACAGAGAGTGGCTTACCAATAACATCTGCTGTCTCCCTCAGCACTCCTAAATGTTTCCCATTGAAGCCCATGGATCTGTCTAAATGAACTCTCATCTGATCTGTTTTGACCAAGAGAAAAATCTTCCTTTCTCCAGACATTCTCTCTTGCCTCTAGGTGCTGAGATTCCTCAATTAAATGAAAGAATGAATATAAGAAGGCATTCAGTAGCTCTGTGTTTGCTCTATTCATCAGCAAGGTACCCGCCTCATCCAGCAGTGGGGCCACATTTTCCCTAGTATTTCCTTTGCTACTTGAAGAATCCCTCCTTTTCATGATATCCACATTTGACTCCAAAATGACCTTAGCCTTCCTTGTTGTATCCTTGCTTACTCTGACAATGTTCCTACATTCCTCCCAAGTTGTCTGTCCCTGTTCTTACAGTCTGTAAGCTTTTCTGTTTCAATTTAGCCAGAAACTCCTTGCTCATTCAAATCCTTTATTCCCTATTTGCTTGCTTCTTTGGGATGTACCAGCTTGAAGGAAATAATGCTTGAACATTAGCCAGTTTTCTTGGGTCCCATGATACTCTACCAAGCAAATGTCTGAAGAGGCCAACATCTGCTCTTCTGAAATCCTGTATAAGAAGCTTGCTACTCTCCTTGCTAATCTAAGGACCTTGAATTCCACCATCTCATGGTCACTGCTGCCAAGACCGTCCTTGAGCTTCCACTTCCCCACCAGGCCTCCTTTTGTTGTGTAAAGAGGGTCCAGCACAACACCTCTCCTTGTTGGTTCCTGTATCTCTTGGAGAAAGAAGTACTCATCAATGAATTTCAGGAACCTCATGGATTTTTTATGCCCTGTTGTTTGTCCAACAGATTTCAGGGTAGTTGAAATCTTCCATGTGGATCAGGCCTTGTGAATGTGAGGCTGTTCCAGTCTGTCTGTAGAGGGTCTCATCAGCTCAGCTCAAGAGAAACTTGTCAGGAAATAAATATCTACATTTTTAAAAGATATGTCAGATTTTTGACATTGTGAGAGATGAAACAAAGTATAAGTATACAAGAAAAAATTATTTCTGGTTAGAAACAAAATGTTGGAATTCTACAATCATCTCAGTTTTCTGGAGCCTCCTTTCTCTCTGACTGTCATGCCTGCCTCATAGTGCCTGTTTCATATTTGCTCTTGGTGCTGCGTTCGTTGACCAATTTGAAAGATAAATGAAGTATTAAAGAAGCAAGACCAGCTGAGCCACTGGCTTCATCAGAGTGCTCAGGGACCATCTTCAGCTTTTGATAAGACTGTCACAGCTTGTGATTGCATCTCATAACTGTTTCTTAGTTACCACTCACAATCAAATTCAGAATGCGGGGACTGTGGGAAAGCCAGATAATGACCTTGGCAAGTGTCTAGGAACAGAACTGAGAAATTATTTACAGCACTTGCCTTCAAGGGATAATTTGGCAATAGAACTACAAAGCAGGTTTCTATGGGCAATGCTGAAATTAGTAATAGACTTTTAAATATTAAAGCCCCCTAAAAATAACCACAGATGAAATAAGGGAGAAAAACCTCTGAGACCCGTTTTCCACCTCAGCTGACAACACACAATTCTTGGTTTAATAACAAAAGACATCTTATTAAATTATATTAGGGCGAGTCTGTTGCTTAGTGCAGGTGTCAGGCTGGTAGTGTTGCTAATACCTACTGTAGCCACACATGCTGCTGTGAAAAGCCAGCCAATATTTCAGTACAAATGACATGCATGTATTATCTCTCAGTGTTCTAAGGTAATCTAATTACATTTAATGTTTGTAAAAAATGTCTTCAAATATAATATTTGGGTATATTTGTTATACATATCAATATAGATAATCAAAAATTACCCCTTCAAATCTGTATTTAGGAAAGAAAGGCCACAAATAATTCAATGTGATTTAATGACAGTTTGGGTTCTCAGACTGCAAGGACTGTATGTGCAACAAACATAATTTCAGACCATACACCTTCAGTTTATAATAAATTGGTTTTTCAAGTGTTAAAAAATATATTTTAATACTGCAGTGCGAAAAATATTGATCATCAACATAACTATAATATTAATAAACTGAATATCCAGGACAAAGATCTTCAATATTCTATTTCATACCAGACTAATGTTTTCAAATATGCTGACTTTCTCAAAAAAAAATAGGGACACTGCTTACCTAGTGGTTTAGTACCATTTTAATAAGTTTACAAATACCTGGGATATATCAGATGATTGAAAAAATTGTGTTACTGAATCTGAAAATGACAAATAAAAAGGTACCATGATCCACAAATAGTGTAAGAAAATATATTCTGCTCATATTTAAACTTTTTTATAGACTGTGAAGGTCTAGAAGATCATCAATTTCCCTAAGAAAATGCACTTCAAAACATTGCTATAAGAATCATCCACTTCTGTCAGGATTAATATCATCCCTTCTGACCTTGCACTGAAAAGCTTTACAGTTTGTGGCTGAGGGATTTTGGCTCTAATGAGGCAAAAATTCTCTGAAACCAACTTATGTACCTTTTTCATCAATCTTTATACTTGAACCTATCCTCTGTTCAGGCAAATATGGTAAAATTTATGAGTAAGGTATATCTGAAAAAGTCACAACTTGTTTTTTCTGTCTACTGAAACCAACTTTAAGATGACTTTCAAGTGAAAATTCTTGTATCTTATATTTTCTTTTGCTCATCAGCAGGAAGTACTGATTTTTACTGGGACAGTGTCGTGGTTTAACTGTTGCCAGTAACCAAGTACTACTCAGCCGCATCCCTCATCAGTAGATTGGGAAGAAAAGGGGAAGAGCAAGAGCTAATAAACTTGTGGAATGAATAAAAGACAGTTTAATAGAGAAAGCTAAAGCTGTGTGCACAAGCAAAGCAAGGAATTTATTCACTCTTTCCCATGGGCAGGCAGGTGTTCAGCCATGTCCAGGAGAGTAGGAACTTATCACATGTAATGGTGACTTGGGAAAACAAAAACAAACAATCCAAAGATCCTCCTCTTCCTCCTTCTTCTCCCCAGCTTGTATACTGGTCCTATGATCTGGAGCATCCCTTTGGTCAGTTGGGGTCACCTGTCCTGGCTGTGTCTCCTCCCAACCACCCATGCAACCTCAGGCTCCTCTCCAGTATGGCAGTACAAAAGCCAGAAAGGCCTTTATTCTGTGTAGGATCTTGTCAACAATAACAAAAACATCTCTATATTATAATCCCTTTATATTCAGCACAAATCCAAAACATAGCCCCATACCAGCCACTGCAGAGAAAAATAACTCTACCTCAGCTCAAATCAGTACGGACAAGTCATTCAACTAGCACTGCACTTCTGAGCTGATCAAAGTATGTATTTATTGCAGGAGCTCTCTTTTTTTTTCTCCCTGTTCATCTTCCTTATGGACCAGTTGTGAGCCGTAATTATTTTCTCATTAGCTGTAATTGCTTGAAGGATTTCTAATATGCATTAAGACAGACTGAGAGGATTTATTATCTTGTCATGCTGGGTCACCTCGTATGTGCTGCCATTTATTCACATGGTACAATTATCTTTCTGTAATCCACTACCTCACCATCCTTCCAGACTACAAAATACAAGCAGGCTTTTCAAAGAATATTTGTAAGTAATAGGTGCTGAAGAATATGAAGAAAGGAGTAGCTGCACTACTGCACAAGCTTACTTATTCCCTTTCTTTTTGTGTGTCATTACTATCTTTTCTCTTCCCTCTCATGAATTTTTCTATTGCTAGAGTTACCACGTTTGACTCCAATATTTCTTCAAAGTATAAATCCCTGGCCCTCTCTGCATAGCTTCTGACTAGGACCCCTAGGACTCAGCTGGTGTGGTAAACATCACTGTGCTGCAGTGCCAGTCTGTGGCCTTAAATGCATCATTGTTATGGTGAATCGCCAAAAAATCAGAACTGTGTTCCCTGAAAATCATAATGCTGTACTAAGATAAGGTATTTCCTCAACAGCCAAATGTGATCCTTACTTCTTTCTTGATTTTCTAGTCTTTAGGTTTAATTTGTTCAAATGTTGATATTTTTTTCCAACTCAAAGGGGAAAATTGTAATCTACTGTAAACTAACAGTGTTAGGACAAAACCATGACATTCTGTTATATGCAGTGCATACAGATAAAATCTATACAGATAGATACTCACCTAGATAAAAGCAAAACAAACTAAAATAGACAAACATTAAAAAAAGTAGAAAAATCGGATGGTAGGGAACTTCCAGGCTGAATTTAATCATAAGGACTCTCTATCCTGCACAACCTTCATTCAACATTGCCTTGTCAAAGTCTGCTAGTAATTTCATGCTTATATGGTGGGATTATGAATATGGTCATTCATCTGTGAATATCAGGGATTCAGGTGAATTAAAAGCTCTTCCACAAACATTCATACAACAAAACAGCTGTACAAATGTCCATGATGAAATTCAGATTGAAAAGAGTACAAGGGTAGAGCTTAATTTCACAGCTCATTGAAGTCTTTGAGAGCCTTTAAAGTGAATCCAATGGGTTTGTTCAAAGAATGAAGTATTATACAAGAGTACTCAAATATGTCCCAAAGGCTGTAGAACTTTACTCACATTAGAATTATAAGTAGATAGATGTGACTTAGATTTGTAGAACAGCTAAGTCAGGTTTTGGACACGAGCAGATTACCCTGGAATAACTAATGATGATGTATTACCTGTTCCACAGTAACAGCCTTTTTGAAAATACTCATCCTGAAGTAAACAATACACTGTATGACGTGGTATATGCCCTGAGTGAAATGAGGTTAAACTTGTTCTAGAACAGATAGAAGACAAAGTACCTATTTCAGTTGTCCCAAATAATGGCTTCTTGGATTTTGAGGTTTTATTTTGAGACTTTTGTATTCTAATGCTTTATAGTTCAGTAATGTCAAATAACTGGATCGAATTTACCATGACTGAGATTGAGGATGAAGAAAGCACCTGAAACAATTGTGTAACTGAGACTCAAGCTTTTATAAAACACTGAAGAATTTTAAAATCAACCTGGCATTTGGTTAACAAAGCAGAAGACAGAAATGGAGCCAAGGCAACATGCACATTCATTTAACTCTAAGTGGATTCTGTTTTATAAATCAAGAAGAACAGAGTTCACCAGTCCAGTGTGTTATTATTACCTTAACATATTTGCTCAAAGTTCAGCCATGACTACTGCAGGAGCAGTTTCTTTTCCAGAAAGCAGTAATTGGAAAATTGTTCTATATTTTCGCAGCCTGTGTTATAGGACTTTTAAAAATATGTTATTGGAACAGTTTTCATTGTTAATTTCCATTTTTATTACATTTGTTCTGCTTCTGTTCCAGAAATCTACTGAATAGGTGCCTATAGGCCTTCACTATATTTTAAACAAGAATGTACATAAGAGTAGCTAAAAAAGAAAGGGAAAAAAAAAAGGAAAATATTTTATTGCATGCCAAATTTACCATCCCTTTTTGAAATTACTGCTTTGTGTTGCAGATTTCTGGAATAAGAATATGGCTGATAAATTATTACCTTGTATAGGTTTCAGTACCATTTCTTAATCTCTTTTTTGATTCAGACTCCATACAAGGCATTTTGTACAAATGAGAAAAAAAGGGCTTACATAGAAAATATATGTTTAGACATATATATATATATATATACATAATATAAATACTGAAGAGGTATGATATTTGAATTTATTTTTCTGTTTCATTTATCAAGGATGTTATCTGGTATTTGTATGAAATATGACAGTGATTACAAAAATTTTCTTTTAACAATAAAAATTAATGTTGAGTTTAACTATGTGTTAATATTAGAGGATGTTACCCACATGATGTTTGCAAGATGCATGCCTCTAGCCTCTAACAATCCTTCTTTCTTGTATTAATACATTACTTTTGTGCTAAGGCTATTGGAATTTAGCATAAAATAAATCCCCTTCATTTGCATCCCAAGGGATATATAAATTAATATATTAATGGGGCTTAATGAGGGTCCTGTCAGAATTTATAGTTGACAAAAGGGATAGAATAAACACTCAGGTCCTCCTTCATGTCCTGAGAAGGCAGTAAAGGCTCCCTGACCTTCATTAGTGGGTTTTGTACACACCCTTACCTCCTTAATGAAGCAGATTTATAATAAGGCTTCTTTTTCAGGGTGAAGAGAGAGGGGCTGCTGGCTGGTACAGAAACACAGTGTTCTTCTGGGCCTCACTGGAACAACATCAAGTGAAGAGACATCCTCTTCTCTCCAGACATCATTCAGTTGTTAGGCCCTTGTTGAGCCACGTGTAAGATAAGTAAGGGGCTGGGTTCCTGTTTTTCTAAACCATCTTCACCATTTTTTCAGCTTTTTAAAGAAACACTGAACAATTCTGACTACTTACCCCACTATTGCAAACAGATGTTTGCAAAGTCAGTCTTAACTTGCAAATAGAACGCTACTTGTAAGAAAATTCCTTCAGGGTAAATTTTTTTCTCTGTGAGTCAGTGAAATAATTGATGAAAATGTGACCTATTACATTATGACCTATGATACAGCTAAAGAAAATAAATGGATAATTCAGATCATGGTTATATAATCAGATAACATATTTTGTAGAACAGGGCTTTCCATTTAAGTGTAACTATATGTAATCCAGAAGATACTTTTCGTTCATTGTATTTTTAAGTATATTCTTCCACTACACTTAAAGGAACTGTCAAATGAATCTTGATAAAGAAATGAATATTAGAGAAGACAGTAAGATTATCTGGTAACAAATCCCATTCCTGTCAGAGTGGTTGCAATATTCCGCTAAGATCCATTATATCTATAATAATAATATAAAGGGATAAAGAGAGTCCTTTAAAAAATGCTGGAAGGAAAAAAAAAGAAAGAAAAAAGAAATAGGAAACACCACTGCCCCACCTCCAACACTTCCCAAATGTAATTTTGTTTGCAGAAAAACACTTGCAAAAAAATTAAGTTTTCCCAGACAGTTGTATCTTGGTATACAGAGAATAGTTTAAAATAACAGGAATTTTAGTGAATAAGGGAACAGTTGTTGGTATATTGAGATATGTGAACACTGTGGATCCAGTTCTATGCTAAGGTATTGGTAAAAAGCCTTTTTCTGAGGCATCAGCTGTAAGCGATAATCAAGAAGTGGAAATGTCAGTAGTGCAAAGAATTTGAACATGCTAACAAATACATAGACAATACAGTATCTCTGTGAAAAGGACAAAACTAATACTGTTATATTTCAAGCCAAGTATTTTCAGGAATATGTAAGAATTGATGACCCCTGCAGTGAGAAAAGTATGTGGTAAATCACCTTTGCTAAGTAGATAAGAGCACAGTGTACAAGAACTGAAAGTCATGAAGGTTGGTCTTTGTGTACTGACCAATATACTCCAGCCATGATATTTCATACCAGAAAGGATATTTGATCTGTGAAAAATAAGGCATTTGAGGAAGAATATCCTAAACAAGTGTATCTCAGAGATACCTATGTCCCATTACACAGGTAGAGAAAATTTGCTAACCTATACATGCTCATGGGACAGACAGATAGATGCAAGCAAATGCCAATCAACATATGGAAATATGAAACAGATGGAGAATCCTAGACAAAATTTAAGTACTACATCAAATTTCTGTGAAACTGACATTTTGCTGCAGGAGCATTAATGAAAAGAACTTTATTTTCAACCATATTCCCTGGATATGATGATAGAAATGTAATAGAAATGATGTGTACTGTCATGTGTGCATCAAAAAAATCTGATCAAAATCACCTCGCTAAAAAAAAAAAAATGTTTATGTACATTTTTTTTCATTCATTTGTATTGTAACATTCAAAATCTCTCATGTAGACAGAAAATTAGCTTGCCTTATATGCACATGTACATACATATGTATATATATATACCATATATATGAATATATGTGTATATATAAAAAAGAAAATGTTTATTTTTAGAACAACAAATATCTCAACAATCTAGTTCAATCTAGCATAGACCTATTTTTACAGAAAATATAAGAAAAGAAAATAGTACAGTCAGGATACTTCTACAGAGAAAAACTCTCTGCAGTACTCATAGTATAATTAAAAATAAACCATGCACAATTCTTAGTCTCTGTGCCTTATGCTGGTTTTATCCTCATCCTTTCTTTAATTTTCCCATGCAGTTACTGCCCTATGCTGCACACTGTCTGATTTTTTTGAAGACCCCTCCTAGGCAGGTCAAAAAAGTTCAAACAGAGGAAATCTGAAAAAACTAAGAAGCTGTGCAAATTCAGTATGAACCATGCTACTAGACATGACAATACTGTATTACAGGGCCACACAATGACAGTGTTTTCCTTTTTTATCACTGTATAAAAAGGTTGATCACAGTGATGGGTAAATGTTGAATTGCAGTACAGATAATGAGAAAACAATAGGCTCTCAATTTAAGAAATTGTCTGATACCAGAGAACTTATATATACTGATAATTCTCATGCCCTACTGCTGCAAGTCAAGATTTTGTTAGAAGCATTATCTGTATGAAATTATTATCTGTGAAGTTATGCATGCATTAGACATGGATGGAGAAGAGAGGAGCTAAGGAAGAATTCCTCAGCAGCACAAATGACTCAGCGTGAATTCACACGGATTATTTCAGAAAGAGAGGGAGAAGAGAGGTATCTTGGCTATAGCTAAGGAGTTTAAAGATAGCATTTGGTAGTGTCAGGCCTTATACATGCATAGATCACTGACAGTAATACCAACACATCCCACATTTGTGTGTGTGGAGACACTAAACAATTCTGTACTGGAAAATAGAACGGTTGGTCCAATGTGGGTATCTCATGTTTACATGAATGTAGGTAAAAAGAAAACATTTGCTGTTGAAATCATGTTTATCCAGTAAGATACCAATTTATTATTTATATCATATTCCAAAGGAAATAAATTCCTTAAAGTTCAAATATCACTAATGATATAAAGACCAGTAATAAAAATGTAAATAATATATTAAAACAACACAAAATACTTGTAATTAAATACTTTCTTGTGTATTTATACAGCTAACAAAGAAACTGTTTCAAATTATTTATTATATTTGACAAATTGTGCAGTTATTCATGAGATACCTTTGATGCCTGGAACATTTGAAGAGCTTTTATTTGAACAGGCTTTAGTGGGGTGGTATAAGTCTTCTGTCCATAGGCCTGGCTGAAAATCATAGATGCAACCTCTAGAATATGTTGACTGTAATACTTACAGAAGAAGAACATACAAAAACCTGAGAGACATAATCAATCTCCAACTCAGATTGTGTTATTGTAAACCTACCACCAAATATTTAATATAGCCACAGTTTGGCTCTATGATATGACTGAGCGTGAAGAGCCTGTAATCTCAAATTAATTACTAAACTGACAAGCTACCATTCCTAGGCTATCAACACAGCAGTGAAAGGTAGATATGGAGAGAGGAGATGAGACGGAGAATAACTATTATAAGACAAAATCTATTATGGACTACATAAATATCAATGGAAAAGGATAAGTAACATCTATAGGATAGCCATAAAGCATGCTGGGGTTTGAGGGAGGAATTAAAAAAATCTTTGCATGAAAAACACCCACAGGGTTTGGGATTATCACAGTATTGTCTTTACTGTCAGAAAAAAGAAAAAAAGGCAAAAACATTCTAGATTTGAGGATTAAAGGATACGGTACCCTGTGTGCCTACCCCAATACCTGTTTTCATTTTCAGCAAGTAAGACAGAGCTGTTTATAAATATTCATTTCACAAAAATATTTATTCATTCTTTGAAAATAAGAGTTTTTCAGGTAATTCTCCTCATACATACAAAGCAATATATGCATTTCATAAATAGGTATATAAATAGACACAAGGGTGGGTAGAAATAGGCAGGAATTTAAAATAATAATTGTGCAAACCATCATGCATGACAAATATACAGAACTTTATTAATTAGATAGATCTATGTCTACACACAAATACCATGCACATTTAGAAGCCAACAATATGCAAAATAAATTCTTATATCTGAAATCACTGTTGCAGAATACTCTAGACATATTTGGCACATCTTAGAGTGTTGGTGATAAAAGGGTTTTTCCTAGCTAACCTCTAAGGTCTGTGAAAATCTGTGCTAATGACCTAACATACTTATTATGACACATTACAAAAATACATTGCTCTCAAAAGTAACAGTTTGATGTTAAAAAAGGTACATTTTTTATGGTGGAGGATGTGGGGACCTTACCAACACTGTAGGCTCAGATTAATGCTGAGAAATTGAAATTTTGTTTTCAGTGAGTATATTCAAGTCCATGAGGTCATGCATGGTTCAGTGAGCTTGAAGGTCTTATGAACAAAGCTGTAAGCGAAATGTCATTGCTTTTTATTACAGATTTACTACTTTTTTCCAGTGCCTCTTATTGAAATCAGAGAAAAAAATATTGATTTTTCTGGAAGTGATTAAGAGTAAGACGAGGTAAAAATAGTTTGTGACTACATGAATTACGTATTAAACATTAAAACTGTAAACTATAAAGCCAGTCCAGGTACCTGACACTGACAAAAGCATCTGTAACACATTTTGTCTTGGTAAGGCCTGCTCAATGCCCAGAGTGCAAGACCGAATTTGGATTTACACATCTACCTGCCAGAGGTAGAACACCTCCTTTAAGACAGGAGCAGCCTTCTACTGGAAAATTTCAGAATTTCTCATAAGACATGCCCAGAGAGCAATTCTGAAAATCTAATTTAAAAGTGAAACATTGTATCACATTTAAAATTTGAATATGCAATATCCAAGAATTTTTTATCTCGCTCTTACTTTGGGTATAAATATATATAAATTATGTCACATAAGTAGTGTGATATACGTCTTGTACAGTAATTCTGCATTTTATCCATAAGGGAAGGAGGGAAGGAAGGAAGGAAGGAGGGAAGGAAGTGGGGAAGGAAGGAAAAATAATAACAATAATGATAATAAAAAGGGGAAAAAAACCCAGGTGATGCACAGTACAATTACCCACCATTCACTGAATGATGACAGCCCCTTCCTGAACCTAGATCTGCCTCCCTTCTGGGTAACTCTCTCAGTTCATGTACTGGGCATGATGTTCTATGGTGTGGAATATCCCTTTGCTCAGTTCATGTAATGTCTCCCAGCTATTCTCTCTCTTTGTTTTTTTTTTTGCCTGCTTCGTCACTGGCACAGCATGAGAGGTTCTTGACTTATGATAAATCTGACTCGGCAAAAAAAGCATAATATCAGCGTTTTATCAACATCATTTGCAGAAAAAAAAACCCAAAAAAACCCATTTTAACAGTTACTGAGAAGAAATTAACTCTACCCTAATTGAAATCAGGGTAGTATTTGATGCTTTCTCCAGTTATTAAACTCAAACTTTTGTTTAGGGCAGTTTAGTTCTGTAGTTGGTTATGTGTTTATAATTTTTTTTTTTTTCATTGCCAACAGATAGTATTCAGAATACTCTTTCTTCAAGAGAGATATTGCAAAAATTGAAAGTTACTCAAAATTAGTTACTGAACATGGTAAATGCTGTAGTTTGACTTTTCATGTTAAAAAAAATAATTTAGTATAAAATAGTATGAAACATCTATCAAATATGTAGCCATTTCTGTTGCCTTAGCTTTGCATGTCACAAGTTCTTTGGATGAATAAAAATGAGCATGTCATCAGACATGTTTGCCTCATTAACCCCAAAACATTTCATGGGTAATTCACATATCTATTAGACTTTCAAAAGTGTCACATAAGCTGTCATGTCCCCAGTCTGCTTGCTTGTTCTCATCCCAGAGTTTCTGAAACAACCCAACCCAGATCCCTCGCCATGCACACCACCGGGCCAAAGATCTAAAAGTTTCATGAAAGTTTCTCCTCTCCCTCTCTATTTCCTCTCCCCTTCTCACATTAGTGCCTTAGAACAGGAACAGGACAATGAGATTAAGGAAAAATTATATCTAATATTTCCAACCAGCATTAAGGTAACAAGTTCTAGTCCTTCATGTCATAGTGTGGTAAGGCCAGCAAGGGGAGAAGTTAAAACTTCTGCTTCTTGTTGCTTCTGGATGCAAGACCTTTAATAAGGCAATTTTTTGCTGAAAAAATAATAAACATTGAAAGCAAAACTAATAATTCCTTTAAAAATAATTTGCACAATTTACTAAATTCCATCTTCTTTTACTGAAACAGCATTTCCTTCCTGTGTAGTTTACTAGAGCAAAAAAGTACCTCAACCATGAATTTGTTTATTTCCCACACATAATTTTCCCATGAAATGAGATTGTAGGGTTTTATATAGTATAATATTTGATTTCAAAAATTGTGATATTATTTTTTTAGTTAAAGTCTACTGTTTGTTTTATAATTCTGTCTGTCATTGTCACAATACTGTCAAGTACTCTCTTTTCTTCTATTTTGCATTCATACCTTTCAAATTCAGTAATCTACTTAGCAATTTAAATAGTCCTGTCTTTTTCCTAGGTTAACATCTACACCGTCTTTTTATGTAACCACTATTTTTTATCTCAGGAATGTAGCTGTTCTGCAATTTTTCTATTATATAATTTAGTCTATTAGTGAAGATTATTTCAGATTTTTTTGGCTATTTGTTCAATTTTTCACCTTCTCTATAATTTTTTAATTAAAAAAAAAGAGCTCATGTGATTACAAAATTCATGTTTTACAAGTGAAATCTGACCCCTCTGTCAAGATTTCCTTCTTTTACTTTTACTCACATTGGTCTCCTCTCAGGCTTTCCATTTCATTGGTATGATTCAGACATTTTGCTACTAAACTAACACTTTTTAAAATTGTAGTGGCCTTAGAAACAAAACACAAGAATCAGCTGACTTACCCTCTTTTCCATCTGAAAATTAGACTGCTGGATGTGAGCTGAGTGGTGGATCTTTCTGCCCATTGTCTGAAAGGAATTTTGGGTCAACAGCCGATGTTTAGGTGTCTCATTCAAGGTTAAAAATAGGAGAGATGGTGGAGATTTGGGGACTGAATGTTATGCTAATGAGTCTGTTGTTAAACAGTAATATTTCAGTTATTCTGTGACATCTAGATTCACCACGGTGAGGAAAGAGATCAGAATTTCTGGAAGGCTTCCTGTTGGAACCCGAAACTGAGAATTTTAGGCTTTCAGTGATGACAGGCACTGGTGTCCAAGAAAACACTGCTTCTGACCTGAGACTGTGGAGAAGGCTTCCAAAATTAGATGATTGAACTGGAATTATGGGTGTGAAGTTTGAATAGAAGTGTGTAATATCACATGGCTGAAAACTTAAAATTTAAGGTTTTAGAATATAGATATATATAAAGCAAGATGGAGGTTTTAGGGCAGATGTTTATTTCTTCTTCATGAGTTGAGGTGATCTTGTTTAATTATATTAAAAAATCCACATTGCAGCTCACAGGTGTTAATTATTGAGTTAAAAGTAAAAATTATTTAGGCCTCCATTCTTAATTAGACAATTTACCCTTAAAAGGCCTTGTAGAAAGAGAGAGATATGTCTCCATTTTTAAATTGTTAGCTAGAAATGCTGTAAGAGCTCACTGCAATATGGACAAGAATTACTAACCATCTGAGTCCCAAGAAGAAATACCACCTCTTGTGCATTTAATCCTGACCCTAGCAAAAAGAAGATAAATTGCAATAGTTCCCCAGTTCTGTTTTCTCTGAATCTGACTTTTGTTGCTACGTTAAGGACATCATTGTTCACTCAGTGAGTCTAAAGCCCATGGTCTGAGATGTCTCTATTTGTTTGTATTCAAGTTTTGTTGCAGGGAAAAAAAAATATATAGAGAGTTCTCAAAATATTATGTCTTCCATTTATGAGTGAACTACCACTTATTTTTAAATATTCCATGGATTTTCCTCTTGCTTGTTATGATAATCCTAGAAGAGTAAACCCAAATATGTGAAACTTAAAAAAAAAAAAAAATTTAAAAAATGTATACATCTTTGTTTCAACAAGACAGTGAATTTTTAAATTGTTTTTCTAAAAGATTGCCTGTAGTATCCTCATAGAGAATCTGGACTCAAGTAATTAGTAGTTTTGTGCTTTGTTCTTGGAATGGGAAGCCATCGATAATCTCTCAAATCTGTGGATATCATAGTGCAATTACCTGCACCTCTAACATTAAATTTGTCTAGTATTTTCTTTGCTAAATAATTAAGTATTCTAACTGAATGGAACTGAGTTGGTTATTCAGCCTTTTCTATTTACATCTCTAAAAAATTATCACTAACTCCTTAGTGATTTAGCAGATAAGTAAAGTTTTATGTACTCCTTGGAAATGAATTAGCACTTGCCTTCTATTACATATTTCCCTTTGGGTTATACTGACAAGGTTCTTAGATGTTATATAGAGAGGTACAAAATGAAAAGGTCAAAAAATCTGACTTTTCTATGTACCTGTTATAATGAATTCTGATCAATTAAGTCAAGTTACATTCCTGTTATGTAGCCAGTGAGATCTGAAGTGTTGCAACTAAAATTATTCTATTCATTCTGCCCTGTATTTTTTTCATTTAAATTATGCTATTAATGATATAATTAATTCCATTTCTCAGGCAGTTACCTTAGTTTGATGTTAGTTCCAAAATCTCAAGGTTCACAAAGTAGTTTTCTATTAAGACTTAGATAAATGGTGCAACAAGGGAATAGCTATCTTCCCAGTTAGATCCAAATTGCAAATAACATAGCAGTTTGATCTTATGGAATATAATCAATAGAACATTGCAGTTTTCCAGAGGAGGAACCCAAAACTCCATCACTGCATCAATGTAATGATTATATTAGCTAAGAAGAGGTTCTTCCTCACAAAATCAGTATAGGAGATGAAAGTGTGATTAAAATATATTTTTAAAGGGTCACAATAATTTTTCCAATTTACCAGTTTTCTGAGATAAGGAAGTCATATTTCTTGAACAAAAGTTGAACAATTATGTAATACCTTATATCCCACAGTATATATTATATTATATGCATTATAAGCAATGTCACATATATAATAACATGCATTTTTCAAAGAAGTGTCAGGGAGGGATTCATACTGGTTCCTCTGGCACTGTTTATAAAATATACACACATGCACGCATACTTAAATACACAGTATGTGTTCCTTCACAATTTAAGCCCTTATTCTCCTTGTAAAAAATATATTTTTCTTCTGAAAGTACAGCATTTATAGCTAAGAAGTATCTTAGCTTTATCTTTTGCTTTAGTTTTATGATACATCTGGGAAACCAGGAGATTTAGCAGCAGAGCTGTTTCAGGCTTCCAACCAAAGCTGCTTCATCAATCATGCAGGTAATCCAGAATTTGTTGATGTTGACCCTTATACTGGTCTAAATGGACATATAAAACATAAAAGTTGGAAAAAGGGAGACAAAAATATAGCTATCATTGGCCTAGTGCAGTTCAAGATTAGCTAGAAGTCTTCTCAGAGCTCCTAGTCCAGAACCATCTCCTGCAGTTAGATGTTTGTCTACTCTCATTCTCTTGGCACTGAAGGATGAGAAAAGGCTATTTTTATCAAATATGTAAAACATTGGCTTGAGATATGAAGACATCTTTAAGAAATCATATCCATTTCTTATACTCGGAAGAAAAAAAACAAAGATAAAAAACTTCAACACTAAACCAAAAAAAAGTCTCAATCCTGAATTGAGTACATTGCAATCTTTGTATTGGTTGAGCTTGACACTTTAAATATATCCTACCTATATTTAATTATTTGTGCAAATAATTGAAATTTCAATACTTAAAAATATAAACACCAGAAGAATTAGGCTGTGCCCTAGTATTGAGAACACTTGTGTTGAAAGAAGGATTCCTGAGTTCAGTTTCCTTCTTCAATATATATTATTATATATATATATATACTAACTTAGATAAAATGTATAAAAACAGTGTAGCATATTAAGGTCAGTTCATTAGATCCAAAGAAGAAATTCCTGATCAAGAGAACCATGATGAAGCTTGTGTTTGCTTGATTTAATTACTTACAATTTCTTCTTTTTTTTTTTTCCAACAAGAGAAACAGTTTTTAACATGAGGGACAGTGTCTCTCTACATAGTAAAATCGCTATGACTGGAGGGACAGAATTAAAGTATTTCTTCAGAGAAGGGACAGGGATAATTTTAAATTTCATTAACCAAAAAACAGGATTGCAGCCAAATACTTGACAAATGTTGTCACTTTTGCATTGTATTACACTACAAATCTACTCTATATATATCTTCATAATATGTCCATTTTCCTCAAACTGGGAGGTGTATCCACATTCTGGTGATATCAAATGATGGATATCTTTGAACATTCCAGCTGAGGAAATATAGCCAGAAATAGGACATATATTGTTATTTTGTGTACCACTTCTGTTTATGAACATCTGATATATTCTCAGTCCTACAGAGTCTGAGACAAACCCATATATTCCCAGAGACAGAGAATAAGCAACTTTAAGACACACAGTTATGTTCAAGAGTCTTGCAAAAGAGACAGCAGCTGGTCATGCTGGAGGAGCAGAAACTTTTTTTCTAAACTTTTTCTAAATCCTATTCATTTTAACTCCATAATTGTTTTCTCTCTGTGCAAAGGCAGTAGTTTAATAGCTTTTTACAATACTCTGAAGATGTACAGGTTAAAGAGAGAAATTATGACTGGCACTTGGACAAAATTAGCAGCCTATGGCCAATAGGCACCATTTGGCTTCTTGGACAGCCAAAAAGTAACTGAAGAGATTGCTGGTTTGCATGGACTCACCTACAGCAATCCAAGAGCTTACTCTGGACAGCACTATGGCCCTTGTATTTATCCTGGACAAAGCTGCAACACCTGATGCCTACCCTTGCTGTCCACTGCAGCTCTGCTCACAGAATGAGAGCAGATGGTCAGTGTGTGCACAGAGTATTCTTGCTAGCTCAGAGTCACTGTGCAGGAGCTGTGCTTGTGTACTGGTGTCCATCTGGGCTTTCTGAGCAGCAGGCAGACAGCTGGAGTTCCTGTCCCTACAGAGGTAGACAGAACCCCAAAATCCCAGATAAATGATCCCATTCCCGTATCATCTGTGAAGGCAAAAATTCAAACGGAATCTGGAACACAGAAAACAGTGGTAAGAGGCAGATCAAAGTCTTTTTAGTTCCCTGGAAAATCCATGTATTTAAAATAATGTTATTGATTTGTCTAGTGACTATTGGGTAAATCCTTTAAAACATTTAAGACTAAATTTCAATATATGGGAAACTAAAAACTCCTGTTATATTAACTATATTAACTCCTGTTTCAGTGGTCCACGAAAGAGATCAAAGAAAATAAATAAATTAATAATGCTATGTGTAAAAATGGGGCTTTAGCAATGTTGTGGAATGGGTGAGAGAAAGTGGAGCTGGGGAAGTCAGTGTAAGTCAGTCATGGAGCATCACTAACATTTTTTGGACCATTGTGGAAAGATAAATATGGGTTTTGTGAAGAGAAATGAGGCTTTGAAAACACACACACACAAAGTCAGGTGAACACTTTCTGGAATAAAATCAGCAGTTTACTTGACTGTTTATTCACCCTTTCAAATGGCATTCCTGTGGATATTATATAGAATGAATTGACTGCAAATTATGTTATCTCAAAGGCAAATGTTAGTGGAACTGAACTTTAAGCCACTGCATCATTTAAGAAATCTCGGCCAATGAACAGTCATTTACGCAGCTATAAAGCAGAAGCGACTACATAAGTATTCAAGCAAAACCAAAATCCACAGTTTTACTTTAGATAATCCAACACTCACAGAGCCTGTGATATAATCAAAAGACAAAGTACTATTGCTGGGGTTTGCTTGAAGCATAAATGTCAACACAGAATGTATGTAGTAAACACTGAGAACTATCCATGCACAAAGCATTGACACAGAACATAAAGTCTTTGAGTAAACTCCTACCTAGTGTTTGCTTAGATCAAAATGCAGCACTGATCTGACAACCATTTCCTTCCTGTATGTGGTTGGTAAAAAATGTGGAATGAAGGAAGGAGAGAATAATCTAGGAATCTTATTCTGAATAATTTTTTTCTTGTGTTATTAATAAATTTCTTCTTGTACTTTCTTTTAAAGTTTTGAGTCTGCGTTGTCTTTACACCTAAATCCTATCTCTAAAGATAATTAAATATTTAAAATTGGCAAACCCTTTAGCCACACCATGACATTAAGGCAGTGAGGGAGCTGGCTACCTCAATTCTGGGAGCATGTATACAAAGAGAGTAATAGACAGGGGGAAACATCTTTGGTTTATAATTAATTGATCAGTCTCGATTCCTGCCCTCCCTCTGGCTTCGTTTTCAAAACCTTGTATAAAGATTTAGGTTCTTTCCATCTTTTTCATAGACACCTCATGACTTTTTTAGTTCTACTAACAGAATTCTACCTGGTGACATTGAGGAAGGAATTACTGAAATTAACAAGGTATTTCAAAGCCCAAATTGGCTATTAGAGCAGTATTGAAACATTAGACTGAAACAGAAAGATTGAAATCAGCTTACTTATGTCAAACATTACTTTATGTTTTATTTCTACACCATTTGGAAAAAAATAATAAATTCCTTAGTATTGTATAAAGCTTCATAATTTGAGGATTAATAAGAATATATTAGGTATAAAAATGCTATCAGTTAACATATTTAACTTGGAACTCAGTATGTTTCAAAATATTTCTGCAGATTGAAGAGAAACAAATAGGTTTAAGCAAACAGTTTGATAACTATTATTAATATTGCTGAAAAAAACCCAAAGACATTAAGTAATCAGAAACATTTTACATATATACATGGACAACTTGAGATATATATATAAAGCATTTATTAATTTTTTTAATTTTTACTATTGCAATGCAACATCAGGTTCAAAGTCTCCTGAGAAATTCTGAAAAGCTAAAGTAAAAATGTAAGGAAGAAGATGGGCAAAAACATATTAAGATATACTTAGAAAAAAAATAAAATCATTTTGTCTATGTAGAATAGTCACAAAATTGACTGTAAGTTAATGACATTGATGGAGTTACTTCAGGTTTTGGTATGTAAGACTGTATATAACCTTGCTGATTTGTGTAATTTCCCCTTTTCTTCAGAATGGAGACACCAGATTATCTCATAGGTGGGCAGAAGTTGTCACTCAGAAGTTTTGTGTTGCACTGCTATCTATAGAAGTATTGTCATACATAAGGAACATTTATGACCATTGCTTCTGCCTCATCTTATACTCTTAAACCTGGTCGTAATTTTTAGGGGAGGCACACCTATGAGAGTACCCATACAATGTACTGGCCCTAAAACAGGCATCCTCTTTATCTCTAAGCCTCATTTGGACTGTTTTGTGAAAATATGCATCTCAATAACCCCTTTTTCCCCACTTTCCTATAATCGAAGATGTATTTTCATCAATCAATCTTAATAAATAACATGAAGTATCCAGACTGATGAGGTTACTTAACTAGATCTTTAGTTAATACAAAATATGTATATTAACATGATTAGTTAACATAGTTAATACTAATATGTTTAAAAAAATATTACATGATTAAAATAAACCTTCCATTATACAGACAAACTTGGTGCATAGGTAACACAACTTTAGCATCTGCCTGAGCAGAAGCTAAAGACAGTCAGGAAATGCTACTAGTATTATGAATTTGAGTTATTAACTAATGAAGATTACAAATAGATAATCCAAAATGGAAGCTCTTAGAAGCACTTTCAAATTGTATAGTAAATGAAGGTTTTTAAATTAAAGACATCAATATTAAATGAAGAGTCCACAGGAATCACGAGTGTGTCTTTTATTATCAGTGCTATAAAAAACACTAATCAAATTCTTGATGATGACACACTTAAAGTTCTACCTACTTTTAACAAATTAATTCTAAACATTTAATTTTAACTGAAGTGGAAACAGCTGCTTTCATTTAGGACTAGGTATTAAAAATAAATTATTGCATTCTTCTTTAATGATTCAAGATGTTTTATTGGATATGTTCTTTATTTCAGCAACTTTAAAATATAGCTAATTAGGGACCTGAGCAAAGGCATAATTTAAAGGAATGCTTCTTTTGAACTAGAAATTATAATGAAGAAATATTTCTGTCAGTATAGATCTTATGTGCTTTTCTTTCATGTTTGTTTCCCCTCTCAAATAATGAAAACTATAGCTTCAGCTTGTGCAAATGACTTAATATAGAGGAAAATAGCATAGATTTGCAAAAATTTTGACCCCAAAATTCTTTTACTATGAAACTTTAAAAGTTTGCAGCCTAAAGAATTTGAAACAGCTGGGGCTGATAGTTGAAATATTGACATAAAGAACAGGTCTACATGCAAAAATTAAAATTCTGTTAAATAACTGTGTGTACATAAAATAGATTCTATAGCTAAAAAAATTATTCTTACTTCATTAGTATGTCAATAAATGTAAGCAATTTAATTTTTACCACAGCAATGTCTGCTTTCCAGACAGAAAATATTAAGATAACAGCAAGCCTCAAAAGTTTCAGTAATTGAAAGTTTTTTATGTTCATTCTCATTAGCCTCTGTAGACATTGACTCAGACTTGTGTAAACTTTCATGATGGCAATTTTATTTACCCTGGAAAGAGTTTTGTTCTGTATATTATCCCCTTGAAATGAACTGGGCTACAAAGGAATGGGTGTTTACTCAAAGCATAAAGCTGAAGGATCTACCCATCATTGATGTCATTTTATTAGAATACTGTCAATGAATACTACATTTACATGAAATGCCTACCCACATTATCTGAACTATTATGGCATCTAACATCAAGAAGTTTTTCATCATTGAATATTCAAAATGAAATATGTTTTATGAAGAGTTGTAGCAGGTTAAGAAATGATGCAATAGTTAGACCTTGAATATGGCATGATGGTCCTGGCCTCAAAACTTTGCTCTTTTTCTTGTCCAAATTGTCAGACATCTGTGAATCCAGAATGATTGCTAAAACAGGCTCATATCTAAATTGTTTTCTTGACAAAAAAAATGTAATAATTACTGACAATTCAAATAAAAATATGGGTGACACTTAAGAACTCTAATACATGTATGTGTGCATATCTCTATCAGATTCTCTTTGGAATGATCTCTCTCCCTCTAGTCTAAATTTCAAGATATAGATATATGCTCAGAGTTATTTTAAAGAACATATTTTATCAAGCTTTAAAGTAAAGAGAATTAAAAAGAATCTGTTCTCCATAGGCTTAAAGCACACACACACACACATATATATATGCAAGTTCAGTACTGAATAGACTATATCTATTTCTCAGGGATTGGTACCCAGGAAGGTCCATCAAATATATGGAACTAGTAATTTTGTATCTCAGAGGTAACTCCAAAACTATGGCCCAAATCAATTCTGTGGAGTTTCAGCCAAAAAAAAGGAGTAGCCCTCAAAATATAAACTCTCCCCTACTGACATCTTTGTAAATCAGTGTTCACAGCCAAATTTAGAGGACAGGAAATATTCTTTGGTTCCATATCCTGTCTGAAGGAAAAAAGAATTAATTTAGAGATGCATATATAGAAATAAGATTTACTGGTAGTCTTCAGCAGAATTATGTGGAATCAAATTCACATCCACTACCTTAATATGCCTAGGTTACAGCACAGACAGCAGAGAATTATTTTCAGTTATCTAGATCACCCAATTGATAGGTTTCCCATAGCTTATTACAAACTTAATACAGTTTTGCTGAATATAATTTAGTTCATGTGTCTCTAGTCTGTCATCTTTGATTTCTGTTCTTTCCAGAGTGGTACAAAAATGCAAAAGTGATCCCTGCTTTGAAGAACCTACAAATGCTTAGGAAAATGTAAAAGCTGTATTTTGATTGTTTCTTGTAGCAATTATGTCAAGACAGACTGGACAGACACAATTATCAGTTCTTTATTAATAACTTTACATGCCTTCTTTCAGGCAACTCTGACTCCTTTCCTCACAGGCAGCTCCACACAGCACTGACTCTTTATCTCCTTCTCTCTTCAAGTTTCCTTCTTCCTTCTGCATGACTGGCTAACCTCAAGCTCTCTCTTACCCAGCCACCTAACCCTGTCTGTTCCTCACACAGCATCTTACCTTGCACAACCACATGTCCCTTATCTCCTCACAGCCCAGCCAGCAGCCTCCATCCCAAACTGCAGCAGACCCCAAGTCTCCAACTACAACTAAAACTCACTATTGACCAGCTAGCTCACTCTTTTATAACCCCCACCCTCATTGGTCAGGCAAGGCTGTCTCCACTGCTCAGCAATCAGTAAAATTCATTGAGGAAAGTTGCCTTCTGCACCATCCCTACAAACTATCTTCCCACAGCTATCTTCCCCTGCTTCATTACAGACATTACAGAATCTGCAGTGTTAAAAGGGACTCACAAGTGTCAGAAAGTCCAACTCTTAAGTGAATAGACTGTATGGGGATTGAACTCAAAAACTTTGATATTATTAGCACCATGCTGTAGCCAACTCAGCTAATTTCCTTCCTTTTACATTTAGTAGAAAACTGTTACTAGCATAAGGGAGAAAAATTTTATTGAAGGATACCCTCTGTGTACTGAACTAGCCTAGGCTAGTGATAGGCTTCATTTTACCTGACTACTCATTTACTTTTCTTTGGACATATTCATACAGAGAAGACAATTCCATTATTTCTACCCTAAATCTTCTGAAGCAGGAATGCTATTAAACATTTGGCCAGCAGTCTTGCTTCATTTTCTTCTCTGAGCATTTCCTATAAATATATTAAGTGTTATTCTCCTGTTACATTTCATCAGTGTCACTGTTTCTTTTCCCTCTTTTTATGCCCCATTTTAAAATACTTTTCACTCACAACTCAGGGGATTGTGTGAGCTTTCTTTTGCTCATTGATTACTGGCTCTACCATTCTGACTCAATACTTCAAAAATATTTTTTTCCCTTTTTCTGTCTAGACTTCTATGTACTTTACAAATAAATTTTGGCCTGTGCTTGGAAGCTTTGTAAGAGAGTCTAAAGGGACCTATTTGCCACATTGTGAATCTCTGATGAGCAGCTCACTGTCTGATCCTTAAACACTTGCCCTTCTCAAATGAAGGGATTCTTCAGTGTTTCCTCGGGTTTTGTGATTCAAGCACTGCTCATTTTGCCACCATTGCTTTCTTTTAACAATATCACAGGCTTGTCCTGATGCTGTTTCTATGGTAACCTGTCTTCTTTTCAATTTGTTTGAGCAGGGAGCCTACAATGTAGTTCAATTGTTCAAGTATAACTTTAAAACAGCAGGTGACATTTAAAACTAAAAGCAGTGAGATACAGCAAAATCTCTACTTCCTTCCCCTTTAAAAACTGGGGTGTCCAAGCCTCAAGATTTTTGAGTGACAATAATTTTTTTAATTTATGAAAAGTATGATATGAAGAAAGGAAAGAAAACATAAACAGTGGAACAACTGCTACCACGACGCTATTGGAATAAAAATAGGGATAATACTGGAGAGTGTATTATTTTCTGATTTGCTAATCTCTGGGGTTTAACCTTAAATTTAAGTCATTTTGGGAACAGCAAAGAAAATCCTATCTCTGGTATCATATGATATAGGATAGAATAGAATGGAATGGAATAGAATAGAATAGAATAGAATAGAATAGAATAGAATAGAATAGAATAGAATAGAATAGATCATAATACAGTTTAATATAAAATAATATAATAAGGCCAGAAAGTTCATATATAAGTTACTGACTCCATAGCATCTTGTGACTCACAGTGAAAAGAATAATTTTTTTCAGTGTTCTGACAGAAATGTAAAATTGTATTTTTATAAAGGATTTTCTTTTCCCTTTGTTTGTTTGCAGCATTGGTGAAAGAAATTACATGTTATGAATGCTTAGGACCCAAGTAATTCAGGATGGGAATAGGAAATTGACCCATATTGCTTCATGCTGGTTTTCATGCAAGGCTCTTCAGCATCTCTGTGGTTTCCTCTTTAGAGGCTGCAATGGGGAAATTGATGCAGTTAAAGTGACTCCAAGTTGCTTCTTCACCTGTGTTGGAGATACATTATTTCATGTATCCTACCATATTTCTCTTAACTTAGACCCTTCATCAGTTGATTGATGAATAAAACCACATGGTCCAGTGACTCACAAATCCTCCTAGACACACTGGCTGCATGAGCAAAATTTCTATTGAGATCTGTTTTATGTTTAATCAAATATAAAATTTTCCTCTTCTGGAAAAGAATTTAGGCTTTGCTAAGTGGTCTGAAATTAAACAAACTTTCCCAGGATTTAGCTTTTTGACAGGATATAAAGAGATTTTGATGAAAAATAAAACATCTTTTATTCCCTCACAAAAGGAATCCATCTCTTTTTGGATGCTGAAACACCACTTATCAGTATAACAGATAAAAAGGCTTGCATAGGACATTGCTGAAATTTCATTTTCTTCAGATTTTGATACGGAACATCCAGCCATGAGATAGATACAATTTGAAATGCATAAAAGCTCTGAAACTTTTTAAATTAAAAGTTAATCTAAGCATGCCCCACTGACCTTAACTGAGGTGCTGCATGATAGAGAAAATTTACCTGAGTTTTGATTCCTCAGTCCTGCTCTGTGAGAAAATTTACCATCACCATATATTTGACATAAAACTATTTCATATCAGATCAACAGAAATTATTTGTTTAAATTAATTATATTAATTCTTATGCCTGTGCCAATATTTCCTGGGAAAAAAAAAAAAATAAAAAAAGAAAAAAATATGTAAAATAATTTTTGATTATGTTCTTGCATGAAAATGCATGACATACTCTATGGAGAAGCTGTATGTGCCAAGTTTCTAATAGCTGGCTTCAGCACTGGCCTGGATTACTGCAATACTAGAAAAAAGAGACATGCTCCCTCCATCTAGATTTAGCATCTACAACACATTGTTGCCCCTGACATTCTAGCCTGGATCAGGGACACCCTGAAACATGCTACATCTCCTGATAAAATAGAAAACATGAGATGAATTGCTGAAAACTGTGAAAAAAAATTCAGAATCCGTACTCAGCATATGAGATTTTCCATCAGCAAAGAATTTATATTTTCCATGCTAAGACATATGAGAAAACACACAGCACAAAAGAAAACAAAAGCAATTTCATTGAGAAAATATACCATGACACAAGGTATGATTTCATGATATGACCATTTCAAGGAACAATGCATACCAAAAAGCACTCTATAATATTGATGAGAATTATTTTTTAAAACAAGGATTATTTTTCCTTGCAAGGTATGCAATTATTCTGGAACTGTAGTAGTTCTTTAGTGAGATGCTTAAAGAGAAAAAATAGAATTAAAAAAATCCAAAAATTAATCCAAGTCATAGAATAACAATAATGAAGAAAAATAAGCAATGAGGGATACAAAGATCAGGTATTCAGGTAAAGATATAGTAAAAAACAGATATAAAGAGTATTACAGGCATATATATGTAGGTGAATCTATATAGGTAGACATGTAAATTCCCATATTTTTATACTGTTAAAAAATATTTGACAACATAATATTCAAATTGTGGCAACGTAGTACTCAAAGCAATTACTATAAGCCTGCTATCACTTTGTGTCTTATTTGGTGTATTTGTGAAATTTTGGCAGAGGATAAAATTATCCTCTAATAAAATTAGCCTTCTGTTGCTGAATAGAGATGAGACTCAGGACAGGCTAAATTTAAATGATCATCAAAGCAGCACAGTTTTTATTTTTTCATTTTTAAGATGTACGTATGTGTAGTTATACTGTGTAGGAGGACAGTATTTTGCTAGCAAAATTAAAGAAATACTTGAGAAGTACAAAATATATAAAAAAACCCCAAACTTTCCATAAATTTGGAAATACCATTTTGAATACATCACAATTGAATTTAATTTTTAAAAGTCATCGGCATCATTCAGTTAAGAAAAAATGTCATTATAAGTGCTTTAGGTTTAAGTATGTATTTCATGCACAGCCATCTTGATCAGCTATTTTCATGAGTATCTTTTCTCCAAATTCTATTTCAGAGATACAGCAATAATATTGAATTTAATTCCAAGTAGGTTATTCTAAAACCACACTACATTCTTGCTCTGCCTCTCCAAATATCTTTATTCCTTTTGCTTTGCTTTGTCTTGCTTTTCCAAGAAATTAAAAAGGAGTAAGAAATGGAGCATGGTCTGGAAGAGACCCCAGAGGTTAAGGGGTAAATTTGAAAAAAGAAAAAAAATATTTTGCAAGTATTTCCTACAAGTGAGAAGAATTCCATACTTACTATGGAAAAAATTTAACTCCATTAAACAAAAAAGGGGTATCTTGAATGACATTTGAAGGATGAAGTAAGTTAATGAATGTCTTGTCCCATATTTTTCAGGTCTAAAGCAATTTTTATTTAACTAGTAGAACAAAGGGAATGCTGCATGCATTTAAAAGCAAAGTGAATTATGAATATCTAATCATGTACTGCTGCTTTATAACACAGAAAAAGGACACTTCATTTAATTGTATTCAATTTTTGAACATATAATGAGGATATTTTTCTTTTTTTCTTGAAAGACAAATGTCTTTTCATAGTTTCCTGGCTTTAATAGTTATTATCCCTTAACATTCAATTCTATATAGAACAAAGAAGAAAAAAACCCAAAAATATTTGTCAAAATGCAAGGTTTAACAAATTTTAAAGTTGGAATTTAATTCAAGGTTAAGGTCATACCCTGATTGGATGCTATAAAGTGAATTCACTGAAATTTTATTTCAAAGGAATTTCACTGTGTTAATATTTTTTATAATAGATAGACTATCATTATTTAATAAATCTTATTTAGAATTGAAAAGAAAGGAAGCTTCTCTTTACAGAAGACCCTTTTTTGGTAATTATTATATGGCAAAGGATAAAGGTGCATGGATTAGCATTCTAAAAGTGAGTAAAGAGTAACATCTTGATTAACTTGTGCATTAATGCTTAATCCAAGTTAACAGGAAGGTTAGTTCATGCTCCCCCAGACTTCTAGCCCAGCCAGCCTTAACCAGGGGTCCATGCTTTCTGAATTTGATTGATGAAAAATTTTACCAGGAGGAAAGTATTCACTGAAACAGACATTATTTCCCTCTGCTTCCACATTTGTGATTGCATATCATTATCATGTTAGAGATGATTGGAGAGGAAACACAGCAGAAACTCACTCAGTTCCATGTTCTTCAGTCAGAGCAATATATACACCTTCTTTAAAAACCTAAAATATAGGTACTAAAGTTTTTTTGAACAATGTACTACACCAAATCTCCTGTCCTGAAGTCATTGTTTCTTATCCTGGTTTAAAAAACCACAGCCAAAAGAAATCACCTTTTTTTCTGGCAAACATTACCATATTTAAAGACTATTTTTTTTTTCTTTTTTCAGCCTTCTGTTTTCAAAGCTAAGTGACAAGTTTTTCTGCTTAGCAGACCTTTCACCTCGATTTGTAACAATATTTGAAATACTTCATATTATTTTAGTTGATCTGTATCTTTGTTGACATGTTGTTCTGAATAGGTAAGTACTCCACTTAAGATCTTTTTGGGTAGAATAGAGCTTTTCTTTAAAAGTCTGAAAGAACTATTCCCTAACAATTTATTTTCTCTTTTTTCTTGACTTTTTTTTTCTTAAGAATATTGTTAATTGGTAATTGATATTCAGCCTACACTTCTGTATAGGCACAAGACCTTATGTGATGCTGTTACTTAACCAGTTTTTTCCCTATGAGACATTTTTGCTATCAACTGCAACTTCAGACTCTGCACAAATCCTTAGTGGGATTTTCAATATTTGTTTAGAAATTTTACTTACTTGACCAAATTATTTTAGTAATTAGAGTACTTGCAGCCCTAACATTCTCCCTTCCTCTTCCCTTATTCATTTTTTTAAATCTTTAGGTAAATTACAGTAAGGGATGCAAAAGATACCCACTAAATATGTGGTATTTAGAGAATATAGAATATAGGATCTGGATATTTGTAAAATATTCCTTTTCAGGAATATTCACATGTGGTCTTCATTATCCCTTCCATAATTTTGTATAGTTTGAGATTCTCTTTATTGCATACAGAAATATGATATTCAATCAGATATGTTGTAAATGAGTAAATTATCTTAGCAAATAAGATTAATAAATAAGCTTCTTTGAATATCCTTTTTTCTTGAAATTTCTAAATTCTGTAATCGTTATACTTGGATTTAAAAAATTGTCTGTGTGTTTATTAATTTGCCACGTATAGGAAATTCAAATGTCTGCTTTCCCTTTGGTCCTGTTTCACTTTCATTTGTAGCTGGACAGCATTTTCATGCTTTACTTATCTTCTGTAATCCCACCTGGCTTCTATGAATCCCTAAACTTAAAAGTCAAGTGGCTCTAATTTGTTTTAGACTGATCTCTCCCTACACAAGAAGTGTCTTTATTAGGATTACTAAACTGAAAAAAACACCCCTAAAGATCTAAAAAAATTTTTTGTTTTTCTGATTCTATGTTAACCATGTGTAAACATTTCATAATCACAAGTTTTTGCTGTTCTGTGAGCATTTATTTTATAGTGAATACTGATGCTAAATAACACTGTAAGCTTCATATGGGCCATTTTTAGCTTTTAGTATCTGTTAAGGATGTTATGTCTTCCACTCATAAAGCTGTACCTTGAGAATATTTTCCTTTTACTACCTTACATTCCATTTATTGTAACTCTTTGACTTGTCCTTCTACATGTTACAGAAATTCCTATATAGTAAACTCCAATAATGTGAAATCATTTTCACATTTTATATATCTCTTCATCAAGTTTCAGGTCAACTGAGAGCACATGAATTAGTTATTGTCCTTTTCTTGCACTTCACTGCCTTCTCTTTAACTTCTCTAATAAACACTTGCACATTTAGTAATAACATTAGTTTAAAAGATGTCATTTAAAAGTACTGTTTTCTATATTATTTTATTCCCAAAGGGTTTAGTATTGTTTCTTTGTTATTTTTAACTGATAAATTTGCTGTCCAAATCTACAACTACTAAAGGTCTTCTTTCCCTTCCTGAGAATGAAGAACTCTTTTGTTCTACATCTATAATCACATACCTCGTGTTTGACACAGCAGAAATCTTCCCTCTTGTCAGAATCAAATGGAGAGTCTGTTGCTCTCCACTGTCTGTATCAAAATATTTTCACCAATTCATTCCAAGGAATTACAGAATAATCTGTAATTTGTATTGGTTTTGTGAACACGATTGTAAATAAGAAGTCTTGTTACTGCAATATTATTCTGCTTATCGGATTTTTTCTTGCTTAAAAAAGTTTTTTCTCACTTTTTCTTAAAAGGATAATAAATAAAATCCTCTTTGCTTCCAGATTGCCTGCACAAGAAAATTGTCATCTGTCTATATTCAAACTACTGAGTTAATTCACAGTAACCAAATAGCTCAGTCACATATCCTGAATTGCATATTGTCTTTTTCAGAAATGTCTAATATTTGTATATTTTGTTCATAATAAGCATACTATAGGTATTCAATTTAAAAAACAAAAATTAAAAATCCATTACCTTTCTCTTTGTTAGTCCCTTATTGATCACTGGTTTCCTAAAATGAATATCTTTTTCTTCATGACTATCAGGAGCACATGCAGATCAATTGTACAAATTTAAAGCAGAAGCATTTGTAAATAATGAAACTATGGTAATAGGAGACCTATGCAGAAGATTAATTTTATATATTACTAAATACTATTTGAGAATTGTATTTCTCCCTGGGTGTTGCCTGGTCGTTCTCAATGGCTGCATGTGAAATTGAATAACTAAAAATAATTTTTTCACTGGAGGACAGTCTTTAACATAAAAAAAAGACCTCCAGAACTGAAGGGACCAAGACTGAAAGGTTGTTACCATTGTTCATCTCATTTTTCATTAAAGCTTCAAGTCATTTGCCTATAAAGAATATTTGACCTAGCATCAGTTATAATAGATTTTTCCATATATTTTGCATCATATTGTACAAAATACATTCAGGCGCTGCTTGAGGCACTTTTTCTTCATAGGATAATAGAAAAATTTTGAAATTTACATGTGATTGCAAGGGTTACATCTCATGGCATAATAAACAAATATATTGGAATATATTTAATTCAGACAAAATACATCATAATTTAGCAAACAAAATTCCTATAATGCTGTTACCATGCTCTTTAGCAAAACAGAGAGTTTATTTTAGTCTTAATACCTCTGCAGCTTTGACACACATTAAAGAACCATATAAGGTACTGAATCAGGTTGAGAAAAACCTTTAAACATTTACTTAACCTTGACAGATTTGTGACCTATGAGTCACAAATAGTAACAACAATTCTGACAGAACTAATTTTAAATAAATTGGGATATTTTGTATGGAAATGAGAAAGAGGTTTAATCAAAAGAAAGATACATTCTTTCTTCTGTGTTAATACTCACTGTTTTGGTTGGGGGTTTTGGGGGGTTTTTTGTTTTTTTTTGTTTTGTTTTGTTTTGTTTTGTTGGGGGTTTTTTTGTTTTGTTTTGGATTTTTTTGTTTTTTGTTAACAGAAATACATCTTAATGATTTTTTGATTGAAAATTTCATAAAATGTATAATATCTATTAATCACATCTAACAGTGATGATATTATTACATAAGCAAAACAACCAAAGTGATGTCTCTGAACTAAGGAACACAAACTCAGGTAAAAAATCATGCCAAACAAACTGTTTTGGTTTGCAAATGAATATCCTCCTATTTGGCTATAATATTGCATTTGCCATTGAAAGAATATGTACTTGCAGCCAGAACAAAAAAATCCAATAAATTTATTGGCATATTAGATAATATGAACACTGTGGTTGCTTTTTTCAGAGAAAAAGTAGATAATTCAATTGCATTATGAAGTGAAAGATTTAGTGATGTTAGTACAGTGAGAGGCTAGACAGGAAGGAATAATCACTGATTCAATTTGCATGAGCAAAAAGTAGTGCAGATGTGTGGGAGAAGAATTATTTAGTCTTCTTTTCATTAAAAAAGCTATTTTCAGTGGAAATCATTAAAGTAGGCACTGTAAGTAATTCTTTTGATTTACACAGCAATTTACACATATTAGTTAGCATTATTAAAAAAAAAAATATTGTAATAGCTGAGAATAGGGCTCTGAAAGAAGCATTCTAATTGTATTCCCCAGTTGTTGAAACCATTGCTTTTAGTTGCTTGTTATGTAGTCAGCATTGTAATTCATAGAATCCTTAAAAGTAGTTTCTTTTCTTTGTGTTTCATAACCATCCACCTGAAAGATTGTCCCAGAGCTGTATAGGTATATATATGTTATGAATAGACTATTATGACTATTATTAATTTTTATACATGTTCTAGTGACAACTTCTTAGTATAGACAACCTAGGGACAAAAAATCAGACAAAGGGATTTTATCTTCCCTTGTGTTTATCTTGCATTTTATGGACAGAAATCCAGTTTGCTTGATTAAATTGACTGAGCTATTTTAGTTGCTTAATGTCACAGAGTTCACATTACATCTATTTTTATTATCCTCAATCAGCAATGTAATTTGGATCCTTTAGCCTTGCTCTGTTTTGCCTTGCCTTGCTTTTCTTTCTTCTCTTGGAGGGAATATTCTCTGTTTCAAAGGTGTTTCCCACATCTTTATCAGCATTTCAAGATCATTAGTAGTTTACTCAGCTATAAGTCACCATACTTACACCTGAAATCCTGCTTATCACTCATCTCCTTTCAAGATTTCAATTCCTATATTTTACTCCTATTTCAATTTTGATTCCTATGCATTTCTGGTTTAAATTATATTTTGCTATGAGCCGTGGCAGTACTGGGCCTGGCTGGGGTTTGGCTGGTATGAAGTTAACAATTTTTCATAGAAACTAATAGGATGCTGTGATTTGGATTTTTCACTGGGTGTGGGTAATGCACCTGTGTTTCATTGTAATGCAGTGCAGTGCTATCACATGATTTTCTGTGGCTCTCTCTGCCTGCCCTCAGGGTGAGCAGGTGAGAAATTGAGAGACAACACAGGCAGAACATCTGACCCAAGAGAGCTGGACTGAACTTTCTGAGCAACAACTACTGAGACAGAGTTGGGGTTTTCCTCCAAGTTAGCCATTAATCAGCCTGGCTGGACATCAATTTTCATGTGGGAGGTGTTGGGTGATTGCCTTTGCACCATTCCCCTGCTCCCTCCCATTTCCTTCACTTATTGAACTATCTTATCTCAAATCAGGAGTGCTTTTCCTTCACTTTTGCACTTTCTGTTCTCTCCCCTTCCCACTGAGGGAAGAGGTAAAGTGAGTGAGTGACTGAGGGAGTGAGTGAGTGACTGTGTGGGTGCTTAGATGTTGGATGGAGGCAACCCATAATAATTCATAGAAGTCCTAAAACCTTCAATATTTCTTCTTTGTACAAAAGTAGTTATCTAATAACATTATATGTCCTGTTGCGATCTACCTTTAACAAAAAAAGACTGCATTTTATTTATTCTTTATCTCCAAATTCTTGTTCTGTCTTGAGATCAAGTGCTTAGTTTTGTGTTTTCATGCATTTCCTTCTCTCTCTTCTTCCACTGTCTTAACTCTTGGTCCTCCCACAGCATGATATAATTTAAAAATATTTTTAGTGTATCTGGAATTTAGCCATAACTTCTTTTAGAACATAAAAGCAAATGTTAATGGCCTTAATTTACAAATGTAAGAGGAAGAAAATTTTCTACTCTGAGAAACTGGTCGAAGGACTGACAGCAGATAGATGGCACACTTCAGTAAAACATCAATAGCATTAAAGCAATATAGCATCTGGGCCTTTTTCTGCAAGTTGCAGCCTATATAACATTAAATGCAGGAAGATAGTTGAAGGCAATTTACATTTATTGGTGGGATCACATTACACAGAATGAATTCCATGTTAATTTTGTGCCCACATGTAGACAAAGCTAGTCATTATTAAAAAGTCAAAGTTATTATTCACCGATCATGGAAATTATCTGATCTTTATCCAAACTAAGAAGAAAATCTCTATTGATTGTATTTAGTCTAAGGGAAATTAAGTATAAAATGGACCAAAGATCTACTGAGTATCTTGCCTTAGATAATAGCTAATAGTGAAAGCTCAGAGAAAATTGACAGAGAACAAGTAAAAGTAGTACCCCCACTGTATTCTCTTGCCTTTTAGGAATTTACACCTCAAGAATTTTCTGAACTAGTTCAATAATTATTAGGTTTTTTCTGTCCCCTTCTGAATTTATGCCAGTGTTTAGTGTTCATAGCTTTCCACAGCAGGAGTCCCACAGGTCAGCTACATATTTCATGAAATGTAATTTTCATTCACATGTTTTGAAATTACCTTCTGCTAGTTTCTTGTGATATTTAAACTACCAGTACAGGAATCAATGTTGAACAATCACTGTCTATCAATTTTCTGGTATGATCAGCTCCATGAGTATCTCAGATTCCCACCAATAATCATCTGTTTTTTTTCTTTGGAGAAAATTCTTTTGGTCAATCCTTTCATTAAATCTTTCTCTTATCACTCTTCTCCAGACTTTTTACATTTTTACTCTAGTAAAAGGTATCAGATATGAGTTATTGACCACCCATATTATTGAAACATGAATGAGCCATGGGATTTCTCTTCTCCCTTCAGTTGCATAGTCCAATTTACCTGTCAGAATAAGCAGAGGGTTGTTTCTCTCTCTTACCAACACATATTTTCTATATTTAGTAAATATATAGAACAGCTGCCTATTAGTGTAGGAAGACTGGAAATGTTCCTGACAGTTGTTTCCCTAATGCTTTAAAGAATTATTCATTTTCATATTTTTTTAAAGAAGTATTGCAATATTCATTGCTGATCACAGGTCCTTCAAAATGGGTTAGAAATAATTCCTGGGGTGGGTAATTTTTTTTCTTTGTTTCTAAAAGAATCCATTAAATTATTACATGAATTCTTAAAACCATCACATTTAGTTTTTTGCCTTTCTTTGTCTTCAAGCTAAAAATAATCAATGAACAGAGAAAATATTATGCTAATATGAATGTTCTTCTGTCACATTTTGTACTGAAAGCCATTCAATCAGTTGTGCTTCCTTAGACAAATGGTAATATATCTACTTGCAGTCGTAAGAGATTGATGAGTTATTTATTTAGTCTCCTTATGAACAACTTTATCCTGTGTAGATTTTAAATGCTATGATATTTGCTCTGTTCATTATACCTCTTATAGCTAAGTTATGAACTGTTAAGAAACTTTTTTATTAATATGATAGCTGCTTTCCAAAGATTTTTTAACCAATTATTTCAGAATTTCTCTTTCTAAACTAGTGCAGTTTGATCTTTTTCCTTGTTCTTGAGGAGCTGGTTTTGGTGAGTGCTGTAAAACTGAGTTTTTCTTTGATTAGATACAAAAACCAATGTATTAAAGTGGAGTCATACTAGAAATTGCTATGTAGTAATTGTTCAGTTTGGTACTAAGAAAAACCTTTCTATAACTTTCAGGTAACATGGCATTTGTACGCTTTTTGATGTAATTCATAATTTTTCCTCTAAAGTTTTAAGAATAAATAAAAGAGTTTCTAACTTCCCTACAAGGGCTAAACTGAACAAAGAGACAAAGAAAAACCTACACAGCTTAATTAGTATTGTTCAGTTTCTTAGCTGAAAAATTAATATAGAGAGACAGAGAATAGACGCATAAAGTGGTATCCAGTGGATCCTACTCTAGAAACCAGCACAAATGTATTCATAAAGATGAAACATTCTGTTACAACTACCACTTGCTGACCTGAATTGGATTGACATTCACTTTAAACAGATAAAGAGCAAAGATGACCCTTTGCCATCCTTAAAGAGCAGATTCCATAGTGGCAGTACAGTTTGAAAGCTATTTTAACTACACACACAACTAATCAATGAATATTGAAATAACGTGTTGGAGCTCACCTCTCAAGGAAAGTTTGATATATCTTCATTTTTTACAGATTTTCTACTGAAATCTTCTCAATATTTGCATATCACATAGAAATATTAATTTCTATCTATAAATAGACATAGACAAATAACACATATGTATCTAAAGTTCCAAGAATTATTTTACTTACTTATAAGGATCTACCTTTAGCCCAGCAAAAGAAATTATTCAGCAGTTATGTTTTTTTATTTTTAATAGAATTTCATATGAACAACAATATACTTTTCTGTTAAAATAGGAAGTTTATTTCAACTCCATTATGCCTTTAACCATGGTATTAAGGAGGTGCCTCAAGAAAAACTGCAAAATATTTGGGCAGGAAATTTAAAAGCTAAACATTTCAGATTTGAGTTTCTAAACGAATGGAAGCTGACACAGATGATACTGAGAGGTGGTTGGCAGGGTTAGGGGTCATGATTTTTGAGTTGATGTTTTTTAACATTTTGGAATAATTTGGGTTAGGGTTTTTTGGCCATTTTGTTTGTTTTGGATTTATTTCAACAGCAGTGTTTTAATCTTGTGTACGAGATACTCTTTTTTCAGACTTTCATCTGTAGGTGATATATAGAAAGCAGATTTCTCATTTCTTCATTCCTTTGTTCTAAATGATAATTGCTCGATTCAAAATGGGATAAAGGCCTTTGGTTCAACTGCATCATATTTCAGTAACTTACCATCTCTAGGGAATGGCGATAATAAATATATAAATATCTAAATTCCTTAATTTCTAGAATTGTATGGAGATTTTTTTTATTTTTTTCTTTTAAAGCCAAATTACATCACATTGGTCACCTGAAAACATCTATCATGATATAAAAGGATCTATACGGATTTTCTTCTAGTATTGTGAATTTAACTACCTAAGTCCTTTCTGCTTCATCACCACCTTTATCATTAGGTATGACACTCTCCAGCAGATCCCTTAGATCCTTATTTTAAATTGGTATGAAGTCTACCCTTTTATAAATTTAATTAGGACAGAACTAATTGTCTTTAATTGTATTAAATTTCATATACATTGATTACAATATTTTTTTCAAATTGTCAATTTCTGTAACTCTTATACTGTTGTTTCCTTTAAAAAGGCAACATTTAAAAGCAATCATAGTTCCAATATCACTTTTTCATCATTACAAGATCAAATTCATCTTCCCTTCTCTTTTGCTTGCCAACTTTTTAAGGGTTGAGCTAAATTTCTTCTGTCTCTTTCAACAGTAATGCTTTTGTATTTCCAAGAATTTTGGCATGGGCATAGTGGTTGACTCAGATTTTTAAGTTCCACTATTATTATCTGACCATGTCTTAAGGACAGAAGAGATAATTTGTTTTTTACCCTTGACTGAATAATATTAATCCAGAATGTCTATACATGGGGTGACTATATTGTTCTGCAGACAGTCAGCAGTGCTTTGGCTGTGAAACAAGTTGATAACATCACCATCTGTTTTGCCAACTTTCAGTTTTCCTTACATCTTAGACTGCTGGTTTTGGGAATTTGTCAACTAAAGTGAATCCTTCCCTCCTATTTCTTCTGCCATGAATGGGATTATTTGTCAGAGAATACTAATGACACATAAGTGTTTAGATGGACCTTACACCTTCCATGGCCATTCCAAAAAGCTTTTGTAAGCATTGCCTTCATTGAATATAAATGGTATAATTTGTAAATTACATGCTATGAGACCTTATGGACCTGTCTGTGCACAGAAAGTTCCTGAAGGGAATAACCTTGGCAATTTTACTTGCTGTGATTAGGCTGACATCATGGTTTCATCCCAGCCTGCAACCAAACACCACACAGCCACTCACTCACTTTCCCACCAGCAGGATCATAGAGAGGATTGGAAAGATAAAAGAGAACATATATGTTGAGATAAAGACATTTTTAATAGGAAAAGGAAAAGTTGTGCACACAAGCAAAGAAAAACAGGGAATTAATTCACTGTTTTCAGTGGGCACGAAGATGTTCACCCATCTCAGGAGTTCCCATTGTGTGTAACAGTGACTTGGGAAGACAAATGCCACCACTCCTAACATCCCCCTACTTCTTCCTCTTCTCACTTTATATCCTGAGCATGATGTATACAGCCTGGCATACCCTTTGGTCACTTTGGGCCACCTGTCCTGGCTGAGTCTCCTCCTGACCTCCCATGCAACCACAACCTCCTTGACAGTGTGGCTGTAAGAAAAGAAGACAATGCCTTGTGTCTGTGTGAATCCTGCTCAGCAGTAACAAAAACATCTCTTTATTATCAACCCTGTTGTTGATAATTTGTTCAGCACAAATCCAAACCCACCCCTATATCAGCTACTCTGAAGAAAATTATCTCTATCCCATCCAAAATCAGCAGGAATGACAAAGAGAAAATAGTGATTTTATGAAGTTAGATGTAGAGGAGCTAAAAACGATAACAGGCTTTTGAAAAATATTCAAATCAATATTGGGAGTGCAAGTCATTTACATTGATGAAGACATGGGGATGTGGCACAGAGGGGCTTAAAATGGGGTCAGAAGATATAATCCTTTTCATATTTCAAAATAGTTATCAGCAATAGACCTTTGGCTAACATTTTAAATTATATTATGTCATGACTTCATGATGTTCTTACCATATAAGTGTACCCTTACAACCTGTACTCAGCTTGTAAAATGTTTATAAAGCCAAACTTCCTAATATATTCTAATAAAAATATTTTTGCCTCTGTGATATTTGGGAAATTCTAAAGCAAAGTGATTTATAGATTATTAAAGATGCTTTCTGGAAGAAATATGAAAAAAATATGTATTATACGTCACATACTGCTGTCACTTTCACTGCATGAACTACAGAGAATTTATATAAAATCACCAGAAAACTATGCCTAATGTAAATGAGACAGTGTGTTTCCCCATCTCACAGTCACTTGATGTCTGGAGAGGGTTCAAAGATAGACTATGAAGTAGAATGGTTAGTAGTATAGACTATAATCAATGTAAAATGATATTAAAACTTCTATATATATTCCTAAATAAGCTCTGGTATTCAATAATAAAAATCATAATAAGAAAATGCTAGACAAGCCCACTTATCTATTTCAAAAAGTTTTGAGATTCATCATCTTAAAGTCCTTCCTGTAGAAAGAAGAATACATCTCCACTGAAGCTGTACCAGGAATTCTTAATTTACAAAGAGGCACTATTATACAATTTGGGGGCAAAATTAAACAATTATGAGCCACTGATTAGCATATAAATACACAAAATAAAGGTACATTTTTTAAGCAACTTAATTAGGAAAACATATGTTTATAAAGTTTAGAAGAAATTAATTCCAGGCATAATTTTCCCCTTTGTTCTGCATATCAAAAATATCCTGATAATATATATTGTAGCAAAATTACTGTCTAAACGTTACATATTTCCTCCTGAGATTAGCTTGTGCAGTACATTTGGGAGCATTCCACTGTCTCTGCAATTTTTTGTTGTGGTTCTAGCCCCTTTGAGGGGGAACCACTTCTTTTAGTTCCCATGGGACATAATCCCAGATAGCCTGAGATCACAAGTTGAATAAACATTAATTTCAAAATTATAATATATTGCAAATTATGTACAGAGGACCCTGCTGAGATAGTTGCCCTGAAACAAAAGAGACAACTCTTAAAAGTACACATACTTTGACTGTGATCCACTGGGTTCAACAGCTAAGAAGCTCTTTAGTTTCCTGTATAGTCACAGTTGGTGCAAAATATTCTTTCTTTCAATACACTTCTGCACAGGGGATGAGATTTTTTTTAAGGCTTGTGAGATCACTACCCAGACTGAAACTTCTCCCCAGAAGCATTATGTTTTTCATATATTTGATGCTTGATCAAACTATCAATTTTTGACACTTCTCCTAAGCATTGACTTTTACTACACAAAATCTCTTATGATATGGTCAGGTAGGGCCATCTCCTAGCTGGAGAGTAAACATAACACTATGTGGTGTCCTAGAGTTAAATCTCCTTAAATTGGATAAAAGGATGGGGGTTCTGGAAGAAAAAAATCATAAATTTGACAAAGACTTTAAAGTTTTATGTTAGAGGCTATTTACCTCTGTGTGTAGCTGTTATAGCATGAGACCTGCTAAAACTACTTGAAGAGATGAAGCAGGACTCCTATTTTGCTGCCAAAGAAATTTGAAAATGTCAGCTCTAAATATTAACGGTTTCTTATCCTTTTTAGTATTTACTTTGTTTTAGTTCATAATACAGTTCCAACCAGGAATAGATTGAAAGCTACTCTATGTGTATTTTTGTTCTTTTCTGCCTTTTAAAATGAGAATTTAATTTCTTAGATTTCAGCAGTTTCCCAGCTCATCACAAAATGACATTCCACTTCTTTCTTTTTCACAAGATGATAACTGAGAATAGAGAGGTGATAACTGCTTGGTGCTGGCTAATCAGAACCAACCTACAGCTGAGCTGATCATAAATTTTGTGCAGCAGCAGAGGACTAATATTTAATGGAATTTCATGGTGATCTGTGGTTAAAAAGAAATCACATTTTCAGCATACTGTGCTCAACATGGATATGTTTCACAATGTATCACACTGAGCATAGCCACATAGTATGACTCCAGTTTTTAGCATGCTTTTGTGATGAAAGGAGTGTTGTGTCAGTCATATAATTTTTTGGCATAAAAAATAACTCTTTCAGCTCATTAGAAAATTTTATTTGCTTGAATGTTTCTGGTCAAAACAAAAGTTCCTTTAGCAGATTTATTCCAAATATTTGGCATAAAAAATATTTTTATGTTTAAAATCTGATCCAAAACAAAAAGAAACCAGTGGATTTTAATTTTTTTTTTTTTTTTTCTCTTCTTGCTTTCTTATATTCTTCAGGATCAGGGGTTTGTCTTGAGTTGTCTCAATAGCCCCTTATATATTTGGTGATAGGTTTCCCGTTCTTATTAATACCTCTAGATCTTTACAAAACATCCATGATATCCTTTAGTAAGAGAAGCAAAGTCAGCCTTTGTTCTTTGTCTCCAGAGTATGATTAGAATTTTATGAGTGTTGTACTACTAAAACCTCAGACACTATTTTTGATCTCCTGGGCCATCCTGACTGACTTGCTCTGTCAGTCAGAGCAAGGTTTCCCAAATCTTTACTTCTGAGAGCTCAGTTTTACAAAATTGAACTAAACAATATGCCTGAAGCTTAGAAATTGTAAGTGTGTTATTTGCATAATTTTTATTTTTACCTTTTTTTTTTTTTTTTGGTTGTTTTGCAATTTGCTTTTAGTCCATCTGTGTTTGCATAAATTCAGTTTAGGATACAAATGAAAATGAAACACCCAAATAATTAAATAAATAATACTATTGCCATTTTTCTGTGTCATCCCTTGACAAAAATAATTCATACAATACATAATATATCATAATTCTTACACTGGTATTGTATTCTCTCTGTAAATGATTAATAGCACAAAATGTATATGAAGCTATCTGTATCCAATGAGACCTGATGAAATTCACACAGTTAATAAAGCTGATGAATGTCCTTATGTATAAATGTGATGGACACCTTGCCCAAGTGCCTAACTCCACCCAGCTGCTTTCTCACTCTCACTCCCCAACAAGACCCAGGAAAAAATCAAAATGAAAAAAACTTATGGGTCAAGATAAAGATGGAGAGATCAGCCATGAAGTATGGTCATGGATGAAACAGACTCATCTTGGGAAAAAGCTGTGATGTTGTTGTATAAGAGCAGTGGTCCTCAGGGCTGGTCACTGGGTCAGCACTGCTTACCATCTCTGTCAGCAATATGGACAGTAGGATTTAATGCACCTACAGCATCTTTGCTGACAGCTGTGTGGTGAGGTTGACAGGCTGGAGGGAAAGGTTGGCATCCAGAGGGACCTGGACAGGCTTGACAGGTAAGCCTTGCAAAGCTCTAAAAGGCCAAGTGCAAAGTCCTGTGCATGGGCTTGCTCAGCCCAAGCACAAACAGAGGCTGGGCAGAGAATGACTTGAACACAGTTCTAAAGAGAAAAATCTGGGGATGTTGGTTAACAAAAAGGTCAACATGACCTGGCAATGTGCACTTGCAGTCTAGAATGCCATCTGTTTTCAGAGCTGCTTCAAAAGCAGTGTGTCAGGAGATCAAAGCTGGTGATTCTGTCCCTCTACTTCAGTTTTGGGATTCTCAGTGCAAGAAAGACATGAACCTGTTGGAGCAAGTTAGAGGAGGGCCACAAAGATGGTCAGAGGTCTGGATGACCTCTTCTGTTTGAGAGAATTGGATTACTCAGCCTGGAGAAGGCTCTGGGAGACCTTACAGTACCTTCCAGTACCTAAAGGGGGTTACAAGAGCTGGAGAGGAAATTTCATAAGGACATGTAAGGGTTAATGGCTTTAAACTGAAAGAGGGCAAGTTGAGATTAATTTATATGAAGAGAGTCTTAACTGTGAGGGCCATGAGGCACTAGAATCAGTTGCCCAGAAGAGTTGTGGATGTTCTATCCCTGGAAGTGTTCAAGGCCAGGTTGCATGGGGTTTTGAGCAGCTTGATCTATTAGAAGGTATCCCTGCCTGTGGCATGTGGTTTGGAACTAAATGATCTTCAAGATCCTTTCTAATCCAAACTGTTCTCTTATTCTAAGATGCTTTGTATTGGGCATCTCACATTGCTCCCAGAGATTTCAGTTGAAATGAAAGACTTGAAATTCTTCTGTTTAGTCAGGTGATGTATAAGCCTGTCATATGCAGTTTGAGTACCTACAGTGACTGATACATTTGTTTTATCTTGTTTGCCTATTTTAGGGTAAAATGGATGACCATCTATTGTTTCTATTGATTAAAGTGGGGACATCAGTCTTAGTCACTGGGTAGAGTGCAAATTGTATGTTCAAATTGCCTGGATTGTTCCCATGTTTATTCATTTTTGATTCACCATATTAAAAACAAAACAAAACAAAATCAAGACTTAAACAACAGGCATTTGTTACTGAAAAACTACAACACAGAAAAGTCCCTGATCAATCCTTACAGTGCAATGCCCTCCACTGTGAGCAAATAAATGGTATGTGTGAAAGATAATTAGATAGTGGCTTGGAAATAATATTATATCATCATAGCAGAGAGTCACAGGTCATGCCCATACTGTGAACAGAGGGAAGTGCAGACTTCCTTAACTGGCCCTGACTGATTCAGCTCTGCAGCAAGCAGCAGGAGAGTTAAACCCAAGCTGTATTCTGTTTGAGCTGATTAATCATGCTAACAGGGATATAGTGTTACTGGGACTGAATCATAAAAACATGCTGGGTGTTATGCTGCACCATGGAGAAATGATTGCTTGAGCCAATGAGAATGAATATCTCTATCAAAACATTGTATTCTGCAGCACAGTCTTGGTAAGTTTCAAAGGGAACTTTTTCCAGGATTTGTTTTATTCCACCAAAATAGATTTGGGTTGATTTTTGCCTTTTTCAGGAGGCATTATATAGGTGTTCTTATTAAAAAAATTAAGAGATCTTTTAACTGGAAGTGAATTTTGGAATAATCCAATCATTGTTTCTTCAAATTGTAGTATTTCTTTTAATAATGTGATTTGAATTTGCTTTGATTAAGCTGCCTTCTGAGGTTGCCATAAAAACTTAGGTTTTAGGGCTTTAATGTAATACAGTTTTCAAAAAGAAGTCAGTTATATTTCATATAGGTATAGAATCATTGAATCTTTGGGAAGGTTGGAAATATAAGACTGTGTGAGTTTGTGTCAGGGGAGACAATTGTCAGGACAGACTCAGGAGCTCTCCATATTCTGGTCTTGAAGTTTGTTGTTTATTGTTAAGGTGTTGGTATACAGGGTCTTGCTAAGAGCTGCCAGCCACAATTCAGAGCAGGATAGAGAGAGAAGTGTGAGAGGGAGAGAGAATAAGAGAGCAAGAGAGCAAGAGAGGGTAAGAGAGAGGAATAGAGAGTAAAAAAAGAGAGTGATTTCCCGTTTACAATACAATAAGTCTTCTTCTGTGTTGAATATTCTAATTTCCAATAACCAATCTATTACAAAATATTAATTTCCTAATATTTGCATGCAACCTATAGGAATCAATATATTACCATGTTTTATGGCTTTCTTATCTATAAACCTTATCTCTAAACCTTTCTGCCATGCTCGGAACAGGATGTCTGCTGGCTCTTTGGTATTTGTGTCATTTGGCATTATCTAAACAAAGGAAGAGGCCTCAAATATTCACATGGTTGCTCTCAGCTCCACAGTAAAAAACTGTTATAATTTCTATTTCACTTATGGTTTCAAAATCTTTCTTTAAGCACTCATATTTATAAGGTTTTTCTATTTCCTCACTCCCACCATCAAATGATAGAGTGCAACCTTTCACTGAGCATCACCATGTCAAGTAAACCATAGCTCTAAGTGCCATGTTCAGTCATATCCTGAATACTTCTAGAAAAGGTGATCACCTTCCTTGGTGGCCCATTCCAAAGCTTAACCACCCTTTCAGTGAAAGAAAAAAAATCCTAATATCTAATCAAAACCTACCCTGGTACAGCTTGAAGACATTTCCTCTCATGCTGTCACTTTTTACCTGAGAGAAGAGACCAATATCCAGTTCACTACTTCATCTCTTCAGGTAGTTGCAGAGAGTGATACAGCCTCCCCTGAGGTTCCTTTTTTTCTGGGCTAAATAACCCCAGAGACCTCAGAGGCTCTTTGTAGGACTTACTCTCTGGAGACTTCTCACTTTGTTGCTCTTCTTTCAACACAATCCAGAGCTTCAATGTCTTTCTTGCAGTGAGGGGCCCAAAAATGGTACCAAGTATTTGAGGTATGACCTCACCAAACACAGGGGGATGCTCACTGCACTTGTGTGCTGGTTACACAATTGCTGATACAAGCCAGGCTGCCACTGGCCATCTCGGCCACCGGGGCACACTCTGGCTCGTGTTCAGCTCTCATTTTCAGCTGGCTCTTGACCAGCACTCTCAGGTTCTTTTCCGTGTCCTAAGCAGAGTCATTTAATATAATAATAAAAGGAAAAGGTGAGCATGTGCAATAATACTGCTTATACAATACTAGATGTGTGTAAAGCAATCTAAATTTTCCTCATGCCATAATGTTTGTTTCAGTTTCTTTGGTAGAATAAAAAATGATACATATTTTATAGACTTATAAATGTAAAACTTTCATAAAGTACATTCAGTAAGTTGCCAAATAAATCAGGAACATATTTTAAAAATGTATGAACAGTTGCCTGCTTTCATATATAAATTCACTTTAAAAAATCTGTATATGTCAATAAACTAACTGAATTAAAGCTGTATATCTAAATTACAGTCCTCCTAGCTTTTCTGTAAATCTTCTTCATTGTCAGAAAAACAAACCAGTAGGTGAAAACTTATGATAATGGAGCCTTCTTTCTGCAGTAACATTTTTTTTTTGCACTGACAGAAGCCACAAAGTGACATATAAGGTCTGAAAATATCACCTACATAAATATTTAATGAACAGTGATTGCTGACTTCTTTTGCTTGGTGTGCAGTTAAAATAAATGTTTCCATTGTAATTTTTGACCAATGTCTGCATTTATTAACACAAAGGAACATCACAGAGGGAAGGGAAGGGAAGGGAAGGGAGGGGAAGGGAAGGGAAGGGAAGGGAAGGGAAGGGAAGGAAGGGAAGGGAAGGGAAGGAAGGGAAGGGAAGGGAAGGGAAGGGAAGGGAAGGGAAGGGAAGGGAAGGGAAGGGAGGGAAGGGAAGGGAAGGGAAGGGAAGGGAAGGGAAGGGAAGGGAAGGGAAGGGAAGGGAAGGGAAGGGAAGGGAAGGGAAGGGAAGGGAAGGGAAGGGGAAGGGAGGAAGGGAGGGAAGGGAAGGGAGGAAGGGAAGGGAAGGGAGGAAGGGAGGAAGGGAAGGGAAGGGAAGGGAAGGGCCAAATGTCACAAATCCATTTTACAAATAAAGCTGTTGCAAATTCCATGTTAGTGTGCTCTTAGGTTCAGTTTTCTAGTTCTCTTTTCCATTCACTATGCTTATTCATAAAGCCTAGCTAAAATCTTCCCAGCTATGGAGATAGCTTTCATGTATGCAAGTGATTGTTATTGGGATCAAAGCGAGCTACACAGTCATCAATGGGAATAAAGGCTGTATTTAGGGCTCATTTATCCTATTTTTTTTTTTTTTTACGTGGCAAATTTCTACATCCTTTGCCATAACTTAAGAGCACTCAGTAAAGGGATGGGGATATAAAACCACATTGTAGTCCTGAGATTCCTTGAGACTGGTGTTCTATGTATTGCCATCTGACACTATTCAGGTGTCAGGGAATTCATTTCCTTCTCTTTCTCTGGAATAATGAAAAGAAAAATCCTGCCAAATTAAAAACATGATAAGGTGTCCTCGAGGGCTTCTTCTAATGGTTGGCACAATGGTTTATATTACTCAAGTAGGACAAAATTATTCAGATGACACATTATCCCGACCTTACAAATGTGTAAGGACAGCAGGGAATCTTTTCACTTTTGATGTAGCCCTAGCACAGATGAAGTATATAAGCTTAATATACATAACTCAGCTCTTCACTGTTGGAAAAATGCTTAAGTTATTATGATTCTCAGCAACTTCAGGCTGAAGAAAGATGAACCTGAGATAATTCAAAAGTCTAAATTGCTATGAAGGGTATTGTGACAATCATCAAGATGTGAATGCAGCTATTGCCCCTTTTCTCTGAGGCTTACTCACACATCTTTGTGAATATCTTCATAATTCTGGATAGCTCCAATGCTACTGCAAGTTTTTAATTTCTCTTTGTTGCTCATAATAAACATACCTAATAATACAGATTGTCCTACTGAAATTAATAGTATTTTTGTTAATGTGTAAAATCATAATGAGATTTTATCCCATACTATCCCTTAAATTAAAATAAAAATCTATTGTTTTGAAAGAAATTTAGTGAGGTGAAAAATTGGACAAGTTACAGAACTCAAATGGTTGAATTTAGTTCTGTGAAGGTGAGATGACTCTTCATTACCTGCCTTGTTCTTTGCAGAAAAGAACCTATAATCCAGGTGGACAAGTTAAACAAGAATCTGCATTCTATCTTTGTAGGGGAGAAATTCTGCCTGAGCATCACAAGATTAACCAGTTAGAGTAATGCCATCAGTTTCAGGGTGGTGATGTCTCCCCTCCATTCAGCACTTGGGAGAGTAGCTTTGGACTTCCCAATACAGGAAGAATATTAATGTACTGGTGCAAATCCAACCCAGGATCATCTGTATGCTTAGTATATGATGTGTGAGAAGAAGCTGAGAGCTGGGTGTAAAGTAAGAGGAGATATAATTGTGTTTCAGCTACTCAGTGGTAAAGCATGGGGGGGAAGACTTGCAGGGTCAGAGTCCTCCTGACATTGCACACTGATAGGACAAGAGGCAATGGAGACACAAGATGCCATATAGAAAATTCAATTAGATCTGGAGATGTTTTTCCCATGAGGACGGTCTAACACCATGACAGGCTGTGGGAGAAATCGTGGAACCTCCATCCTTGAAGATGCTCATGACTCAGCTGATCAGGGCCGTGAGCAACCTGGTCTATGCTGACCCTTCTCTGAGCAGGTGGATGGACCAGATGTTCTTCACATGACTACTTCAATTTAATATATTCTAAAATATATGAAAACTTTCAGGTTTGGAAAGTTATCTAGTGCTATTTCTGTGACATGTCATCTATCAAACCTTCTGTAATTTTCTTACAGAATTGTATCAAATTGGTCAAGAATGACTCCCTTAGTCAATTCATGCTGACTGTCCTTGATTTTTTTTTTTATCCTATGATTTTCTTGAGTTCTGAAAATGGCTTCCAGGATTAGCTGCTTCATGAAGTGTTGGGAGTATCAACAACATTTCTAAACTAATTAAATGAATACATAAATTAATTGCATACATTTGCAATGTATGCAAATTTGTGTTTGGTTGAACTCCTCTGAAATATAAGATAATTGAAAATTTATAATTTAATTCTAAAATTTAAGGTTGCAGATTCACTAGATAAATCCTTATCCTACAATATATTGAGGCACAAATTTACGTGACACATCTCTAAAAAAAATATCTGTAATAAATCATCTGGTGTACAATATGCAATTCAATCATAGGTTGGCATAGAAACTAGGTTCAGCATTCTCCATAGCAGAGAGAAAGCAGCACAAAATCTTGAACATTTGCAAGCTGTTACTCTTAACTGCCTTACACTCTCAAAACTGAGGTTTACTGTCTAGAGACACTTATAGGAAACTAAGCCAAATAAATCAAGATGACTGTAATTCTTACCATGAATCCTTACTGGCCTCTTTCCAAAATAACTATAAAATGTTGCAATTGAGGGTTTGGCTTTACTGTGTATTTTGTCTTTATTATTACTTCAATCCACATACCAAAATCCCCTTTTTAGCTTAAGGGATCCTTCAGAGTTGAGCTAATTTGATCAATATTGGTAAAGTGAATGTCGCTGTTGCTCAGGATAATAGTGCTTAGGGGACTACAACAAAACATCTCATTCTTTATATGCTATGTGATTTTTTTCAGTGATTTCATCCACCCTGCTTTTATCGAGTTCCAGTAACTTAAATGTGACAATATGATCCAACCTCTGTAGTGCAGATAGATTGAGCATAAGAAAAATGGATATGCTGTCCCATTAATGAAACAGCATTACCTATGTAAATATCACCATTGGAGATGATGTTTGGAGGGCAAACCCAACATTTAATACAATACTGTAGTCAGCACAAGACAGATAAATAAATCAAGTTACATAAATTTGGTCTTCAGTTTGTAATAAAATTCTTCCAACTATCAGTAATGACAACTATAGAACAATTAAAAAAAATACAATGGTAGACAAGATGTAAGGAAATCAGCTGATTTATCTTATTAGTATTATAGGTATTATTTTTATAGATATTATTTTTCAAATACATATTTTTATTATGTCCTGACTGAATATGCCTAAATTACTATGGTAGCAACTTCAGGGATCAAGCCTGTTATACATCTGTAAAAACTCTGTTAAAAATGACAGTGTCATAAAATAGATTATTTTTAATAATTTCAATAATCACCAATATTTTGTGTTAGTACTTTTACAATTTTTCACCTCAAATATTAAATACTTATGACAATAACAGCGATTTTTAGGTCAGATAATAATAATGTGATTTACTTGCAACAAAACTAAATTAGTATACATTTCTTAATATAGATGAATATATATGTTATATATTACTTGTATGGATATGTTTCCATGTTTAAAAGAGGAGTTAATAATGACCAGAGTGCATATTAGATAAAGGGAGAGATGGGGAGTGATAAATGTTTGAAGCTTAATTTCTTCTTTAATATCAAAATATTCCTAACCATGTACATTTATTCCTTGGTATGAAAGCACTGCAACGTGAGAGAAGAAATGTTGTAATAGGAAATGTTACTATATTGAGACATGGGGATATAGCAATAACACAGCAAATAGTACTGGTTTTCCATTCAACAATAAACAATATTTTTAAGGAAAATTATTTTGTTATTTTTAAGTGGAAAATAATTATTTGAGTTTCTGTGAACATATTTAGGAAAATAATTTGGTTATGTATTTAAAATGCTTCAAGTATATGAAATGGAAAAAAAAAAAAACAAACTGTTTAATGTGTTGTTGTTTTGTTTATTTCCAATTGTGTCCATATTTGCACCCTTTGATGGACACAGCCTTGGTTGCTGGGTTTGGTACAATGTTAGAGATACCATGCAGCACAGAACTCCAGAATTCAAGGCTCTGTCCACCAAAGGATTAAATGGCATCCACACATAAAATCTTTTCTCTTTCGTTGCTTTTATTAATGGAAGTCATATTATTATATATAATGAAATGTAAAATTCCTCGATTTATTAATGGCTCAGAAAAATATCTGTATATTTATCTGTAAAGTAGAATGAAGTTAAGAGCAAATAATTGCATCTTGGGAAAGCTCAGGTGTGATATTTGCAGGAAAACAGCTGAAGGCATGCCTTTTTTCACCTTATATAATAATTTAATGCACCTAATAAGACATTATAATGAAAGAAATATTTTTATGAGAGAATGTTACGAATATTTGGTATATTGTCTAGAAGATTTGTTTCTTATATTGACATTTTTGGACTGCAACAAATGAAACATTGCTAGTTTGTGTATCTTATTATTTTAAGATGTTCAAGGTTTGCCTAAAGCCACCACAATGATTCTCAAAATGATAGGAAACATTTAATCAGATGAAAGACACACTATCTAGGCTGAAACAAAATACATAGTTAAGTTTAGAATGATTAGAATGTTGAAATTCACACATCTTCCTTGAACCATGAGGCAACACAGGAAGCAGAATTTTCTTTTACCTTTAGAGGTGATTACCTATAGTCTTATGGTAAAAATCTATGATTGAGTCACAGGCCTTTAGAGTTTCATGTTTTTTCAGAATGGTATCCACATACCACATGGGTAGTTTTGTCATAAGATGTATTTAAATTAAGTAAATTCTACACAAATAATGGAGGAATACAAGCACAGCAGAATGTATTTTGGTGTTTTGTACACATTTGAAATCTCTGAAGCCTAGCTTAATCATGCAATGACTCAGGTCTCTCAAGGGCTTTTGTGAACTGTCCAGTTATGGTGGTCAGAGAGAAGATAAAGCAGGACAGTTGGGAAAGAGGGTGGGAAGAAACATCCCCATTGTCTGAGAAACTTACTATGAAAGTAAAGGGTAGCATTGGCAACAACTGTTAAGATCTCTCACCTGAAGTTCTACCTATCTTATTCCATTTGTATAGATTTTTGGCTTATTCACTTTATTTTGGCTCTGATCTAATGTTATTTGTCTAAACAACTTGTTTGCACTCAGAGATTAGCCTAATTCTGTAGTAGAGATCACCTTGTTACACTGTTTTTCCTTACAACATCCTTTTCAATTTGTTTTAATTTAACCTCAACCAGCAACTAAGCCCCACCCAATTGCTCAATCATTCCCCTTCAGTAGGATGGAAGAGAGAATTGGAAGCTTGAAAGTGAGAAAACTCGTGGGCTGAGACAAAGACAGTTTAATAGGCAAGGTAAAATGCACACATGAAAGCCAAACAAGGAATTAATTTACCACTTACTATGGGAAGGCAGGCATTTGGCCATTTGCAAAAAGAAAGGCTCCTTCATGCTAGCAGTGGTTAGGAAGACAAACACCATCCCCACTGCTTCCTCCAGCACTATATGCTGAGCATGATGTGATAAATCTGGGATGTTCCTTTGGTCAGTTGGGATCAGCTGTCCTGGATATGTCTTCTCTGACCTTGTGCACCTCCAGTCCCTGCACAGTGGGGTGGGGTGAGAGGCAGAAAAGACCTTGGGTTTGCGTGAACACTGTTCAGCAATAATAAAAACATCCCTGTCTTATCAACACTATTTCTAGCACAGCAAGAACAGCTATGCTAGACCACAGCTGCATAACAGCTAACATGAAGAAATTTAACTCTATCATACTCAAAGCCAGCATAAAATCGTAGATGAGTAAGAAGGTGCTCTGCATGCCATATTTTGTTGCATTCAGAGAGAATATAAATTGCAATGTCAACCTTAATGTAATGTTAACCTTAACATATAAACCTCAAATTTTCATGAAAATATATCTCATAGTTTTCTCTAGAGTGGGCTGAAAGGAAACCAAATCAGAATCACCCTTTACTAACTTGCCTTTGTTTACTGGCTTTATGGTTGACAAATAAGGTCATGATACTTCTCTCAATGATGGCAATAAAAAGTAATATATCACAGTCAGTGGAATTTGGAAAGAATGAAGAAAGGTAGAGTTCATTGCAAAGTCCTTGAAACAAGTGGAAATACTTCTGTTGTCCACAGAAGGAAATAGCACTGGTAGTACAGTACAGGAAATTCCTTGTTTAAATGTCATGGCTTCTCATCCTCTAGAATCAGTTCAGAAATACACTACATGAAGAATATGATTGATAACTCTTTGTGCTGGGTAGGTGAGCAGGATGATGAAACACTATTAAATGGTTCAGAGAGTACTTGTTCTAGCCATGCAGCCAAGATCCCACTTGACACAGGAATGAAAGCCTTTAAGTCTCATAGGAGTTTTCCATCAAATGCAATGAGTTTTATCTCAGGCCTTAGAAAAAAGACTGAGGTTTTTTATTTGTTTTGGGTTTTTTTTACTATAAATGCGTGTGTGTGTCCATGCATATATGTCACAACAATATCCTTAATTCTTTTAGAAATTCATAACATTAAAAAAAAAAAAAGAGCATTGGGGAAGGGATAAAAAGAGAATATTGAAATATAAAATATATTCATTAGATAGAATCCAGAAAATATATGTGACAATTACACTATAAGGCACTGTTCAAAACCTATGCCATGCACCTTTTCTGTGAGCTGATATCTAGTATTTGATATCCAAGAGGAAAAAAATGTATGTAGACTTTTTATCCTTTCTGTGCTTCTCAAAACTTAAGATATTTGTGAAATTCTTCAGCTGCCATGCATTTCAAAATGTAATTAGGTCAATCAACATCATGGTCCTGAAATTTAAAAAAAATTAAGAATTTGTCTAATAGCTCACATATTTGGCAGATGGCTACACATATACCTCCTAGTTCTAATGCTGCAATCAGCTTTTGAAATACTAATATTAAATCTATAAGAATAGATCCTTTTCATCTAAAAACTGAAAGACCTGAATAGGAAATTCACGTTTTCTTACAAAACAGCTCAAAGCCAAAGATTCTCAGCAGATGATAAGAAAGTAGCTACTGTGCAAAGCTGTTTGCTTCTCCAAGAATGCTTTCTTTCCAAGGGTCTCCTTTACATTTCAATAAACTCATTTGAAGTAATATATTTGATCACATTTTTAATAAGTAAAATATGGTTTAGGGTTTATATTGTATATTCTTTAACTCAAATTCAGTGAGTTCTATAAACAGAATTTGTTTATGTAACTGATTAACTGGCATCAAATTAGGTCAAACACTGTTGACACAGTTTGGAGCTGTAATTGGTTTCTCTAATTGGTAACTATAAACCAGAGTGTAATCAGCTCAGAGTAAGCACACTCTGTGCTATTAACCAGTAAAGTTTAGGATCTCTTGGGAAAGCTTTGCAAACTGTAGGCTACAAGCAGGATTAAAAGTCTATCAGCATCATTGTGCTGTTTTTAAATTTATTTTGTAGAGCCAGCCATACAGAAGTGTAAGAACACGTATTTGTCAAACAGCAAGAAATAATCTTAACACCTCTACCTTGATGTGGAAGCCTCCACCTCAGAGAACAGATTTGAACATTATATCCTTTCTCTTATTGTAACTGAAAAATCAGCTTTCAGATATGGATCCTGGCTGAAATTTGATCAAATTGTGTGTATCCTTTAAACAGTTCTATCTCTAGTTAATAGAGTTATGCAGAAGTGCAGAAAAATCAGGGAATTTCAAGCCTAAAATGCTTTATGTAAAGTAATTTACAAAAAGATCTGCCTGCTTGTTTGCAATGATCAAGTATATATTCTACTCTCAGGAGAAAACCCACAGAAAAAGTAAGTGACCACTTCCAGTGGCTGGAGTCAGACTGATCTTAATTTACAAAACCTCATTGTCTGAAAGTAACATATGATTACTAATTGAGGCTCTATTATTTCTTTGCAAAAGTGGATATGCAAATAAGACTAGAAGAAAACTCAAAGGTCATCTACTCTGTCGCAAAGGTAGGTTCTGAAAAAGTGTTGGTGGGTTTTGACTACATTTTCCTAACACACTCAAAAGACTACTCAACATTTTAAAAAGTATCTAGGTTTTATTATACTTTCCCTTCCCTTCATTTATGAACATCATTATTTAATGACATTTTCTTTTACCTTCTCAGTGATTTCTTTCCAACTTCAATCTAGAGCTCCTTTGTATCAATTATTAACAATGTCTTTCAAACAGGAGTGGGGTGAGAATTCACCATTATAAACTTTGCCCAATAGCCAACAAGCTCTGAGATACCTCATAGATCATAGAACCACAGATTTTAAGGGTCATCTAGTTAAAATCCCCGTTCCATTGGCAGGGACCCCTTCCACTTGACCAGCTTGATCAATGAACCACCCAATTTGGCCTTGAATATTTCCACATTTGGCAAGTCTACAGCTTCCCAAATAAAACTTTTCCTCTGTCTCATGACCCTCACAGAAAAGGATTTCTGCACAATATCTACTCTACCTTTGTCCTCCTTCAGTTTAAAGCCATTACTCCTTTTCTTACCACTTTCTGGCTTTGTAAAAGTCCCAGTCTCCAGCTTTCCTGTAGGCTACCTCTGAATACGGAAAGGCATAATATTAAAGTACAGTTATAGAAGTTATTTTCATGTTCCTGTGCTCAGTTCTGTCAGAGCCTTCTTAACAAATAAACAATACTAGACATTCTAAAGTAGCACAGCAACATTTTACTACGAGGCTGGGTTAATTTAGTTTAAAGTGTAGCTGTCATCCAAAGAGAAACCCTAACTGAACGTAGTGTATGACAAGGTGTCTGGGATTGCAGTTATACTTGGGTGGCTTTTTGCCCTCTTTCTCTATTTGTGGAGACCAAAGGAATTCCCAGCTAGGGAATGCAACCCCTGTTCTGTTCCCTAAGTCAACCCCATGCTCTCTTCCTGTCGGTCAGCCTTTTGGTCACTCCCAGCCTAATTCCCTGTTGGTCCTCTGCCCTGGCCCTTTCCTTGTGGCACCTCCGTGTCCCCTGATAATTGGTTTGTAATGCTCTCCTCACCCTGTTTATCCCATGTACTTCAGCCTGGACCCCCAGAGCCTCTTTGCCTTTGTTCTGCAAATGCTGGATGGTGCAGGCATGACTGAAATAAACATTTCTGTAAAATCACTGCAAAGCCCTTCCTTGCTCCTATATTCATCCTCACCCCAAGCAACTACTAAATGCAACAAGTGGCGCCCGAACAGGGACCAACTTTTTCATGAATACATCTACATCAACCAGCCCGAGACTGTTTTTTTAATCTTACTGTGGTGAGTTTGAAACTCTGCAGCACTCTTTGCTTTTTCTCCTTTTACTCTCATGTTCTGGGAACAGACTTGGGGTGAAAAATGCCAGTAAAATACATCTGCTCATAGCTGGAAATTTACCTTCAATTTAAAAACCTTCTTTGTCGCAGCAATTTCCAGTTTTTAAAGGGAGATCTGAAGCTTTTAGTTCGCTGGCTGTGTGAAAATTATCCTGACGTTTCACAAAAGTAATTTCTAAATAATAACTTTTTAAATGAGGTCGTGGGCAAATTGCAAATTGAAGACTTTCCAGTAATAAAAAGTCTACGTTTGTTTATTTTAATCAGTGTAGGTGTTCAGCTTTCTAATTAATGTTCAGGAAATGCAGAACCCCAGTCAAAAACTTCTTCTCCACATCAATTAGCCTTCCTGTGAGATAGTAAAGTGTAGAGACCTGTATAGTGATGAAGAAAGCTCAAGAATACGTGTTTGTCCAGTAGTACTGTGTACAATTAATTTTGTTGTAATTAGACCACAGTGAAACATCTTGTTCTAGGCTACTCATTAAATCAAGGTTATCAGCCGAATTTAAATTTCGTGGTTTGTTTTTTTTTGGGGGGGGGGGGTTGTTTTGTTTTGTTGGTTTTTTTGGCTAAAATCCTTCTAAAATTGATAGAGGGGAACTATTGCTAATAATCAGTATCTTTCAAGTGAAGACAACATTATCTATATGTGAATATTAATTAACTTAAGTATTGGATGCTCAAAGTTAAATATTTTTCAATGTTTCCAGTTTTCAGAAAAGAGTGAAGTCTTCCTTATCAAATCAGGCCTTTTAAGAACAAAACAAGAGCCTGTATTTTTTTTTTTGAAAAGAGTAGTTCTTGTAAACCAGCACATAAATATATTAATGAATATTTTAAGTTTAAAGTATTTCTAATTTTTTGATACAGGGTGTAAATTCATATAGATTGTCCAGTCTCTGGGGCACACAAAAAAAATGCAATTAAGACAAAAATAGAAGGACATAAAGGACTCTGAGCGATCATCCAATCCATTGAAAAGTCAAGCAAAAAATTTAAATATGTTGAAAATCTGTCTGTAGAACCTTTCCCATTCTGTACAACCTTCTATTAATTATTTTATTCATACATCAGAAATGCATAGGTTCCTATAAAATATAAGAATGAAGATTTTTTTTTCTTCTTTTCCATCATTTTAAAAATTAGTGAAGGAAAGATCTTGACCTGAACTGTGACCCGCTGTCTCTCTTTTAATAAAAAAATTTTGAATATTGAAGTGTCATGTCATATCTAAGAAATCAAATATACTCTGGAGTGTTAAGCCTCAGTATATTTGTTTTATTTGTTCATTTCAGTTTGCCTACAGTCCTTCAGGTTACAGATTGCTTAAATCCTAGAATTTACTGTCTCTTGTACTGTATAAACTAAACATTCAAATTCTCTTTATCTTCTTTACATAATACTAAATTATTTGCTCTCATCTCTAAATGAAGAATGAGCAGTGAAATATTAATAATGACCATCTATTCACCATGTAAGACATATGCACATAACAGGTATTTGAAGTGTTGAATATGACAGACACATTTCCTTAGGGCTGTTTCCTTTTACTGTTGCATCTGCTTAAATTCATATATATGCATTTATCTCTGGAGAGGAGCTTTCTGGTAATCAGTGATCTGAGAAGGTGTTATGACTCACTGTGAAGACAAAATGAAAGGGTCACAGCCTCACTAGTGTTTACAGGGACTTTTTTTTTTCAGGTTCCATCTTCAATACCTTTACAACATAATTAATAATTTGACTTTAATATGTACAAAATGGACCTCCAGATGACATTTTTCTTGATAGTAAATTTTATGCACTCATGGGCATAATCATATTTTCAACATCAAATGAAACACAAATACACATGTGTTTTGAGTTAAGAACTTCCTGAGAGGAACCTCGTTGAAAAACAAGCAATTAAAAAACCAAAACCAAACAAAAACAAGAGAAGAGACTAATTTTTAAATGAGCAGTAAAATGTCTTAGTTCAATGTAACTCCTTTCAGTTGTAGCTGTAACACTATTTAATGATTTGGTCTGATTATTCAGGATTAGGTTGCTTATTACCTGTTTCTTATTTAACATCTTTATGCAAGTCCTTTATATTATTTTCTTCTTTTTCAATCAACAGTATAGAAATAGCCCTGCTTGAAATCAAGACTCACATAACTCAAAATTGTATTAGAATTTGAAATTCAATTTGGAATTCAAATTGTGTCTACTGGAGATATGATATTGGGAAGATGATAAAAGAACTCAGAATCACGAAAGCACTGGAGAAATATGACCATACCGCAAATCTGAAAACTGTAGGAGTGTCCTCTTTGCCACAGCAGCAAATGAACAGAAATCTAGGGGTGAGGTAATGGTAAAAGGAATAAGAACCTAGGTGCCATTTTCCTAGATTGCTGATGAAAGAGAAGAGATTTATTTCAAAGTTATAAATGTTGTATTGCACCCATGTCTTTAGTTTTTATATGCAGGGATCCCTCCCTAATAAAAAAAGACAGCTGGACAATAGTTCATTTGACAAAGTGAGGAGCTATCATCTCTTAAAATAAATTTCCTATTCCAAATGAAAGCTTTTAAGTATTCTAGATAAAGGAAAAGAAGATAGATAAAGAGAAAAGAAGGTATAGAAACAGAGTAAAGAAGCAACCCTCACACTCCTTATGTGAAAAGAGAATGACTATGGGTCCATTTCTAGTATTGCAGCACATATGGATCAGTATGGAAAACAGAAAAGGAATTAAAAATTCAATAATTGTACAGAGTTATGACATCAGTGGAGTTAGAGAGTTTTCATGCGAGAGTACAAAAGGTTGGAGTACTGCACTGCATGAATACTGGCTCCATTAAGAGAACATGCAAGTGAACAGCATGAAACATGATATTTCACAAAGATTTCCAAAGATTGTTGGAAAACAATGATAAAATTAAGGAGGAAGATCCATCTTTCAGGTGCAGATTCCTCCTGAAGGTGCACAGTGATAGGACGAGAGGCAATGCAAACTGCCATATGGAAAATTCCAATGGCATCTGGATATGTTTTACTGTGAGGGTCATCAAACAGCATGAGAGGCTGCTGTGGATGTGGAACTTCCACTCTTGAAGATGCTCACAACTCAACTGATCAGAGAAGTCTGATTTACACCAGCCCATCTTTGAGCTGGTAGATGGACTAGATGACATTTAAGGCCCATTGCAACCTGTGTTATTCTATAGTTCTACAATTCTTTTGCAATAATTAGAAATTTAGATGCATGTGATTTTTGAGATATAATAGTGCTATTTGGCAAGGAAATAATTCAGTGAGGTTTTAAGATTTCCACTTTTCTAGTTTATGCAATTGCAGGTTGATCAATAGTGTTTCTGATGATGTTTTCTAACAATATTGGAAAAAAGCATATACCATACAATAGCTTGTTTGTTGCCACTTGCTTTTATTTTTTCCCATCTTTTTATTATTTCCAAATTCTCCTTTGGACATAAACAAAAACTATTATATTCACATAATATAATCAGCTATATTTATGATTGTTTTTCTACTCTGTGTTTATGCATAGCAGAATTTCCTTATTTTTATTTAATATCTAAGTTTTAATGGAAAGTCTCACAAATATTTATAGTTCTTTTACTGAAAGTTTAAATAGGCCAGTAGGGTACTGAAATATAAATAAATTATAATTATTAGCTAGATATAAAGGTATTATTCCCTCAACCACTTTAAAACTAAAACGAGTTTTTAGAGAGTAGAAATTAGAGTTCTGGAACGTAGCTCTGTAAATACAAAACACAAGTTTTAGTTTCCATATATCTGTTACTTCTGCAGTAATTCTCACTGACATAGCAGAGTTCTAGATAATATTCAGATTTGGAATTCATATTGGGTCATTTTCATGAGAATCTACTATTTTTTTTTTAGGTTTTAGGTTATGGGCTAAGTGTTATACTTTCACAGTTTGACCACAAAAATAGATCTAAAAAAATACTGCATTTGAATTCAAGTTCAAGTGAAATTATAATCTGCTGTGTTTGCTTGCTGTTTGTCTTTGTAACTGTAGATGTAATTTGTGACTCTAGCACTCATATTTCTGTGATAGATAATCCTCAGTGCAGTCAAGTAATATGAAAATTTTGCCATCATTCCTGGGAGGATCGTGCTTTATTTTCCCCTTCAGTCAGGCCAGCAACAAATGGAAATTCTATCTAGGAAATGTTTTTTCGTCTGATTTTTCATCATTATGGCATGGTTTCACCAGTAAAAACCCACTGAAGGGTTTCATATTTCACCTTAACTAGTCTCTCAGACATCTTTTAGACCGACTCTAGGAATCATTTTTTCTTACTGATTGTAGTTTTGTTCAAATCAAAGACATATTAGGTTGCCTCTTTCTATTTGTAAATGCCCAGGTTTCACAGAAGATAAGAAACCCAAGATAAGAAACATAGATTTTATTTATTGTCTTTCCCCAGTAATTATTTGGACCTGAAATTTTTCTGCAGAGAAAGTAACAGCATGGGGCTCTAATAGCTGATATCTGACGAAAGGCATTTTTCCTCTTTTCCCAGACTGTAATTTTATTACTTGTCAATTTGTTGGCAGCGAACACAGTTGGATTCATAACTTGATGTAACTCTCGGGTTCTAGGCCAACACACACAATATCTTCTAATAATTTTGTAGCAATTTGGAGTTAGAATCACAGAATCATCAGGGTTGGGAGAGACCTTTAAGATCACCAAGTCCAACCATCAACCCAAGCACTGCCAGCATAACTCCTAAACCAGTAAAACAAACCACCCAGCACCAAATCCAGATGCCTCTTGAACACCTCCAGAGGTGGTCACTCCACCATCTCCCTGGGTAACCTATTCCAAAGCTTGACCACACCAAAAGCGATTTTTTAATTTTATAATATATGGTTATATATAAATATAGGTTATATAGCTTAAATGTAATTAAAGTTTGTATGCCTTTAGAATGATTTCTCTGTCTCCAACTGGTTTTTAAATACATTTATCAGTTTCATGATAATCCATGATAGGAACAGACTTTTTTCTGGTACCCCATTTTTACCCTCTTTAGGACTGAAAGATGTACTTTTCAAGACAAGCTTTTCTAGTATTTCTTATAATCTTATATTCAGTCAGCCCTGGTTCTTTAGAACTGGACCTACTCTAAAACCTTTTCTATTATTATACTTCATGACTGATGTCTAACTACCAGCATGAACCACAGCCTCTAAAGAATTTTTTTAAAGCTTTAGATCAGTTCTTAGCATGGTGTGTTGAAGTCTTCAGTTTCACAAAGTGTCTGCAGCTCCTTTTTTATTTACATCAATATAAAGATTTTCTGCTGTTCCTGGCATGAAAAACTTGAATTGAGAACCATACAGCAAAGTGCATTTGATTATGTATTTAAATTTGACAGCTTTTTTTTGGATACCTATTTTTCAGATAATATTTAAAATATGAAACATGGTAAAAATTAATATTTAACCTTAATAATCAATAGCATATATAAAATACATCTCTTCAGTCGTATGTGCAATTAAATAATGTGACAAAATTTCATAGCAAATAAATCTGAAATTTTTGTGTATGGTACATCATCAAACTTGTTTTACTGGTTTCTGATATGTTAGGAGAAGATAGCATGTTATTGTTAACAGATAAACATGTAGCCAGGAAAATGAATACTACATGATCTTTCAAAATTATTTATAAAAAAAACCCCAAACTTAATTATCAGAAAAACTTTTTTTTTGCAATTTCAAAGTCACACTGGATATTACTTGAATGCACTGCTATTGTTTCGGAAGGTAGAATAGATTTTTATGGGTTTCAATATGTATTTGGCTTGAGCTAGTGATATTACATTAGAAACAATGAGAAAAACATTGAAAATATGAATGTGGTGTTTGAAGCTGAGAATAATTTCACTTAACTTTAAGTATCTAAAAATTAGAGATCTCACCTCAACTACATTGACTCCACAGACACTAAAGAAGATCCTCATGTCACTGATCAGGAACATCTTTTAGGATAAGGTAAATTACTTTCTGAAGGAGCTAATATCTATCATGTGAAAGGAGAAGACAGGTGAATAACAAAAGGGGATAACTAGGCTGCCTTAAGACAGCAAGTTTTAAAGTGAGCTAAAGTAGGGTAAAACAATTCTTCCTTAGGGCCACAGAATAAAGCAGAAATAGGACATGACCTAAATTTATTAATATTTAAATATTATTTATTTATATAGTAATACATAATATATTATATATATATATAATATAATACAAGACAATATATATAATAATATATTATTTATTCATATTTAAAATATTACTAATTTAATAGTTTTACCTCTACATGTGACCAATATATAATTGTAGTACATCAGGTACTGTAATACATATGCTATTTATATAATATTGCAATGTTATAGATTCAAACCTTCCTCAGGCTTTTATTGTGCACAAAGAAATTTTGGAAGAGTAGGTTTTGGCAGCTTAATATCTTTTGGGTTTCTTTGGCCTTACACTGGAGGCAGGGTGAGCTGGTTCCCTTTTTGCTCCAGAATGGGGTAGCACATGGAGGTTTTAGTTTTGCTTTTCTCTTAAATCTATGTCTGACTGCTAGATCTTTCTTAACCTATTTAATGAATAAAGAATAATGATCAATAGCTGCTTATCTTGACCAAGAACAATACAGAATTTGCATTAAGACTCTAACTTTGTAGTTGCCATAGGTACACCTCATGGTTGTGCCTACAAGGAATAAAACTAAGCAGTTAAAAGCCAAAGTGTGGTTTAATAAAGAGAATCAAGCTGAGTCCAGCTGAATGTATTTCACTATTCCTCTAAAGGAAGCAAATAAAAAAAATTGTGTAAGACAAGAAATTTGCCAACGTATTCAAAAGTCAACATTTGCCACTGCAGCTGTCAATTATCTATTAATAATGTAAATATGCATTGTGTTTATTTGGTTTTGACAATGCATATTCAAGTCTTTTTTTTAAATGTAAAAATTTTCATTCACAAAACTATCAGGAACAAAAAAATCAGCTGTATGAGACACCTGATAGGACAGCATTTAAAGAAACATCATTTAAAGTTCTGTATCTTTATTGGAGAAGCAGTCTTTTATTAGCACAGTGTCTTAAACTAGCATGTAAAGTAACTTTTGGGACAAATTAGTGAAAACAGTAAAAAGGATAGAAAGGAAAGGTACTGTGGAAAGTGAATTAAAATGGGAAATTAGCTGTGGCCTGCAAGCCACAGGGGCTTTAGTGCTATGTGGAGCTCTGCCAGTGCTGTATTTGCAGAGCTTGCATTCTCAGCAGCATGTACCTGCCACTGATGTATTGCAGAAAGGCTCTCCTACTAAATACATATAAATACATCGTTTCTGAGATTAAATAGTGCTAACACAATGCAATAAAAAGAATTAATCTTTACCCAGATTATGCTAGCTAAAAACTAGGACTATAAAAACTTATTGCATGAGATTGCTTCTTTACAGAAGGAAATAAAGTCTTCGGTAAAATGTCCTTTGCTAGGAAAAAATAAACCAAAGGCGGTCAAGTTGAATTAAGCGTTATTTTTGAGAGGACCAAAATAAAACTTATTGTTAAATATTAGGGTATTTTAAGGTGGTCTTTTCAAAAGATGATCATAGAAACTTCGTTCTTTCTGTTTGCTACTTAACTGTAGTTGAATCTCTCAGTGTTTCTAGAGGATTGTCTTCTGAAGCCCTTAGAGTGAGAGTGTCAATCTCCCTGGAAGATTTATTACTGAAGCAATTTTATTAGGTTAAAGGGCACATTTCTTCAAGTATGCCCAAATCATGACACTGCTTTTGTTCCTACCAGATATTTTAGCTAAGACAATAAAAAATGCACTGGAATAAAAGCAAAGAAACCAAGAGGAACAAGAAAATATTAGAGAAGAAACATGCTTGATGCTTCCTTTTTCCTGGAAAATATTTATCTGGGCAAATTCCATGCAAGGTTTTGGTCTATCAGAAAGTGAAGGGTAGAAATGTTTTAAGCATTTCAATCTCACAAGATAGAACTGCTCTTTCAGGTAAAGACTAAGATAAAAAAAGGTGAATAAATAAATAAATACTAGGAATAGCCTGGCAATAAGTTACTGATAGAATTCTCCATTCAGATCAAGTGGATTACAGAAACTGAATTATGTCAAGGACTCTGACTGAACAGTGAATATTAATTTCTCTCAATTTTGAAAATGTTGCTATTTTATTCAGGCATTTGTAACACTAATTCAATGTCAGAGAAATAATCAATATTAAGAATATCTTACAAATTTAAGGAAAGAACTAATTTATTCCATTTAGGAAATGAAACACAAATACATAGGAGGAATTGAAAAAATTAAAAAAATATATTAATATGGATAAAATAGATTCTGTCTTTGGACATAGAAAACAGAATAGAATATATTGATCGCCCAGTGATATCCAGTCCAGCTGCCTGACCAATTCAGGGCTGACCAAAAGATGAAGCACATTGTCCAAATGCCTCTTAAACACTGAGGGGCTTGGGACATGACCAGGTCTTTAGGAAGCCTTTTGTAGGGCATGACCACCCTCCCTATAAAGAAATGCTTTCTAACATTCAGCCCTGGTGGAGCTTTAAGTCATTCCCATATGTCCTCTCCCTGAACCCCAGGGAGAAGAGCTCAGCACCTCCCTCTTCACTTTCCCTCCTTAAAAGCTGCACAGAGCTGATATCACCCTTCAGCCTGCTCCTGTCCTAACTAGACAAGCCCAAAGTCCTCAACTGCTCCTCATCATATAAATCAAAACAGATTTTCCTGGCTCTGTACTATTTATTTTTTTTACATAGATATACTGTAATAAAATAATACATATATGAGATAAATAACAAAGGTGTTGAAAACATGAGAAATGTTTAATTTATTATGCATTGCAATCTGGGGAACAGGTCAGCATTCATTCTAATGGTAGTTATTTTTATGTTAGAATGAATACCATTTATTTAACCATTCCACTCCACAAATTAACTCACTTAAAAATATATTTTTCCCCTAAACCATGAAGTGTTTAACCTTAAAAGGAAACCTGTAACTACTTACAAAGATCAATCATTTGAGACTACCATTTCAGGTTTTAAATGGTCCATAACAAGCTTTGAAATCTTGTTTAGTTCCATTTGTGCTATTAGCTCTGTCTTCCCCTACAGTGATCACTCTAGAGTTGCTATTAAATATCTAATCATAATAATGTTATTAATATCTGACTGGAATGCAGAATTGTAGGAGAAAATAACTATTATTCGGTAACCTTTATGTATAAGCACTGAAGGCTAAATGTTAAGAAGGTACTTGGACTTTGCCTGCATATGATTGATCACCATATTATCACATTAAATTAATTAATTTTTTCAAAATCATGTTCTACTGCATGGAGCAAAATTTTCCATCTTCGAGATGTATGTATCATATCCATGTCTTTAGAATTACTTTGTGTAGACAGATACAATAAGCTACATATGAAGTCAATTAAGAAAATATAATTTATCTGAATTCATATGGTTTAAGTACACATGTTGTAAATACATTATTTAGTTTTATATTAAAATATTTTTGTTTAGCATAAGTAACTTATCCTATCTCCCCATGTATTTTGTAATATTTGTTGTGTACAGTAATAACATTTGAATAAAGTTTAGTAGTGTAATTTAACTTGGTTTTTAGTTCTTCAAGCTCATTCAATTTTCTTGTATTTTTATAATGTTTTTTCTACTGCGATAAAAATTTTAGAAAACTAGAAGATAGGGTAAAAGACAAATAGCTTTTAGACTCTGCTGCCAATAAAATAATAGAAATATAAGAGGAGGAATTGACCAGCATGCTAAATCTCTTGTTCTTAATCCAGCCCAAGAGCTTTTATGCCATAATGGCTAAAGGGCTGCTAGCCTCTTATACCAATCTGAAAGTGCAAGATCTTGGAGTTTATGTGGACTTACACTGGTCTGAAATAATTTTACCTATCAATGGTCTAGTAGCCAAATGACTGTTACTCATCCTATTCCACCTTAAGGTCAGAAAAACCTTGTATAGTGTGATAAACCTAAGCAGTCGTTGCATAACAAAGGAACTGCTTGCATAACAAAGAACATATTTTGTGTGTTCTAGTGTGTAACTCTTTGTCAGGAGACATATATGAATGAAAAATGTTTTAAATCCCAAGAACAGGAAGGAAAATACTGTCTTTATGAGCACCAAAACTGCTTCCTGCAGACTCTAGATGCTCAAGACATTCTGAGACAATTTTTGTCTGCTTTGAACATTGATACTGCTGAGTCTTTAGAATGCAGGAGATTCATAAATCTCTTTCTCTCCATAAACCGACTGCAAACTCCTGATTCCATAATACCTGGCCAATGTAGTATCAAGGAACCAAACCTCATCCCTACTGTGGCAAAAGTGGGTAGTTTTGCCTGAAATTGCTGTAAAAGAACTGTGAGAAAATCTGTCAGAGAACAGGAAAATGATATAACCAGGAAAACTGTTGACATGGGATTTTTAATAATTCAAAGCATCAAAAGTTAAGACTCCAAAAAATTCCAACAGGAAAATATATTAAATCCTAAAGGGAAAACAAAACCACTAAAAATTTTAACAACATCAACAACATAACAAAGAAGAAACTTCCTCCTTCCCCCCAAAACCCCAACAAAACAAAAAGTACCCAAAACAACTCAAACAAAAGTCCCTACAACAATACAAGAAGCATAGAAAGTAAAGCAAGGGGTTATCAAATTGTTTGGTCAGTTCAACAGTACTGGTTTATTATTAATTATACTTAACAAGTATATTGTTGTAAGGTTCTAGAAATAAAAGCTTGCTGAACTGAGAGACAAGGCAGCATTGTTGGAGTGACTCTCCCAGTTCCTGGACCAGGAATAAGAAGGTACCAATGAAGACAAGGAGCAAGAAGGACTAGGGTAAGGACAAAAAAATCAAAGACAGGAGTCAGAAAGTACGGATTATGTTTGCAAGGATAAGGTAAAACAAACAAATAAACCAAACTCCCAAACCTCAAAATTAGAAAAGCTAAGAAAATAGCCATGAAAGCCTTAGAAGCACAACTGCCATCAAGTGGCACACAGAAAAAAAAAAAAAAAAAACCACCACCAAGTCAACAAGTGATGGATGTTATATACAAAGAATAAACCAGCAGTCAGGCTAACAGGCTGGTTCTTTGTCTCCTGACTGACTCTTGTCAGGCAACTAACTGCAGCTCAATTGCCTGGACCTGACATGGACTGACAGCTGCCATGTTTGATGCTTCATGCTTCAAAAACCCCAAGTGATTCTTGCTGCACATTTTTATTTTACTTTCCCTTGTATTCCCTGCTTTAGAATAAAGATAGTCTCTGAATGAAGCCTTTTTTTCTCATGATTGAGACATCCAAAACATTTTTCTTTCCTTTGAATTATCTAACTCCTACCATGGTATTAATTCAGGACTAGGATTTTAATTCTGTCCAACCAGTTTTTATTCTCTCCCCTCTGACTACATAGTTTTTATACAAAATATCTTGTGAAACAAACACAAAGAAACCTCAACCAGCTGTTTTATTTAAATATTCAATGAGCTAATGGAGTACTGAAGACAGGAGAACAAAGGTATCAGCTAAAAGCAACTTGATGTGGGGGTTATATTTCCATGGAATGAAATATAAAAGGGGGGAAGAGGAGGTAATGGTTTGTTACATTGCAACTAGTTATGAAAAAAATAGTGTATAAAAAAGGCAAATATTTCAAACATGAAGCTCAGGAAAGTTTACAGACTGAAATAAATAATATTTATTCTTTCCAACTGTATAATGGCTTCAGAATTGGAGGAATTTTTGAGTGTTGGAATAAATTAAATATATAACAATAAAAATAAATATAATAGTATAACATAATATAAAATAAAATAAATAATATAAATAAATATTAAAATATAATAATAAAAATAAAAACAAATTAAATTAAATCATTACAAATAAAAGAGAAAAGAAGTCCAGTACAATAAAAAAGTTGCAAGATCCTTTCTAGGTAGGACATATTAGCACCATTCCATCATTCAGATAAGGCTATAGTGAAAGAATAGTTTAGCAGAATTACATACTCTTGGACTAAATGCTGCTAATCCTAAACAGACAAAAACCAAATTTTTGCTGGGGTGATCCTGAATGTAGTGATTTTTCATTTTTCATAACTTGCAGGTTGAATAATTTGTTTGATCTCAGATTTTTTTTTTCATATATCTATAATTTTTTTTTAAAGAGCAAAGACAGAATGCTGCATTTTGTAGACTAAAAATATTGACTATGCAACATCATGATTTCCATGAAAAAAAGTCAGAAAAAAGTAACACCTGAGAACCATGATCATATTCAGTAGATGTGCAAGTATCCTCTTGCTTGCAACAAAGTAATTCTAAGGAAATAACAGATTCTATTATTTGAAATGGAAGATTACAAAAATAATTATCTCAAAATCATTCTTGTCTAGCTATTGATTCTGGCAATAATTACATGCTATAAAAACTGACCAAATCTAAGGTCTTTTCAAACACTTTCATAATACCAAAGCCAAGGGGAAGGACCATGTATTCAACTGCAACTGTGGGTTCTGGAACATCTATTTCTATTAAAAAACTAATTGAATTAAAACTTTCTTTAAAACTTTAAATATTTGTAAAGAGTACAACGGTATTTTGGCTGTAAATTATCTTTAAAAAACCTCATGCATAATGTTTATCTAAATGAATTGAAAAAGTGGTTTGAGAGGTAAATCAGAGGAGTCATCCAGGACCCAGACTCTGTCATGAAAATAAAGCCACAATATTTATTTTCATTAGGACATTGAAATTAATGAGTATACTTTGTATCTTACTAGAAAAGTTTTAGAAGGAAGAAAGTGCCAATATATCTTAAAAGGAAAAAAATACGTATTTTTGAAAAGGTGTGTCATAAAAATCTGTACAAACTCTTACAGAAAGTTATGAATTTTTTTTATTTTTCTCACAGAAAAATTGTAGTAAATATCCGTATATTTGAAATAATTCACAGAATATATAAATTCATTAAATTGCTTTTAAAAATCACTCTTTTTGGGTTTAAAATAAATTAATTACTTTTACCTATTTTTTTCAAGTGAAGTCAATTATTTCTAACTCCATTCTTAACTCTGGATTGCTTGCTTAATTCGACTGAAACCACCACAGCTAAGGAGATGATGGGAAAAAGGAGAAAAGTTGTTGCTTTCCTCTAAACTTTACAGAATTCAAAGGCCAATGAAGTCAGAAATCTTTCCATTACCAACAGTGAGCTTTTGATCATGCCACAACTTGATACTTCAAAGGATAGCTCCCACTCATCCTTTAAGGTTTTTCCCTCTTTTAGGCATCATAACTTTGCTTCTATGTATTACTCCTTTTTTGTATTTCTTTCAGAAAATCTTGGGCCACTTTTCCTTCTTTATTACAGAAGATCTTAGGGAAAATCCATCTGATACAATTACACATGCACAGCAAGAGACAGACTTCATAACTTTTTGTGAGGGACCAAAACCCATCTAATACTCAGTTGTCCAAAAGAGATTTACATTTTTCATTTGTCCTGATGGTCATGTGTGGCCTGTGTTTTGGTACCCCAGGGCCCACCCAGAGGTGGCTGCTGTGAGAAGTTGCTGGAAGCTTCCACCATGTCCAGCAGTGCCAATTTCTGATGGCTTTGAAGATGGACGTGCTGCTGGCCAAGCCTGGGACAATGAGAGAGGCTGGTAATGCCTCTATGAAAACATACTTAAGAAGGAAACCAAAACAAAGGACACACAGTTTTTTCTTCAAGTCAGAGAAAAGGAGGAGTGTGTCTCCATTTTGTTTAAAATGGAGACACGAAGATCAGTGGAGAAGGAGGAGCAGGAAGTGCTCCAGGTGCCAGAGCCAAGATCCCTCTGCAGGCTGTGGTGAGACCATTGTGAGGCAGCTGGGCCCCTGCAAACCATGGGGATCAGGGGGATGCAGAGATCACAGCCATAGGGATCCATAGGGATGCAGAGATCCACCCACAGCCCATGGGGGATGCAGAGATCCACCCACAGCCCATGGGGATCCAGGGGGATCCATGGGGATGCAGAGATCCACCCACAGCCCATGGGGAAGGTGCCCATGCTGGAGCAGGTGGATACTGGAGGAGGCTGTGATCCTGTGGAAGATCTGGTGGAATGAGGGGCCCTGGTCCCAGTCTGGAGCAGCCTTGTAGGACTGCACCCCCTGGAACAGTGGCCTACACTGCAGCAGTTTTGGGAGGACTGTGTGCCCATGGGGGAATTCACGTTGCAGCAGGTGAGGTTTGGCTGCTGCTGGTGAGAGTAGACCCATGATGGAGAAGTTCACAGAGAGGTGTCTCCCATGGGAGGGACCCCATGGTGCAGGAGGGGAAGGACTGTTCTCCTGAGCAGTGGAAAAAATCTTGGTGATGAGCTGACCAAAACCCCCATGCCCTGTGTTCCTGCACTCTTGGTGGGAAGGAAAGAGGGGGTGGAGGGGAAAAAGTGTTTTAAGGGCTTGCTTTGCTTCTCATTATCCTCCTCTGATTCTGTCAGTAATACATTCACTTTGTAACCTTAAGTTGAGCCTGTTTTACATGTTTCTCGTGGTCCTTATCTCACTCAGGAGACCTCTGTTAATGTTTTTTTGTCTCCTCTGCCCAGCTGTGGCAGGGGAGGGTGAGTGAAGGACTCTCATGGGTGCCTGGCAGTGGGCCAGAGTCACATCACAGTACCTGGATACCATCTTTGGTGTATACATCTGGAAACAGATTTTATATATGGAAGAAACATTTGTGAATTCTACTAGACTCTACTACCCCTTTTTGTCTGAAATATTTGTATTGTCATTTAGAAGGAAATTAGAGCTCTCTAGGATAATTTCATAAAAAGTAGGAGATTTCGATTACCCTCCTTCCTTTTTTTTTTTTTTCATAATTTTATTTTTATTTCAATGAATACTTTAATGTTACATAAAATCCATCATCATAAAGTGAAAGGATATCATCCCAGACTTGGCTTGAAGTATGACATTTCTTACAAAATAGAATTGAGAACATGGGGAGGGAGATATCGCAATAGAAATAACAATTTTCAAAAAATCTGTCTTTGTCAATTAATGTAGTGACAACACCATTTAATTTACTTTATGTCTGCTAAAATGCGTGACTAGAAGGTGTGTACTTTCAGATATAGTTTGCATTCGAGCAGAATGGAATCTAGATTTAGACAGAGCTATTTAAGCACCAGTTGGTAGTGCACTCAGACAAAGGAATAACTTCTTAGCATGAGATATTGAAAAGAAAACTTTCAAAAACCCTTAAAAATACATGAATCCTTCTTCAAAATGACTTTCTGCTGTATTCAGCTATTAGTTAATGCATTAGCAGCACAAATCTATCAATTATTTTCACAGCCTTCCTGTCTGTACTTTACAGACTGCACTATTAGCAGAGGAAAATTTATAAAAATAGTTACAGAGTTCTTTCAGAAGTCTGTGAACAAGTCAAATTCAGATCTTTGATGATTATGAAAGATGTGGTATTTAAGTAGGACATATTGATGTAGTGACTAATTAGAGTTCTCTGCACCATTAAAACTTAAACAGGTTTAGTTTTCTGAGCCAAAATAGTTCCATTAATTTTAACAATGAATTTGTTTCTTTTAACTATGAGAGTCTTATAAAAGATATTACCATTTTCCACCAAATTATTTAAATCACTAAATTATATTTATTTATGTCAGAATATAAATCATTATAGGAATTTTCAATGTAAAAATCTAACTTAATTTTTGTATCAGTTATGCCTGTAATTTCACCACAAGGATAAGGTTTTGGAATGACAGCATGCACTACAGTGTAGGAATAAGGGAAAAGAAGCAAACATTGGATCAGATCCCTGAGGCACATTTAGCTGTCTCTCTTACCCAAAAAAGTGAATTAAGCACCTACATGCTTTTGCAGATCTGATTCTTAACAGATTGTTGTAGTTAAAAAGAATAACAAAAGCATGTGTTACCAGGGAAGTAGAGAGGGAAGTTGCAATGGCAATTCTATTTGCCCAGAGAATATTCACTAGACTCTTATGTCAAATAACTCTAGTTTAAAAAAGTGATCAATATTATTGCCAAAACTTGTGTTAATCTTGTTGCTTCAGAGAAAAAATAGAAAAATATCTGTTAGTTTCTCTGTGCTGCTCCTTGAATTCTTTGTGGACTGGAAAGGGCCTATGCTTCCAAGAGAAGCATGACCTGTTTACCCTGGTGGCTGAGACAAGAAAAGGAGCAGATATGCCTCAGTATTACGTAATGAACTGAGGAAAAATCTTTAGTCTACTGTCACAAATCAGTGATGTGAGGGATGTCCAACTACAGTTTATTCTTAACTAGCTGTACATAAGCCTTTTGGAGAAAAGTTATTAGTTACACTAATTTTTTTGCAGTTCAATGAATGCATCTTTAATAACCACCACAGAAGGGAAACTTGGATCCACGCCATTTACTTGTCTGGAAGACTCTAGAAGTTCAGCCTCAGACTTTATTTGCATTTGATCCTTTGAAAAAATAACCTGATATCTACATTTATTTACAATTTTAATAGTTAAAAAAAAAAAGTCCGTTTGACTTTATATTTTGAATCTGATTTAAAAAATCCTATATATTTGCAGAAATTCTGAGTATAACTTCTGTACTGTGATCTTGTTAATCTTATTTAGTCTCTATTTAAAAGTCTTTACTGGAATCTTTATGTATAGTATTCTAAATTAATTTAAATCAACTAATTTTATGTTTATTCAAAGGAAAATGCACATTTAGAAGAAAAAGAACAAATACTCTGCAAAATGTGTAAAAGATGGACAACTTAGTGGCTGCAGCAGCTACAATATTGTATTCCCAAGAAGTTATGCTAGAAGACCTCAAATGAAGTAATCAATGAAAGTAAAAGTTCTCAAAGTTCTTGAGAAATTGCAAATCTGATTAAGAGGAAAACGACAGGTCCAGTCAATATGAGGTAATCTTGGGTGCTCAAACTGGAAAGACATTCACACTTTTAGTTTACAGTTTCTCATGCGAGGAAAACTTAGTAAAGGCTGTCTTGTCCTAACTGATTCACACAGAGGAATCTTGATAGAATAAAGAATGAACAGGAAAGGTCACTTTTTTCAGCCCTCTTAAACTCATATTTGAATCTATCTCCCTTTTGTATAGCAATAGTGTTATCAGTTATGAAATCACTTTATAGGAGTGCTTTACTCTTAATGACTGAGAGTTAACCAAGGCTGCCAGAGTTTGCTGCAATAGCTACATTGATTTAGAAGGATAATTGGAAGCCAATCTAGGATTATGTGAGAGAAATAAAAGTCTCTGGAGAAAAGAGGTCTTGCAGTTGAGATCATATAATACTGGTGTGAGTTTCAATTTTGTGAATGTTCACACTCCTGCAAATTAGATGCATGTGATACAGAATTGAAAGGTTTTAGAACTAAAGAGACATTTTGAATTAAGGAGAGCTATTCCTTGATGACATTGAAGACAGTGGAAAGAGTATAAGCTGTAAGTGCTATAAGAAAATAAACAATAAACCACAAGAAATACCAATACTGGTTTTGGCAATTTAATATCTAGGAAATAAACAGGACATACTGCTAATCTGAAGTGATATATGATGTTTCACTGTTTGTTATAAAAATATTTTACACTTCTAATGTTCACATGGAAGGAAAATATTACGTGCTGAGGGAAAGAGAGAAGGTGAAAGAAAGGCTTTAAATCTTATTACTGTAGTCAGTATTCAATATTCAAAAGCTGATACCTTGGTAAAGTCAAAACCAATTTTGTCTGAAAGCAAGGCATTTCTTTTAAATGAGAATTATTTCCAAGCCAAACTCCATCTCAAAGCTGTCAGCCATTTCAGTTGTAGGGCTGCTTATTAAGAGATTACAGGCTTCTTCCCTCTCCCTCCTGCTCAGTAATGGTAATAACAGATTTTCTTCACTCTCCCTGCATTTGAATATTACAGACCTACATTTGCTCAGACTCTCTAAACAGCTAAACAAAATAAACAAGAAAAATTTCTGAAATGAATGAATTTATTATTTTCTTTAGGTGACAACAAAAGCAGAAAACTTTGTATTCTCTTCCTCTAAGAAGTGCACATCATGTCCCCAGATGTTTTCATCAACATTTGAAGAAAAAAACAAACATTTTTCCTTCAACTGCCTTTATTGATTTAATTTTTTTAGAATTAAGCAAAGCATAAAAAAAGAAATGGTTCAACAAAGAGTAAAGGAATTAGAAATGTATTGTGGGGGTGGAAGAGGGATTTAATTCTTACAGCCATGAAGAAAAGAAATCATATACATACATGTTTAAAAGCAAAATTTCCAGGCAAACCACTGCAGCTGATCCATTTGCCTATATAAGATGTTATCCCTACCTTATCTGTACCTAATATTGTGTTTATTATGCTTCCACAAACTTAGCATATTCACATATCTTCTGTCATCTAACATCCTTAGAAATGAATTCAATATGCAACCAAAGGATCAAAAATTTTGCAATTTGTTTTCTTTAAAATAATGTTAGTGTCATCTAATTTATTTAGAAAATAAAATTTAGAAAGCCCTCACACCTTCCAAATGTTTTGCTTTAGAACTTAAACAGAAGCAAGCAAACACATTATTTCTTTAGACACAGGGGAAAATTTCATATTAAAATGTGCTTAAACACTTGAGTTTTTTAAGTTTTATGGCAAAGTATCTTATATTTCATATCTCATTTAAAGCACCTTTACTTAAAAGCAAAGGCTCCTTTTAAAAAACTACTTTTGACCCTATGTTTTGATCACTAATATCAGTTACCAGATTCAAATTGAGTATCAAATAGATTATTTTTACTTTTTTTTTTTTTTTTTTTTTTTTTTTTTTGTGTGATAGTAAGGACTTTTCAAATACAAAACTGATGAATCTAAGAAATCCTATGATTTGGTAGACAGGTCAAGTAATATGTTTCTGGCTCTTGATGGACATTCCAAAGGCTCTGGAAAATGATGATTAGTGCTGGTGCCAGTTAATCACAGAATGTTTTTGTAGTGTAGATGTTTTCATATGCTAATTAATGCTATCTTAAGCTGAACAAGTGACTTGACCAGTATTTTCACTTGCCTCATGTGCTGCTGACTACTCTTCATTAGTGATGGAGACTCTCTATGACACCAGCTTAGATTTAGATTACTATTTGTAGGACAGATAATGTCAGATAATGTGAATCTCACATAATATGTCTATAACTCAGTTGGAATATTTACTTAAACTAAGTCTACAAAATGATCTCATTAATCATATTTTCTTATGAATTATTCATATAATGCTTATGTGATCTAATTATGAAATTTCTACATCTGTCTAAATCAAGCTAGGTGTAATTATACTTTACTGGATTACAGGCAATTAGTTTTATTATTACTGCAATCAACAGTACAAATGCAGAAAAAACAGTTTTTTCAGATCTGTAATATTAACTGAATTTAAAATGAGGGGAAAACTCTCAAAGGCTTGTTTTCAAATTGTATCTTTACAAATTCATAATAAGTGATTAGAAGTTTAAATGCAATACTTATGTTTCAGAAAATTAATTACAAGTAAAACCAAAAAATATCTGACAGTAAACCCGTCATCAATCAAATAGAGTGTAGCAATTAGTTACCATGGAGATACAAATAGCTTTATTTTACATGCCAAATAGATTTGTTTTTAATAGTTCTCTCTAAATATCTCTACTTGTCTGCTATGGTTTTGTCTTTGGTTTGTGTGGCCAGGTTTTAGCAGGGGAGCAGTAAGGTGGCATCTGTGAGAAGGTGCCAGAAGCTTTCTCTATGTCTGGCAGAGCCAAAGGCAGCCAGCTCCAAGACAGACATGCTGCTGACCAAGGCTGGGCCACTTAGAAATGGTAACACCCCTATTTTAACATGTTTAAGAGGGGAAAAAAAGTTAGTGTGCAGGTATAATTGTAGCCAGATAAGCAGGGAGTCAGAACAGGTGAGAGGAACAGCCCTGCAGGCACCAATGTCAGTGCAGAAGGAGGAGCAGGAGGTGCTCCAGGTGCTGGAGCTGAGATTCCCTGCAGCCCCTGGTGCAGACCATGGTGAGGCAGCTGTGCCCCTGCAGCCCACGGACAAACACAGAGATCCACCTGTATCCCATGGAGCTCACCCACACCAGAGCTGGTGGATGTCTGAGGGGAGGCTGTGACCCCGTGTGAGGCCCATGCTGGATCAGGATCCTGGCAGGGACCTGCAGACCTGTGGAGAGAGGAGCCCACTCTGGAGAAGGTCTGCTGGCTGAACTTGTGACCCTGTTGAGGACCCACACTGGAACAGCCTGTCCTTGAAAGATTGTGCCCCATGAAAGAGTGACTCACATCGCAGCAGTTTATGGAGGACTGCTGCTTGTGAGATGAACTCACACTGGAGAAGTTAATGAAGAACTGTCTGCAGTTGGAGGGACTCCACACTGGAGCAGGGGAAGGACTCCTCTCACTGACCAGTGGTGCAAACGAGTGATGAACTGACCATAACCCCCATTCCCTGTCTCCCTGAGCCACTGAGAGGGGAGTTAGAGCTGGGAAGGAGGGAGGGGAAGGGGGTAAGGTGTTTTTAAGGCCTTATTTAACTTCTCATTATTCTACTCTAATTGTATTATTAATAAATTCAATAAATATCTCTAATTCAAATCTGTTTTGTCTGCAATGGTGTTTGGTGAGTGATGTCTCTGTGGCCTTTTCCCAACTCATGAACTCTTCCTTATATCTTCTCTCCCCTGTCCAGTCGTAGAGGGGAATGAGAGAGGCTTTGGTGTGTGCTTGAGATCCAGACAGGGTCAATGTATTACCATGTTGAAGATAAATGGAACAACCTTCTACCAGCACTAGGAGTGGTTTAGGCTTGTCTAGCTCCCCAAGAACAGTGCCAGGGAAGTTTGGAGGAATAAGATGTGCTAGTACAAGTCTGAAACCTTTCTGAAATTGAAACTTTCTGAAACTAGTACAAGTCTGAAACTGCTTTCCACAAGGATTCAGTTGCCTACATACCATGAGCCCAAGATCTGATACACACAACTTTGCAACCTTGGCTCAGGCAGCTGATAAAATCAGGGAGTTATGGGAAACAGGCATCAGAAGGCCTGCAGAAAGGTTAAAAGATTAAAATTGGAGAGAGACCTGTCTAATATTTGTATCAATGATCAGTACAAGAGGATCAACTTGCACTCTCTGTAATTCTGCTGATGAAACTACGTTGGTGAGAGTGTTGACTTTTTGGAAGGTGGGAAGGCTTTGCAAAGGAATCTGGATAGGTTGAATAGATGGGCCAAGGCCAGTGGTATGATGTTCAGTAAGGCTAATGTAGTGTCTCACCCTTTGATCACAACAAGCCCATGCAATGCTCCAGGCTGGGGAAGAGTTGCTGAAAAGCTGCTCAGTGGCAAAGGCCTGTGAATGCTGTTTAACAGCTGTCTGGACATGAACTAGTGTGTGCCCAAGTGAGCAGGAAGGCCAGTGGCATCCTGGCTTGTATCAAAATTAGTGTGGCCAGCACCAGGGCAGTAATTGTCCCCTTGTACTTGGAACAGCTGAGGCCACATCTCAAATCCTGTGTCCAGTTTTGGGCCCCTCACTATGGGAAAGACATTGAGGTGCTGGACCATGTCTAGAGAAGGGCAAAGAAGCTCATTAAGTGTGCAGAGAGCAAGTGACCATCCCTGGAAATGTTCAAGAAACAACTGGACATAACACTTAAGGCTGTGGTTTTGTGGACATGGTGGTATTTGGTCAAAGACTGGACTCAATGATCTTGGAGTTCTTGATTCTATGATTCTGTGGGAGAACCCACTGAGTTGCAATCATTAGTACATCAGATATTCAAGAGGAAAAGGTATAAAATCCTTTTAAAAAAAGTTAAAACCTAGTCATTTATTCAGACACTGTTAAAGCAGATCACTTAAGTACCCATGTCAATAGAACTGGTGGCAGGTGACTGCTCTGCAGCACTTTTGAAGGGTAAAATTCAGGATGTGCAGTGATTGAACCTTCTGCTCGGACTGATGTTGCATCAGCAGAAGTGTGTAAGGTGCCTTGTGCACATGGAGCATCTCATTGCTGAAGTCTATATAATTTTCAGGTCAGCCAGAGTTATGCAGCAGTTATGTCAAGACAGACACAACTGGCATTATCACCAGTTCTTTATTAAAAACTTTTCATGTCTTCTTCCAGGCAATTCTGACTTCTTTCCTCACAGGCAGCTCCACATAGCACTGACTCCTTCTCTCTGCAAGTTTTCTCCTTCCTTCTGCATGGCTGGCTAACCCCAAACTGTCCCTTACACAGCCACCTAACCCTGTCTGTCCCTCACACATCATCTTTTCACCTTGCCTATCCCTTGCACAAGGACATGTCCCTTACAGCCTCACAGCACAGCCAGCAGATTCCATCACAAACTGCCACAGACTCTGGGTCTCAAACTTCAACTGCAACTTACTCTCAGCAACCTAACCCACTGTTTTATAACCCCCATCTTCATTGGGGAGACAAGGCTGTCTCCACTTCTCAACAATCAGTACAGTTGCAATTCATTGAGGAAAATTGCTTTCTGCACTATCCTTACAACCTATATTCCCACAGAGATATACTGTGGGCTATATGTAGTCTGCTAATAGGCAGTCTTTGTACATGGCCTTAACAACCAAGGATGGGAGGCAAAAATGATGAGTATTTTGACAGAGAAAATGAAGATCCAGATACACCATATTTGTAGTAAAGAATAGCTGAAAACTTGGAACCAAGAGACAGAGGTATTGGAAAGTGATATTGTAGTTCATTTTAGTCAAGTTTAGAGGAAAGCAGAAGACAAGAAATTCAATATAAACTTTATGGCTTGCTAATGTGAAAATGCACTGAACCTGAAACTTCAGTAGATATCATAAAAAATAAACCCCAGTCCCCAGCTGGTGACAACAATCAATATTAATAAAGAAGACAACAAAAAATTATCTACTTCAGGCTAAAGTATGGTGAAGTATTATGATTTAATTCACTTATGGGCAATTAAAATATGACATTATGAAAAAGATAAAAAAGCATTATTTAAAAGGTCTAGACATATAAAAGAGCAGTACCAAAACTCTGTTGGACTTGGGGTGGTACTGGGCTTGTGTAACAAACCTTTGGCAGTGATGTGTCTGCAGAAATGGCTTCTGTGAAAGAAGACCAGAAACTATTGAGTATGGCGAAAAGACCAAAAACATATATGTCAGATAGAGCAAATTTCAGCTGTGTCTAAGATGGACCAGACCTACTGGACCAAAGTTGAATTTTTCTGGTAGTCCCTCTGTGAAAAAAAAATATATTTAAGAAAGGATAAATAGTGCTGAGTGGCAACTGGAAGAGAGGAGTGAAAACAAATGTAAGGGAAACAGACCTGAAGAAAACCACATCAGGGTAGAAAGAGGGAAGAAGATGCTAGAACAGAGATTGCTGTGCAGCCTGTTGAGAAGACCGTGGTGATGATGTTGTTCCCTTTTAACACATGGGGAGGCCATGGAGTAGATTCACACTACAGCCCATGGACAACTCCACACTAAGTAGTACAGTAAGAAAGAGGTGGAAATACTCTAAAGACAACTGCCCAGAGATGCCCTAAATCCATAATGACTGTGAGAAAGATCATTTTCTTAGCTTTGCTGATTAGCAATAGCCAATAGAAAAAAAATAATAAAAGGGAATTTTTTAAAGCATATCGATTAAAATAACGCATTGACATACTAACAAAAGACCAAACTGTAAAACTCCTAGCAGAATAAAAATCAAACACCTAAAATATTTAAAGACAAGAAGAGGCCAAGGTATATGTGTGGGGAGAAGAGAGATAGAGAATAGAGAAATATCTGGATTATTATCTCTATCTATAATCAAACAGAATATTTTTAAATTAAAAGTCAGATTCAAAAACTAACAATATTTTCCCTACCTTCAGAGCACAGGGGGATCAGAAAAAAAAAACAATTACTGCACTTCAAAAAAAAAAAAAAAAAAAAAAAAAAAAGTTATTCAACATGAATGAAGTCTTTTAGTGGAATGACACTATTATTTTCATTAATAGTGTCTAAATTGCTGCAGTAACCTTTCCCTTTGTTTATTTATACCTCTACATCTATATGTAGGTAAAATCTCAGGGATCCAGACCACTGTCTGGGCACTCCTAGAGAAATTTTAGTGTAAGGAGGGTAATAAACAAAACTAATTGAATGTAGGGATAGCATTAATTCTTAACAGGAATCACTAATACTGGTGCATCTCTCTGGCACCACATATGCTGTGCTGAGTGAGTTTCTTTATCAACTGTTTCCTGAAATAATGCAATTAAGAATGTAGAGATAGTACCAAGATCACATCATCTCAAGATTTCCCTCAAGAATTTCCCTGAAGATTTTTTTATGATCTAGAAGTATACCTGAGATTTCTACAAGATTCTACACAGAACTCACACTCTAAAGGTCAGATTTCTAATTCTTGAGCATTTCTGAAGTGATGAAATGACTTTAATTTCTCCATCTATTTCACCTGTTCCTCTGTTTTTATGTACATTTTTTCCCTTGAGGTGTATGACTTTCATTAATTTACAAAATTTGCAGAATTTTCTTGTTAGAGGAAGAGACATATTTATGAGTGCTGACTTAATTACAGATAAAGTGTACAGATGTGAAATATTTCCTGATATCAGCTTAGAAACTACTTAGTGTTTACTTACACTTAGTTGTAAAAAAATCTCAAAGACTGCAATATGCTGGCTAAAAGTGAGATATTTTTTATCACTTCAATGTAAAACAAAATCAGAATTACAAATATCTTTCTTGTAGGGGGAGACTTTACAAGAAAAATAGTAATGTGAATTTGAGGTAAAATCCTACAGATAGAACATAGTGTTTTCCATCATGATTTCCTAAGTGCTTTTTTTGTTCTGAAAACTTGTTTAGTCCCAAGTTTTTATTTTGCCAGTATTCCATGACTCTGACCTTGGGATAAAATAGGAACAGAAAAAAAAAATGCTGGAAAATATATAGAGATGAAACCAAATCAGCTAGGAAAAAAAAAAAAAAAGCAAAGCTTTATCCTTACATTTTTAATTCAGAACTGTATTAGAAAACTATTATTTTTATTTAAATCTTTCAATGGTTTATAAATATTTGTATTCTTTACATGTTGAATTCCAAAGTAAATTGATTTGACAAAGATTATAAAGTGGTTTGTGTGTGTTTTTTCAAGAATTTCATATTCATGTGAATACATCAAAACTTGTCCTGCTACAAAAGTTCAATATTATACATACAAAATTTCTAGGTAAAACAGCAATAGAAATTGAGGGGGGAAATCCTGTGCATAAAATTTATATTCTCAACATTTGTTTTAGTACAAATTTGTGCAGTTTATAGAACTTTGATAAGAAAAAATTGGAAAACTAAAACATTAAAGCACGATTTGACAATTTGAGTGCAAATTAAACATGTGTATGTGTGTGCGTGATTATGGGTTTTGTAATAAATGAGTGCTGTGACCAGCTTTTTAATCACTAATTTTTATTCAAAGATTCAAGAAAGTCAGGACTTCAAAGTGTTGCCAGAGCATCATAAGATTTGTCTCCACAGGATTCCACTTGACCTCATAGCCTGCTGTCTCTAGCTGACATTACAAATGACTTTAATTAGTGCCAGGAATTCATGCAGCATATGTAGCAAAGGATGAAGCAGTATCTTTTCAGTAAAGTTAAAAAAAAAAAAGTGTAATCTGAATCTATGTTAGAGGGAGAACAGTAGTTGAGTAGTTATTCTGTTGTCAGTTATAACCAAAATTTGCATTTCAGAAGCTAACATGCAAGGAAATTCGTCCTTAGAAGTTGTACTCTATTATAATTTAATTTGTCTTCCCACATACAAAAAGCACTGCAATGCTATATGAGAGCAAAGTATTTTTGCTCAACTAATAATAGCTAATCTGCTGTCCTTGGCACTAAATTTTAGTTCAGACAGAGCACTGCTCACAAATGCTGAAGAACAAAGATGAAGGTTGTTACTTCAGGGTGATGGAGGAAGTAAATAGTGATGGAAGATCTTCAATCTACTCTTGTGTAACATATACTCTTCCACTAGCTCACATGAAACATACTGTTACTGTCTCTTAAAAATATTGCCTCTCCTCAATAAAAAATAAAAATTAATAATTGCAAAATTATTACTTTTTTCAGGAGTCACAGAAATTATCAATTTACCACCATATTTAGATGCATAGGCATTGCCATTTACACCTCTGGAATTTGAGGATATACAATGAATTAGAACTTTGATTTCAGGACTCAGAATTTGTCCTATGAAATTGTATCTTAATTCCTTCAGGATTCTAGTGATGCATGTTTGAGGTTTTAGACATTTCTTGTGCCAGTGAGGGCTTCCCATGGGGTTTAAGCCTCCCTAGGGCATTCACCAGCTCCAGCATGGGGTCCTACACAGGCTGCAGCAGATCTCTGCTTCACTGTGGTCCCCCATGGGCTGCAGGGGCACAGTTGCCTCACCATGAGCTGTCTGCACCATGGGCTGCCTGTGCCATGGGCTGTCTACACCATGGGCTGTCTACACCATGGGCTGTCTACACCATGGGCTGGCTGTCTGTACCATGAGCTGTCTGTACCATGAGCTGTCTGTACCATGGGCTGTCTGCACCATGAGCTGCAGGGGAATCTGCTCTGGCCCCTGGAGCACCCCATGCTCCTCCTTCTTTGCTGGGCTGTTTCCCTCACATAATCTCATTTCTCTCTCCCTGTGCAGCATTTTTACCACCTTCATAAATATATTATACTAGAGATGTTCCCACCATTGCTGATGGGCTTGGCCTTGGCCAGTAGAGACCATCTTAGAGTCAGCTGGGGTTGACTGAAGAAGCCACACAGGAGTCACCTCCTGAAGGTCCTCTACTACCAAAACCTTGTCACTCAAATCCAGTATCATTAAATGTCACTCAAATCCAATATCAAAAAATATCAAAACTGACTTTTTTTAATAGTTTCCAACAATTTTTCAAAATTCAAATGTTTTTAGAGGATTTTTTACATACAGTGTATTGTCATATGGTCAGGAGAACCTCATAGGTAGGATATGTTAGGAAAGCCTGCCTAACCATAGGAAAGTCAGGGTAAATGTCTACTATATGCTTAAGAAAACAGGACGTTGTGATATTTATATTCTCTGGTTTATTACAGACAGTTTCAAATAGCAGTTGTCAAAAAAAATTTATTCAAGCGCAGTGGAAAAAAAAAGTTTGCATCTTGACTTTGACATTCACACTTTTTCATCAGTCTTTTCCTCCTGAGATTCTAATTCTCTGTGCGAATTGATAAATCAAAGAGAGAAGGCCTAATAAAAATTGTCAATAAATATGGTCAATAGAACTGATCAAAAATAATTTATAGTTTTAAGGACACGCTTATTTTAGAAAAATATCTGAACACCATGAAATGTTCTATTTAATTCCAGTACTTAGGAAGCTGATCTCTCCAAAATATTTGAGTGTTTTACCAGTAAGTCTAGCTAATTTTAGTCTCAAAGAAGAATTGTTTCCTCAGTGCCCTTTGCTGGAAATTTCATCAAATTAATAAGATGGAGGAAGGGGGGTAAGCTGCAGCAGAAAAAAATATTACAACACAATTAAACTATATCACTCAGGACCTCAGAAGGTAATATTTTATAAATCTTGGGAATAAATATGTTTTGTAAAGTTGCTAATTTGTGTTTATGAAATATGTTCACTCTAAAAGTAGATAAACTGAAGGATATGTGTTGTCGCTCATTTTGCCAAGTTAGATATATGCAGCAATTAAGGTTTTGTTCATCTGTTGGCTTGCTATGTTGTCTGCTGTATGACTACAAGTTGTTAAATCTAGAAGTTTCTTGAGCATACAGAGGAAAATGTTCAAAGACTTGAAGCAATCTTGTTTAGCAAAATAATGTGAAAATACAATGAGCAGTGTAATTCTGGGTAAATTTCACATTGTCCTTTTTGTGACAAAGCAGCAGATATTTAAACAAAGAAAAGAGAAGAGGAAAAGGAGCTGTAGGTCACAAAGAGAAAGAAGAAAGAAGATGAGCTCTCAAGGCAAGAAATTTCAACTAGAAAATTTACATAAAAGGGGTATGAGAAGGTTGACAGTGGAAGAGAGCAAAGAGCAATTCTAGAATGAATTCACTTTTATAGGCTGTTTGAATTAATTGGTGATATCTGTTTAAATAGAATTTTATGCTACTCATTAGAACTGAAAAAAACCTGAAATCAGATGTTTGCCAAGTTATGGTGGTGCCAAGCAGTAGGACAAGAGGCAATGGGCAGAAATTGATGCAAAGAAATTTTCACCTGAATATGAAGAACAACTTCCTTAAAGAGTGTGTGACCATGCACTGGAACAGCCTGCCCAGAGGGGTTGTGGTCTCACTAGAGATATTGAAGAACAATCTGGGCATCATCCTATTAAACTAGATGTCTCCACCAGTGGTCCCTTTCAACCTTACACATTTAATGATTATATAGTTTAGAATATGTATGTATAGTAACCAATATGTATATGTAAAGTAACCAATCTAACTAAGCTTGCTCTAAAATTGTATAGCTCAGTTACGTATGAAAAATTTTATTACATGATATTTTTAGTTGATACATTATTTTTCTGCCATTCCCATACTCTGCTGCACCCTAGAGCATTTCTTGTGGGTATGCATTTGCTGGTCATACTCCATAGCAAGAAAATTGCTAGGATGCTTGTAGGAATTTGAAAGAAGGGAAAAAACATCAAGTAGGATTTCTACAAAGTAACTTTTAGTGAGCCTGGACTTTGCTTATAAGATAATGGGTTATAGCAATAAATGATGCATTAAAAAAAAAAAAAAAACCTGAAAATATTTTATTGTAAGTACAAAAAATATTCTTTTGCTGTTTACAATCTTCTTGTGTTTCATTTTGTGATGGCAAACTGTATGCTACAGCTGTTTTGTATCAAAGAAAAATCTTGTTTGCTTCAGATGTTCACCAAGATTTTTCAAGTTTGAACTATTAGATGGAGAAAACATCTTCCATTTTTAGAAGCAGGGAAAGATAAGAATTGTCTGTTTATAAGATATGGATTTGACCTATATGTCTTATAATGCTACTGAAAATGCTGTATGCATTAATCTTCAGTGGTCATGCAGCTCTGCTAACATGGAATGCTCCAGTATAACCCCAACACTAACTAATTAAGTTTTAAAACATTTTATAATAATATTTTAAAATGCTTATATTAATCCAGTCAAATGGATGTTGGAACTCAATTGCTGTACTTTTCTATGACCTCTGTCAGGCAAAATGATTAATCTTTAATCAATGATCAATTCCCTCCTTAGAAAGAATTTTATTCTCAAGATAAGATGTATATTGAAAAACAAAAGACAAATATGTCTATTCTTTAACTATACTGATATTGCTCCTCCCTCAAACCATAAGATCACTTAACAAAGCCAGATCCAGTACAAATTGAACTAGACTGTATTTTCACCTTTTTAAATAGTGCAAAAATTAATCTGCTAGCAGCCTCTAGGTCTGTAAGTATGTATCCTTATAATTAATTTTTTAATATGCAACTATTAACAGAATACTGATATTACTAATAGTAAAAACTCCATAAATTTTTAGTTTAAGCGTATAAAATTTGTCATTTCAAAAACAAAAATTAGAAAAAATTCAGTCTGGAAATGAAAATGAATTTCCAGTTGTGGTGCATTGATTTACATTAGATTCCTTTAAAACTTTGGCAAATATCTTTAGAAATTAAAATGCTTCTCACTTTATCCCATGCTCTTTGTGATCTCCATCCATGGTAGTAAACACTCTTCAATAAGTGTTATAAAATAAATCCTATTAAATTGAACACAGAATGATAACCTTTTTAATGTATCATGTATAAATTAATTATGGTCACTACTTGAAAAATATATTTTGCTTGATCCATATACCCTTTAGCATTGGGAAAATAATAAAGGAAATATTTTTAATGCACATTTTGCTCCTGCTTAAAAGTGTTCTGATGATATTATAACAAATTATAACAAAGTACTTTACTAAGAGTATATTTTCCAATCTTTCTAGAATTATCTTCTTTTGAGTCAATATTTAAAGAATGCATACATTGTGAAAGAATGTGGTATAAAATCCATGATCATATGCTTAAATATAGAAATAAATATATATAAATGTATAAAAATATAACATAGTAAATGTCAGATGCCTGACTATGAAAAAGTGATTATTAACAGCAAACACACGGTTCCTCTGGGTTTTGTAACCAGGGTGCTGTCAGACTGAAGGGACTTAAAAATCACAGTTTTTGCTTTCCAAGAGTGGTTTTTACCCCAAACCTATGAGGTGTTTCTGGGGGAGGACAGAACAAGTAGATCTATTTCTGCAAAAATAATTTCTGTGGGTAAAAACTATAAATCTTTTGGTAAAGGATAAGCACATGGAAAGAATTTTAAGATCTGATAGGTCAATTGAGAAATGGAGAAACCAGTCTGCTGAAATGTGTTTCTATTTCACATAGACAACCCAAATAGCAGTAATAATGGCCTTCAAATTCATGAACAAGAAGTTGTGCTATAAAATGAAATTTAAACTAAATATCATAAAAATAATTTACACTAGTAGAACCAACAACAAGTTGTAGTTTATGAGCTTAAAAGTAGAGGGAACAAAACTCTAGGGAACTTAGGAATTAAAAAAATTCAAAATTAATGGAAAAAAACCTATTTTGTTTGAATTTTTGGAATACATTGACACTGTAGGTGTAGGAGAAGGGATTACAGGGAACCTCACTCCTGATAAGTCACAGTTGTTCTAAAGAAGAGGGACAGCCTTGCTCTTAATGGGTTAGAGCTGTGACTAATGAAGATAAGTGTGATAAAAGGGGTGAGTTTGCTGGTCAGGGGATCTTGGAGGAAGAGGACTTTGAGGAGGCAGAGGAGTGCTGAGGAAGAAGGAACAATCCAGAGAGACACAAATAATAACAAACCAAGGAAGATTTGCTGCAGTAAAAGATCTGCTCTGAGGTTGGTCTGGGTCTGATGGAGCTGGAGCTTGCAGTAACAGCTGAGCTAGGTGACAGCCTGTGTTCAGAGTCTGCAAACCAATACTTGCAGTCACAGTCCAGCAGGAAATAGTCTGCAGTCAGAGTAAGAGTGGCTAAGCTATAAAGTAGAATAAACTGGGACCCTTTTTATGTTCAATGAGAGTCTGAGTCTTGGCTCAATTCTACCCCTAATGAGACGTCTGCTGCAACATTGTCTAAATACTTTTTCCCCTCCCTGAACAGTGGGAATTCACTGAAGATAATGAGACCATCAGTTTTGAATTATGTTTACAGCATGCTCAGACATGACAAGTATAAAATATTCTGAACATGAAAAAAATAGTTTTCTCTAGCTGAAAAAGTGAGTTTAAGGGGTACAGCATCCTTCATAGCTACAAGTATGTCAAGCGAATATTTCCAAACTCTAAAAGGTAAATACAAGGCAAGTCCTTATAATACAGTAGGCCTAGTTTAGTTTAGAGGTTAAGTACTCCACAGGTCTTCAAGATTAACAACATTCAATGGTTAAAAATATCTAAGGTGAAGCTTTCACTAAAATTGCTTCCTTCTACACCTGCTTCCACTTCAAACTTCATTTAGCCAAGGCAGCCTCTATCGTTCCCCTCAAGTGCTCATCCTATTTCTGAGAATAGCTTTCAATACAGGGAGGAGTGTTGAGAAATATTTGATTATAGGAACTCTCTGCAGAAGGTTAGATCTTCAAAATATAAGAATTTCTCATGGTTTAACCCCAGATGGCAACTAAGTACCACACAAATACTCAGCCCACCAAAAAAAAAAATTTGAAATAAAACAACTGGGAGGAGAATACAACAAAATATCAGTGATTGAGATATAAGTTTAGATTTAATTAAGGGAAAAGTAAGAGAAATAGAAATTGTAAAGGTCTTTGTAAAGGAATTTTTTCCTTCTTTTCTGTGTTTCAGAGTTCTGGCCTTACTGGTAAAATAAAAATTATAAGTTAATATGTGTTATGCATATATGGGAATATGAATATATATATATATATATATAGGCATATACACCCATGTATTTATAAAATTCTGTCAGATATCAAAAGAATGTATAAACTGTATTTTAGTTTATGGTTAGTTGCAATATGTTATTAGTAGCATGTAATTGCAGCTGTACACTTTACAAACCAGATCTCATTTTCACCTAACACCTTTGGATAAAGTCATTGTCAGTAATTATTGCAGCATCTAATAAGTGTGCTCTAGAAATTTCATCCACCAGCCTCTAAACACCCTGCAGAACAAGGTAGATTATATGATGTAGTTTTATGGGACTAGTATAATATAGAGGAAGATAGCTGGCACAGTCAGTCTCTTTTGTGATTCCAGAAACATTTCCCAACTGATCTCAGCCTAATGCATTGATAGGAATACTAGAAATTCAGATAGTGACTTAAAATAACTCATTGAATATATTTCCATGGCAATTTAAAATTAGGATAGAAAAAATAAAGTCTTTGCCTATTATCTAAACACACTGGACTACTAGATACCATTGTCCTTTTTAGGGCATGGTCTATTATTACCCTGCAGAAGAAAATAATGAAGTGACTTCCATTTTGTGTGAAAGATCTACAGCTGGAATACCAGTTTGTTCTTCATCACTCTTCATAAGCTGCCAATATTTCAGGGTGGTGTGGGGTGTCTCTATTGTTCATTCTTTAGTAGCAATATTAGTCTGTGTTTCGACTGTTTTCATTGTCATTTTCCCAAAATATCCCCAAAGAGCAAAAGTAAACTTTGTAAAACAGGCACAGCTTGTACCTCAGGGAAAAAGGAAATGGAATTTTGTAGGCCAGGTGAAGTCACTGTTTTGCAATACCAGTCCCTTGGCTGAACCTCAAAGATTGAGACAAGCAGTACTGCTGTGCAGTTCCTTGTAAACACAGGATTATATTTCACCTGGAAAGGATCAAGAAACCAAAATGTAAGGACTTCAACATATTCTGACCAGGACAGTTAAAACAACTTTTTAAACTCCTTTGAAGTGATTTATACACTATATAAGCATGGCTTCATTTAATTTAGAATTATTAACTCATTGTCCTTAAATACTTACATATTCAAATGTTTTTCATTTCACATTATAGAAAATAAAAAGAGAAAGTAAGTTCTATATTTTAAACAGATTGGATAAGATACACAAGAATGCATGTTTGAAAAGGGAACTAACAGTCATTGTCTGGACAGTTCCAATGATTAAATAAAATATATATATTTTTCCAATGCAGTATATAATTTTCAGATTACAGAAGTAATGCTGTCATTCTTAAATGCAGTTATTAATCTGCAAGAGACAGTAATTTTAATATCAACAAACTGCAAATATTTGGTAAGTTGTTGGACCTGGTGAACCAGTTTACTGCCAAATTTCAGTCATATGTGCTGTAAATTAATAGGTGGCTAAAGGTGAAAGTCAGAGTATGGAGCTGATAGCATAGAAAACTGACATTTCAGATGTCAGTCTCTGCATTGCCAGCACTGGGATGTGGAAATGTTATTTATACAGGACATAGCAAATATTCAAAATCTTACTCTGGAATTGTGAATCTAGTTTAGACTAGCTTAAGCAAACACAAATTTGAGTTATATTTTTAAATTATTATTCTTTATCTAGGCAAATGTACAGTCGCAGAGTAATGACCAAAGGCCAAAAAGGGCAAATATTGCAGAGGGATACAAGAGTAGAAATAAAGCAGCAGGAGCACACCTGATTGGAATGAAGCTTAAATGTCATCCTTCTTCCCTGATGAATTATAGTATGTCACTTTCTTTGACTGATAAAAGTCACAAGAGTGACAATTTTTCTACTATTAATGTATTTTGCCAAAGAGTTTAGAAAAATATATAGCAGGTAAGATTTCTGGTTTTGAGAACTTCCTGTACACATTCCCCCAGGTTAAGGCCTATTTTGTTTTACTTTTTTTCTCCTGAGTGTTTTAGAAAAGATAGCAAAAAAGAAATACTTTCATCAAAATGATGCACATATGAAATAAAACAGAAATAAAAAAATAATTAAGTTAGAAGTGAGAAAAAATTTGGTACAGTTTCATAAGTATATCATATGTATCTATAATGAAATCAGTCAAATACTGTAGATCACTGTGAGGTTCATGTCTTCTAAAGAACTTTTAAAATATTTCTTTAGAATCCAAATCTAATCCAAATTTTTTTCTGGCAACCACAGTTGGTTTGTGAACCATGACCTACAATACCTGTTCTGGAAGCTGTGCCAATACTTTCCATTTGCAGAATTTTGGATATATCAGAAAAAGAAATAGATGTTGTTTTATCTGACAGGCCTTTCCAGCTAATACAGTTCAATCTGAACAAATATGTTTTAAAATGAATAATTAAAGAAAGAAAAAAGTATTGACAGAATAGAAAAACGACTTCAAAGACAGTAGGGAGGTAAAAGTCTAGAACATACATGAATTTACCTGCCATATGAAATTATATTTTTCTGTGATGCTGTGCAAAATATATAGTAGATATATATTAGTATGCACTTGATTAAAGATTGCCTTAAAGGAAAACCATACTTTAATTAATTAATTAATTAATTTTTCACAGAGCTGCATTCAAGTTATTTGGTTCTGTACATGAAAGAGAGGTTATACCTCTATTTATTGAGTTTGTTCTGTTCTGTTTTGTTTTTTTAAGCAAGTGCTTATTTTAAATCCTCTCTTTTAACAGTAAATTCCTGGTAATGTAAGTACAAGATCTTACTGAGCAGTGCTGCTTGTAGTCTATCATGTAAGCCAAAACCTCTTCTATTAATTAAGGAGATATAATTTAGAAATTGCAGGAGGCTGTCCGTGATTCATGGATAGAAAGTAGGAGTATTAATTTCTTAAAAAATATTTTCAAGATCTTTGACATCTTGAAAGTCATTCTGTATGGTGTAGTTTTCATAATTCATGTTGTATAGCATTTCCTATCAAGATCTTTAATTCCAACACATATTCTTAAAAAAACTCCACAACAGAGCAGAGCAGCAAAACAAAAACTCTGTGGAGTTCCTATTAGAAAGACAAAGTTAGTCCTTATTTTCCTGTTCTCACTCAGCAATTCACAACAGACACAGGTATTAAGACAATATTAACTAGGAGCATTCTTTGATTGCATAGGGAACATATGTTTCAGCTCATGATAATTGTATAAAGAACCTGTGATTTAGCACTGTGGCAGGATTTGCTATATAAGCACCTCATTAAAAAAAAAAATAGTAGATTTTTTCCCAGCTATATCAATTGTATAATTAGGATTGATTTATTATTCACTTATGGGAGGTTTTAGCATCATGATTTTTGGTCTTGCCTGAAAAGAATAACTTTAGACATCTCACTTTCTAAAGAGCTTTTCATTTTTCAGATGGTGCAATATCACACAGCCTGGAGCATGTGTCCTTAAGAAAGCCAGCATAAAGATTTATTTTTCATCATTTTTTTATATTGACTGCTGGTCATAGCTATGCCCATCACCAGTGCATTTCACGCTCACACCCCACAAGACCTTCCTTCCCAAATGCACCAAGTAATTTATCTTCATTCTGTGGTTGAAATCTAATGTCAATCTCTTGTTTGTGTTCTTTAACACAGCTTGACCAGGCTGCCTGTGACATAACCAGTGCATCAAATCTGGAAGCTTTGGCATTTTATTAAAATAGGTCTATATTGCATTTAGAATATGCAAAAAGTGAGGAGAATTGGGGAGAAGTGAAAAGAGAGAAAAGTTTTTTGGGTTTTTTTTAAACAATTTATGGTGGGGTTTCAGTATTTTGAAAATGAAAATTGCTATTTTCCAACTCTCATATTGGCCTTAATGTATCAACTGTTCAATTTTCCATGAGGTTTAAGCCTCATGGAAGTCTGTTTAAGTCTGAAAACAAAACTTACTGATTTTGCAAAGTTTTCATGTCCATTTTGTCCTTATCCCATTTATACAAATCCTCTATATCACATTTAATTTCAGGGAAGATTAGCACATTTACACTTCTGTTACTTCCCAAAGAATTTGTATTTTCGTATTTCTTTTCATATTTCTTCTTTCTTCTTCCACTTATTTCAAAGAATTAGGATTTTTTTTTTTTTTTTTTTTGTGTCATAGAGGTAATTCTCACATTTGAATAAGGAAAATGGAAGAGATTGCTTTTCTCTAATTTATTTTTTGCTATTATATTATCTGTATGTTACTCTTGAGATTTTCCTATCATATTACAGGAAATATTATTTGCTCCTGTTCTACTGTCTGACATCTGTATTAAGCTAACTTTTCTGAGTATAATCACACAACAGGATAGTAATATCCCACTGTGGGTCTAGATCCATGTTCACACTCAAATATCAAATTTCTAGACTGATCAAAACCCCAGCAGATATTTTTAAATATCATCATACAGAATTTACTTTCCAGTTAGCAATGGGGTCGTATAAACACCAAAAATACTTTTTTTTTCATTATATGGTAGGTTCAAACTCTTTTTCACTTTTACTTATACTGTGAATTTCAAGACATGCAATTATTTTCTAGCATACTTTCCAGGCCTTTCTGCAAACACTTATTATTGGTTCTTTAAGTTTAAAATATAGTTCCCTGGACTGCTTTTATTTTATAATTTCATTTCTTCTGATCAGTACAGTGCTGGAAAGAACCATGTTATTTTAGCATATATATTTATTCAGAGGAGTCACATTTTTCCTGGTTTTAAGAACATAATAAATTATGTACAACAGAAAAGTGTTTATATAAAATGAATTAAATATTTAACAAAAAAGCCCACATTAAAAAAAACAAAATAAAAACAAAAACAACTCATGCATGAAGGAAAGAGATCTATATATGAAGCTCTATATAAGGTAGGAAAAACATAGTTTTTTATCTACAGGTAGAAGAGTATTTATTTACAAAAATTATTTTAATGAGGAAGTAGTCTACAACCTCTTATTACCTTCATTGCTGTATAGTGGAGCACTAAACTACATTCAGCAACTAGTGTCTACCTCAGGCAGAAAAGCCTGCCCTTGTTGCCATCAAAGGTGTCTCCCTGTCCCATTCCCTCTAACAGGAAACCTGGACACTTGCTGTAAAGGTCTGCTTTCTACAGCTCTGACAATTTAGCTGACAGGAAGCGCTTGGATTAGGCAGATAAGATCCTGCTCTGGCAGACTGAGTGGGCTGTGGTCTTTGCTAGGAAGTGATAGGCAGATGCTGATGCAGTCAGGACTGAAATTGATGTTTTACAGCAACTCCAGGGTCTATCCATCTAGATGCTCCTCAGTTAGACTGGGAAATCACCCCACCCACCATGGTGAAGCCCAACACCTCAGGCAGGTGCTGAAACAAGAAAAATTGATTTAAGTAATTTTGAGGTGCTCAAGACTAGACCTGTGATTCAAAAAATTCATTCTCTTAGGTTACTATTAGATTATATACTTAAAGCCTATTCAGCCTAACCACAAAGGTATGGAAAAGACAAGACAGAAGAGGAGTTTCAGTAACTTGGGTTGTGCAATCAGACCATCCTGACTTGTCCACTCCTGCTTTTGTCAAAGGGGGGAAACAACCAACCCTGTGCCCGACTGTGAAATCTACTTAGAGGAGCCAGACAAATTCTCCCCAAAATCCCTTTCAGGCTTTAGATTATTGCCTAACAAGATACAGAGCATGCTAGGTGAGGTTGGGAAAAAGTATTTCAGGACTGTGCAAAACTGATGATATTTCTAGGGATATTATAGAAGCAAATGCAGTAAAAAGAGGGATAAGACTGGGAAAACGGGGGAAAGAAGATAAAGAGACTGGTGAGATGTGATCAGGGGGCTGTCAGTCCCTGTGCCCAGCCATGTCTGCGCCAGCCAGTGCAACCTCTCCTCGCTCTTCTAAATAAATCCCATCAGGAGGTTTTCATGAACAAGAGCTTGGCTTTGTCATGCCCTTGTGAGAATGATGAGCTGCCATTGTGCTGAGTGCATAAACCAGGAGCTGGGTGCTGATATTAGCAGACATGGGCATGTGTGTATTTTTCCTTGGATTACCTTTTCTGTGTGTGTGTGTAAGTATGTGTCATTCATAAACAAATTTCAAGTAGTAGCAGCTGGCACAAGAGGTCTAAATTCCAGCTCTAGGGGAGACTAGAAGCCTGGAGGGCTTATGGAGATAAAAGCTCTGCAAATCAGATACAGCAGAGACCATAGGACAGAGCTGCTACCTCAGAAATGTGAGCCTGAGTCTCAGCTTCTGGGGAGACTGTAAGTCAGGAGCAGCTCCTGGAGAATTGTTTCAGACAGTTATTGAGATTGTGTGTGACAAGAACAGCAGGAGTGGAGCTGCAGTCTCAGAGGTTCACATGACCCTGGTCCACCAGCTGGGCAGATTGGGATCTAGGGGTAGCTGCTGTAGAAACCGGCTGCTGTGGAATGAACACTGCAAGTGCTCCTCCCAAATGGAATTATTTGCTACTGTAATGTTAATGAGTTGATAATTCATCAGGCATTGAATGAGTTGGTAGATGATGTGCACAATGTTTTTGGTTTTCTATGCACTAATTAGGAGTAAGAAGTCCTCCCCTAAGATATGGCTTCAAAAGGCTTGAAAGGAGTAATTTTTAGAATTCAATCTATTTACTTGATGGACCTGAATGGCTGCTTTTACCTATTTTTTTCATGATTTAGCAGTGATATCTCCACTGTGATTCAGCTGTTAGAATTTAACCATTCTTTGTAAATATTTCAGTCATATAGCAATTTGTTATTTCAACAAGAATGTTCCATTAGGTTGATTGTCTTCTGACAGCAGCAACCTGTAGTACTCAGCATTCTTTCAGATTAATAAATGCTTGCATTTCTCTTGGTGTTATAAAGTGCCACTTAAACCCAACATTTACCTGTTTCTAAACAGATTTTGGCCTAATCATTTTAATTCAATCAGTAATGCTTCAAGCTAATAATGTAAAACACTAAGAAAATCAGTCACTAGGTTTCTAGTTAAGGTGACATTGTATGCTAAAAGATTTTTGTTAGTCTAGAAAAATCCATAAAAGTAAAATGCACTTTGGTCAGCTAATGAACTTTGCTAGTTTATGACTATTAGAGACTAGATTTCAGATATGTGACCATAAACTACACCACCTCATTCTTTTAACCCCATTTTACTTCCCTTGATAAAGTCTTGTGGAGAAACAGTTTTCTGCAAGTGCATTCTAATTTTGGAAAATATACCTTCAAAACTATTTATAGTCCTTGACTAAACAATCCTGGTGAGCTTTAGATTAAATCTTCTACTCTCTACATATGCCAATATTAAGATAAATTTGGAAAAAAAAAAAAGTCTTTGAAAGCTGGATATATGACCATGTTGAAAACTACTTTCTCTTTTGTTTCTAAAATGGGAATGAGTAAGTGTGTAATGGTACATTAGAGGTGCTAGTGTTGATTTGCTGAGACTTTCATAGTTGAAAAACCAATATAATAAAAACCAAGGTGATATTTCAATTATTCAATCATTCTTTTAGAAAATTACCCAAAATTCTGAAGGGGAACATACATTTTATACAAAATGTATTACTAAAAGCTTTTTTCTTTTCCATTGTATATGGCCTGACAAGAGTTATGAGAATATCATAGGAAAATACTTGTTTTATTTTAGTCTTGTATAATACCAGACTAGTTAGACATTGGCAAAAAACATCCAGCTGGCAACCATGGCACTATTTGCACCATGCTCTCATGCACTGAGCTAATCTCAGTTGTTAATACCACATCTTAAAGAGGAAACCAACTACAGGCAGAGCTGGCTTCTGATAACAGGGCCACTGATGTCCCCAAGGAGAGAAAGTGATGGTCCAGGGCCTGGGGCCAGCCAGGGGCAAGAGGAGATGGGGCTGGAGGGCCAGAGCAACTTTCCTGCAATATTGCTGGGAGAAGGGATGGTGACTGGGCTGAATTGGAGTGGCTGGGCCATGAGCAGGGTGAGGAGAAGCTCTGGGTGTGCTGGACAGGGACAGCAAGGCACAGCTGGTCCCTCAAGAGCCCAGGGATATTTTGGACCTACAAGAGTATTAGCCATTCAGCAAAACTAAATCAAATACATAATTTATGAGCTTGTCTATGTTGTCAAGTAGATTAAGTTATTGAAGAACGTAGTGGAGAAGAATCTTGAAAAAAACATTACTTTTTCCTGCATGTTGCTAGAATGATATATATGATAATAATAAAAAAACCAAACTAAAATACAATATTCCTAGATGAGATAAATTAGAATTGCATAGAAATACCATTTGTGCTTCCACTTATGCTATCGTGTGTTTAGAATATTATGCCTTAATTAGATGTAGAACTAAAATATTTATAATATAACTAAAATAATTTAAAACTGATTAGCTATGAATAATGAACAAAAGTGGATAATTTGCAAAGCTCTAGGTTTACTGTTAATTTTAGAAAATCTCTACAGACAATGTTGTTGCAGATACATGTACTTACATCTCTTTATTTTTCTCTGTGAAAAATTAGCAAATTTTAAAAACCTAGTTTAATGCCCTCATTTTCCAATAGAACAGATAGGATAATTGCAGGACAGGAGAAATAATGTACCAAGTTCTTTTGTTCTCAATATATCTATGATGAAGAAACATTTCCCTTTGTCACTTCTGTACTTCCCAGGAAATCTGCACTTGTCCAGGTAGTCTATGTAGACAGACAAAACCAAAGCTTAACACTTAAACCTTATTTAGCAGTTCATAAAATACTTTCTACATTTTATAGAAGAAAATTTTAAGGAAAGTCTTATTAGGAAAAATTATATGATTTATCTTTTATTCACATTTCTGCTTTAAGCAACTTCTGAAGAAAATCCTTTTATAAAATTAGGCAGAATGGAGAAATGCAGGTCATCTTTTTCTGTCAAATGCAAAACATAAAATTAAGTAATCTTTATTTCAATTTCCATGAGATGTAAAAATGAATGTACTACATTAGATACAAAATTAATCCAGCCCAACAATATCATTCCAACATCATTGTCCATATTTTAGAACTAAGAAAGGATATCAGGGGAGGAAAGCAAAAACGATATTTTTATTTATTTTTTTTTTTTTTTAATGAGGATATTAACAAGTTCACAGCAAGGTCCTGCTCTGAGCCTCTTGAGACAACAATATTTGTTTTGATATTTCCATGCAGTATCCCAGGCTGTATTGATATTCTAGATTGTGTAGTTAGCAGAGTTTTCAGCACCAAGAATACGAATTCTGGGATTCATCATGCTACTCACACTTTAATTCCATGTTCTGTGAGGGATTTCCTATTTTGAATCTGCAGACTGCCAATGTCTTTGAAGACTTCTGCATTTGAGGAGAAAGAGATCAATTGTAAGTGCTCAGTTTCTTAATGACTTAACATGATCTTATGCTTATCATATCTTCTCTCACTCTGAATACTGGAGAATGATTTTAATTTAGCTATTCCTTTACAGTGACTCTAACTATTTAACTCTTCCTCTCTCTGCTTGACCCAGATGGGCTATGTGCATTATGACTTACATATTCAAATTGAGGGCACAAAATATAGTTTATATATATTGTTTCAATATTTCTGCTAGTTTTTAACAGTTTTTGTCATTAATTTCTTCCCTGTTTCTCTTTTTTTTGACCACTATATGATAAGTTGATGTATTTTTATACAATGCTCTTTGATAAATTCAGTAAATCATTCATTTATAGTAATTATCTGGTAAGAAAATATTATCAAATGCATAAAAATAAAATTATATCCTCTGTAATTTTTTTTTTGTGCCTAATTTCATCAACATTTCATTTCTGATCTGTTCCACACTTCTGGGACTCTTCCCTCTTTCATAATCTACTTAGATCCATACTTCTACCCATAATATTATCATTAAACAGTGTCTGTAAGAAAAAAAAAAATCTATTTAAAAGGATTTTCAAAGATAAAAAAGTCATCTACGTTTTCTCTGAGAGTCTCTGTCTGAGTAAGGCTTTTGCAGATGAAAACTGAGAATTAAGCGGAGCACAAAGAATAAGGGAATATTTCTTGTCTGAGTTTATTCTGTGAATCTAATCCATAACATTGTATCTTGGAGTTTAAAAACAGATATAAAAATTGTTAACAACTTAATTTTCCTAATAGTTCCTTTATTATTTTTTAATTGAAACATTTAGATGAATTTTAATTTTTAGTTCAATGTATTTTTCTTATATTTTGTGAAAAAAGTTTTTAATAGCTGTGGAGGGAAGTGAGAGTAAGAGACATTTAGTCAGAATAATTTAATATGCTTAGGTTACCTAAAAACCTGGAGGATTAAAATTCTTCATTAGTGTTTCAAGGTCAGAATACACTTCTGTCACTTGTTTTTAATTTTAAGCAAAATATTCCAGTATGGTACAAGTGCCTGATGTACCTTGCCTTGCAAGCTGCCTGCTTGCATGTGTTTGCAAGAGCAGAAAAGATTAATTCTTATGGGAAACCCATCCTTTGCACAGGCTGGATTATGAAGCCAAATAAACCTTTCAAAGGAAAATTTAGATGGTAATCACTGAGCAACATTCAAAACAACCTTTAGATAAAGCAAAAACTCTGGGAACATATCCCCTTTCCTTTTTCTCCCTGAAAATACATAACTAAGTGGGAGGGTGCACTCTCCAGAAAGGTAACCTGTGTGCCTGCAAAATTGTACAACAAGCTTATCTTTTCAGGGGCATCTCTGGTAAATGTATTCCAGCATTGTTGATGAGTACAAACAGTATGAATTAATATTAAAATATGAATTACTACTGCACTGAATATGAATCAGCATATTTACTGAATTTGCTAAAAAGATTTCCTTGGATGAAGGTATCTGATGAATTGAAAATGAAGTTTCTTCATTATAGCCCAGTGCACTGCAACTAGCTTGTACACCCCTGCAGAAATTCAGTTTATATTTCCCTATGCCATTGCAAAATGAGAAAAATCTCTTTTCCAGACTGTCATTTTATTAAAAGAATTATGCTTGAGACTCTCTAAGAAAAATATAATAACACCCTGCCCTTTCTGCTGTCTGAAGTATTCATGAATCTTTGTCAAGGGAGCTAGCTTTCTCACTCACAGGCTATTGCAGCTTGTTTTCTGTTTATTTGAAATCTTGAAGTGTCTTGAGCATCACCTGGGAAATCAAGGACCATGTCAGATGTGTTGAAGCCCAGATGATAAAAGCTGATGATTGGATGTGACTGAGTTTGAGCACAGTAAACGGCTGACTCAAGATAAACATCTGATGTTAAAAGACTTGGAAGATGAAGCCGGTGATGTCCTTACCCTAATTTTGTGAAAGATAAAGCAGAAACATTTTGCAAAAAAAAAAGGTCATCTCTCAGAATCTCCATTACAGGAATACAGAATTGCCACAAAAGATATGTCTGTCTTCAGGAAGATATGAATTAATATTTATTTCAAAAGATGTCACACCTTGGATAAAAAAGAACAATTATTAAAGACTTAGCAAAAGAAATAGATCTAATTAGAAAAAAAAAAAAAAAAGACAGAACAACAAAAAGACATTGGAATATAAATTAATGATGATTCTTTAAAAAAAAAAAAAAAAGAAAAAAGAAAGAAAACATTTTTTGGCCTTGTATCAAAGAAACAAGTAGAAGTTTCAATATTAGAAATCATTTGAAGCCAGTTAAAAATTTGTTAAAATAATCATCAGGGACATAACTAGAGCTTTCCAGTTTAATTGCCTGAGATCTTATCAGTTACTCCCACTGACAGCTCAAAATTGTTTTTGTATCTGATTTTGACAAAGTCTGTGTTAATCAAGCTGAAGAGTTTGTGATTTAACATACAAAAGTCTCACATCATGACATTGCATATTTCCATGGTTTTAGAAATTGGTCTAAAATAGATTTTTGAGATGACTGCCTAAACTCATGGAGATAAATGATAGCTAAAGTTATGAAGAGGTTTCAGGAAATGTTAGAATTTAATTTACACACCGGAAGCTCTATGAAATTTGGGATTAATTAGTACTTTATTTGAGAGATTAAGTAGGAATGTATTGAACTGTATTTTTTTCACACTAAGAATATTTTGAAAATATGCTAAATTCTGGCAAAAATCAAATTTTGGAGGTAGGGAAAAATTTCAGTATCTCATCATTGTGCATATAACCACATCTGATAAACAACACCATTCTGGATAAAAATTTTGTTATATAATGGATGCTACTGTTTAAACTACAAATATAATTCTTCATTAGCAGTTAATCATATAAGCCTTCATACACTCTGAACTATGATAAAAGAAGATGAGTAACATTTTAATATGACCTTGAACTGATAAAACCTCTGTATCTGTGATAAATGTAAGTTTGCATTTAAAACGTGGCTGTGCTTTCTGTTGTCAGTAAAACAGTTTTATGAAAGTCCAAATGAAAAAAAGCAGCATCTTGAAGTCTTGCCTAATATTTCATTTATAGTAGGTAGAAGACACATAGCTGGCACAGTTTTATATGTAAGTCATATATCATCCACATAAAAGCACTGTTGGCTATTCATGTAAGTATCAACATAAGAGGACACATCCAAGGTGAACTGGAAAATCTCTCTCATCATACCAGTTTATACCCTCTAGATGCTTCTCTCAGGAGCTGACAGGCCTAGTGATGAGTCTGGCATTTAAGTATATTCATTAATTCATTTTCCAAGGTATTCAAGGGCATAAAATTGAGCTAGTAAAATGCAAATCCTATGAAGTTTCTAATAAAAAAGTATATCTTATTTTTGCTGAATATTTTAATATTATTTTTAAGGATGAGAAAGAGGAAAGGAAATTACTCCCTTTTTGCAATATCAGGATTCACTCAATTTAGTGCGGCATCACTTCTCATTACAACTGTAACAATATCTTAAGTGAAATACAAAGTTATATAACATTGTTTTTCATTATAGAAAGGCTTACAAAAAACTACAATAAGTGCTTGTATCTCTGCAGTACAACACATACCGTGAAGAAAAAAAGAAGCTATTAACTCACCCTATGAATCACTTAGGAAATAATTCTGTTGAACTCTGCCCATACAGTGAGTGGGTAACTAAAAGGCATGTGGCTTCAAAATAAAGAACTATATTTGTTCTCTCTAGGTAGAGCTACATATTTTCACCAGGAGAAAAAAAGGTATATTGAAATATTTCCATATGGAGGTTGCAAAGGAAGGAGCATTGCTAGTTTATTGTGTGGCTTTAATTTTCACTAAAAACCCTACAGTGGGAAGTAGAACACAGCCCCCATGCAGCCATCTTCAATGTCTTAAGTCCCAGAAGGGAATTTCTTTCCAAAACAGAGAAAAGGAGCTTATTTGGTTTGTTCTACCTTGCCATCAATTTCCGGTAGAAGCCAGGGAATGAACAGTTTGGTGGTAGGAGGGGAAGGAAATATTTATTGAGAGTTGAAACTGTGATCTCATTAATTTCACTACATTTGCAAGCACCCATCCTAGTGAAATGAACAACAGACTATTCCTTTTGAATAGGTGTAAATGTGTTTTTCAACATTGGAAAGTAAATTCAGGCTATAGGGTGGTCTGTAAGTTTATCTAACACCTTGTTTAGAAAATGCTTCAAGAAATTGCTCTCCCCAATATCATGGTATAACCCCAGGTGGCAGCTAAATGCTATCCCAGCCCCATCCCCCATTGTTCACTAGAGCTCAGAGCTTTATCTTTGAATTGAGTACCTATTAATATTGAACATCTCAACCAAGGTATCTAAAAGTCAAATTGAATCTCTAAAAACACATGCAAATACAGAGTCTAGTTATTTATTTATGTTTTTGTGACTAAAATAGATGGATCTTCCTTTATCAGGAATACTGAGAAGCATTTTACTGCACAGGAATTCTAATTGTGTCTTTCAGCACAAACAAAGGCAGAAGAAGTGGATTTAGAAGCTAGGACTCTAAAGCCTACTCCACAGAGAACTATTTTTAATTTACTGAAAACCTTGGACCCAGTTAGCTTAAAAATAAACATCTTCAAGAAGTTCATTGAACTTACTAGGAAAGTAACTAAATAGAATCCCTTCATCCTAGCATAATGATCTCCATATCACATAACTCTAGTTTTATATGACAGTGTTTAATTAATTGCTTCAATTTTTATCCTTGTAAGGCACAAGCCAGAAAAAAATTCCTTACCTTGCAATTTCAGATTGACCAGGAAAATAGCTTTTCCTAAAATTTGCACATCAAATGAATGATTTGATTATTTAAAAAAACAAAACAAAACAAAACTACTCTTCTTGGAAAACTTCCATAGTTTTGTATTATCCCTATGGAATTTTCCTATACATGAAATATCTGGATATACATTCCAAAACTCCATCACAAATCTATGCATAAAAGATATTGCATGTTACAAAACACCATGAGCATTTTGTACTTTGTAAACTGCTCTATTATTTATCTTAAGAACACTTTATTTTCTTATACATTTATTATATCTGTTAAAAAACACTGATTTGCATGTATGCAGAAAAATAACTGAAATTCCAGATACTGGTCAATGAAAATGGTTTTATAAGCAACAACAACAACAACAACAACAAAATTTTCTTTAAATGTAAGTGGGTTTTATGTAAATTCAAAGGTTAAAAATTTCTATAAGAAATACATGGTCCTAGTAAAACTTGTTAAAGCTAATATAGTGACTAAAACAATTATAAAAAAATGCAAGAGGTATAAAACATAGTTTAGTATCATTTTTTGAGTGAGTTAGATTAGCACTTTTAAAGTTTGGGGTTTTTTTTGTCACTTAATCCTTTCTTAGGGATTGCTGTAATCACACAAACAGGCATAAACATACTGATACCCGATATAAAATGTATAATGAAAATATAGAATACCCTGAGTTTGAAAAATAAAAATCATCAAAGTCCAACTGCTAGTCCTGCACTGGAGCATCCCTGTGCCAGAGATCCTTATTAAGGAAGACTAAAACAGGTGTCAAGTTTCTTAATTATAGTGTGAACAAATCTGACCAAGTCCAAGAAAGAGATATGCCATTGATATTTTATGTTATTCTGAGTTTCAGAATGTTACTGAAAGTAATGTTTACTATTGCCTACTTAAATCTTTATTTAAATAAAAAAATGTTCATTTCCCCTGAGCTCTTTATATTTTACAATGTTAATATAGACAACAGTGAAAATTTTCAGTTAAATATTTCATTCTACTAAATTTCATTACAATATCCTTCAATTTTAAATGAACCATTTTTTTCTAAAAATGAATGGAAAAATGTAAAATGCTAAAAAATTCCATTTCAACATTTTTAGAAGATGGTAATTCATTTCTAAAATGCATTTTATTTTATCTCTTTCTAAATGTAAGAATTTGAGGGGTGGGGTGGGTTGCTTATCGAAGTATAAAACCTTTTTTGGTATACAATCTTAGTATACAAGGGTCTTTTTCAAGTATTTCCATAACCCCTGCTATACTGAAATGAAAATTTGGATCCTGTGAAACAAAGAGAAATTAGCATCATTATTTTTTAAGTGAAGAACTGATGCATAGAGTGGTTTCAACCAAATATTCCCATTAATTCTAGGTATTGTGAATGAAACCACTAGTAGCTAATTTCCCACAGGATTAAAAAGTGCATATTCCAGCAAAGCAATCTTTCTCAGGGCTTCCAATTTTTCTGGTAATCAGGGTTGTGAACTTCAGCACAGGCACTCAAAGAGTGAGAAAGATGGCATTAATGACTCTCTGTAAAAAGCCTGGTTTTTATCCAGCTGAAAGTTTTTATACAATTAGAAAGTGAATTATCTATCATCTAGTAAGAATTCCATGCCAGATGCAAAGATTTTATCTAATAGCCCAAATCAGAATTCAACTGTCTTCATAAAGATATTCCCTTTTTATTCCCTTCTGGATAAACCCACTCCTACCAGTGTATAAATGGTTGAACTCCTTTGGTGGCGGCCAGTCCACTGCTGAACACAGCACTGAAATGTTTGTTTATAATTATCTCAACATTTCTGAAGCATCAGCCCTTTGTATTTTACAAAACCTTCTAGTTCTTCAGGCTTTTAACTGAGAAGTTCTGTATTGACCCTAATGGGGTTTTTTTATTCCTTTTTATGAACACTACAATTCTCTTTATTTCTATAGATATATTAACCCCTTCTACAATTACAGAATTTGAAAAAACATTTCAAAAATTATTCAATTGAATTTTCATCTATCTGAAAGCAAATTGGAAAAGTGTGGAGCTTTAGGTCTGTTCACTGGTAAGTAATCTTAATAATACATTTAAGGAGTGGAATTATGAAAATAACAGTCAGTGGTCTTCCTCAGACTTTAAAATACAAGTCTGGATTGGTTGGATTATGAGTCTGACCTGATTTGGTGAAAAGAGGAGCCCTTATTTGGGCTGTGAAGATGGGGAAAAACTCTTACATTGTAAAGTTACTTCTCACAGATTGTTTTAAACTCCATCACTGACTGAAGGAGAGTATTCTTCCCAGAACAGAAATGTGTTGTCTTATTAGCAGAACCTAAATATGTGGGACAAAATAAGTTGGGTGAATGTGACATAAAATCATCAACTTTTACTTACTATTTATAAGTAAAATATAATATATTACTTGCCATTGGATAATGATCCTTAGCAGACACCTTCAAAAGGTTTTACTAAATGACAGGAGAACGATCTCTTGAATTTTATTTTTGCTTAGCTGAAGGATGAAATCATCTTTAAAATGGTAAGGTTTTAACAGGGTCAAAACCAGAAGAAATAAACGATATTTGACGTGTCACTGTGACAAAAAACAATTTTCTCAAAAGCAGTTATAGAGAATGAAATATGCAGTTAAATTGCATAAACTTGTCATGCACTATCACTTTAAAACACAGCTTGCATCTGAATTCGACATTAGGATGACATTGAAATTTATAGGCCAAAAAGGAACAGATGTATCCATTAAAGCAAACAGGTACAGCCAAATTCTTTATGCTGCAACTAAGAGGAAAAGCACCCACTGGTGTTGTATATAGTGACTGTTTCTTTGAAGCTAATAAAGTGCAAAACTTTCCATGTTGCTCTATAAACCCTCACTGAGGCGTTTGACAGTCATAAGAATTAGTGACTGGATTTAAGGAACATGAAGCACTATTGAGAGAATAATTCTGCCAAGTACTAAAGGAGTTCAAAAATAGCTTGATATGACTAATTATGCATAACTGAGTTTTGCTGTGATTGGTATCAACTAAATACTTGTTATAATATACATGGCTGTAGTTTAATAGGATTTTTCACAAGTCCTCAGTATATAAAACCTGAAATTGATGAATAGTTTGATCTTTTCCAGGAGAATAATTATAAAGTCAAAGTTATTCAGGTCTTCATTGATCTCTGGGATCTAGTCATATCAGCCATAGGCAAGACCTAAATTAAATAACTTAAGTAAATGTCAACTCCAATGTCATCCCTTGAAAACATGTGGCCCTGTCCAGGTTTTATCTGATAGCTGAAGGTGTGCACAACTCAGTGGAGGCCCTGAGGTCAGTGTGCCTTACCTGAGCAAGGAGCAAAGGCATTAACATCGAATGACTTAGCAATACACAGCCTTTTGTCTCATAAAATGGACATTTAAGAGCGTCAATATGGGGATTTAAAGCTGATCCACTTTCTGATTTGGTGGTCTTCTACTGAGACCAGGTGACCAATTTGGAAAGTTTGGAACTATAAGTATCTTTCTATAAAAGAGCTTTCTAAGCAAATCACAGTGCTGTCAAGCTGTAATTCATTTCCTTCTCTGCTCTTCACTGCTAAAAAACCTCTTTCTGGTATAAAAAGTACACATTCAAACTATCTGATAAATAAAAATTTTTATTCCTACGTATATTATTATGTATATACATAGATGTATGTGTATAACTAGTGTATATGTCTATAACTTGCATATATTAAATTTTTGTTGCTAAAATCTTTTTTGCCAAAATGAATGCAGTTGTTTTCCAGAATCAGTAGGTTTCCTCTAGAGAACTGTTATTTCTATCTGCATAGCAAAAAGTGCTTTACATAGCCAATATCCCTCCCTGTATAGATAGAGAAGCTGTAACCTGTGCTTGCACAACTATAATGAAGTCTGATGATTTTAATTTGGTCTATCAATCTGTACAGAATTTACTTAGCTTTCCTGTGGCCCTTTTCCCAGTTTGATCTATTTTGGTGAACTAGAAATTTAGTGAAATTCTTAATTTTCAAGAGCATTTCTCCTTGCTTGAAGTTGACATCTGACAACACCAATGAGCACTTTGAGCCACTCTTTTAATTCCTTACATTTATCTTCAATAAACTGTGTAGACAGATGCAGGCACATATAAAAGGCTGCTTCAAATGCAGACATCTCATCTCCACAAATTAATATTCTAAATAAAGCTTCCAGTCACCTAAACTGAATCTGAATAACTGAGGACACCTTCCAGTCTCTTAGTAATAATTTTCTGCTAGCTGAATAATTTTTTGGGGCTCCAGGATTACAGAAAGTTACAAAAGCCAAAATAACATGTGCAACCCAGAGAGCCCAAGAGTTCATCCTAATGTACCCTGTGACTCAATAATTACAGTTCAGGGATGTGCAAAATAAATAGATGCTTCCTAAATCTTAAACTACAGTTCATCAAAGCCAGTTGTCCTTGAAGTGATGGAGTTTTGCAAGGTTCACAAAGTCACAAACACTTGGGAAACATCTATGTTTTTGATTTTGTCGCTTTATAGAAGAGTAGTGAGATCAAAAACCTCTTCAACTCTTAATTAGGTAACCTGACCCTGTAAGGCTTCCTAACTGTCCAGAATTCATATATAAATCAATTTTCTTTTCTAATAGCTCTTTAACTGGTTCTGTGCAACATTTTTAATGTTGACTGGAGCACTGCTAAAGAAATGGAAAAAGCCTGAAGTCCTAATTAACACATTTTCAGGATGGATTAACTGCTCATCTTAGCTTTGATGTTTCTTAGACAGGTAAAAATTAAAAAAAAAAAAAACCAACAACTAAACAAAACAACAAGAAAAAACCCACCCAAAGAAAAAAACTCCACCAACTAAAACCTAACAATACAGATACTTTCATCCCTAGGGTAGCACAGTAGGAAGTTTTATTCATATCCAGCTGCTGCTACCACTCTCCTGTAACCATCCTTGTGATACAGGTGGATTCTCTCTCACCAGAAAGAGTGGGATATGCCACACAACCTATTGATTCTTCTACTAATCTAATCTACGTTTCTTTTTTGAATAAGCTTTTCCTGATAATCTTAAAATCCAAAAATTAAGGGTTTTTTAAAAATACAATCCTGTGTGGCTTTGAAATACAAAAAGTGTCTCTGTTCTTCCATGTTAGAAAATACTTTTCTCCTTTTCTCTTTCTCAAAAAAATCTTCCACTTGTTTTCAAGCCTAGAAGCACAAACCATTCAACCTCCAGCCCTTGCCCCTCCAATAGCCCTCCTACTGGTTTACCTCATTTTCTTTGTCCTACTGTCCTTCCAGATAAATATCTAGTCTGTATTGATTTCCCCCATTTGTCACATTGTTTTGTTGCACCTTTATGGAAATTTGATATCTCATAAGCTTACAGAACCATGGAATAGTTAAGTTTCCATGGCCCCTCTGGAGGTTCTGTAATCCCACCTAGTCAGCTAGAACAGGTTGCTCAGGGCTGATCCAATTGTGTGCATATCTCCAAGGATGGAGAAACTTGCACTGTTTATGCAGCTTGTTCCAGTGTTTGAGCCCTGTCACAGAACTGTTTTCTTATGTTTGAATGTAATTTTCTGAGGTTTCATTTGCATTCAGACTTGTCATGTTACCGAGCACCATTGAGCAGTATCTGACTTAATTTTGTTTAGACCCTCATGTAAAGCATTTCAACAAATTGGAAAAATCTCCTCTGAGCCTTCCCCACTTCAAGCTGAACAGCCCCAACTTTCTCAGTCTCTCTCCCTATGAGAGGTGCCCCAATTTACTGACCATCTTTGTGGCTTTTTGGGGGACTCAATTCTGTGTCTTCATGTCCATCTTATAATGGGAATCCTAGCACTGGACCCAGCACTCCAGATGATTCTCATGTGGGTAGAGAGAGGGAAAGGATCACTCTTTCAATCTGGTGGCTGCTTCCTCATGCAATCCAGGAGACCGTTTTTTTGGGTTTTTTGTTCTCTAAATCTGCAAGCATTCACTGCTGGCTCATATTCAGCTTGGTGTGCAGCAGGACTGGCACGCCCTCTTCTGCAAAGCTATTTTACAGCTAGTAAAACCCCAGCATGTATTGACACATAGAGTTATTCCTTCCAGCTGTAGGACTTAGCACATCCTTTTTGATGAAATATTTGAGATGCCTCCTTGCCCATTTCTTCAAACTTTAACGGTGCCTCCAAATGGTGGTATAACCCATTTTCATTCCACTATGTAGACAGCCTCAGCCTTGCACAGTGTTACTGATATAATTGCCTAGGCACTGCCTTCCCTGACAGATCATACTCTGCAAAGATTCCCCTGCACTCCTCTCCGTTTTTGTATGGGTCTCATAACTTGCCTTTGGACCTGTGAGATCCAGTCCTCCCTGATGTTGCTGGACCTACAACTTTCATCACTTTGTTATTTAGCACAAATATGATCAGTGTTTTTTCTGTTCTCAGCTGTCTTTTTCAATATCTTCTTCAGTTGTCTAAAATTCATTCCAAAACCTAGTTAGCAAAGTGGTTGCTTGTAGTTCTAGCATTACACCTTTGAAAATGCATTCAACACACATTTTCAAATTTCATAGTTTATGTACTACAGTCCAAGATAATGTTGCATAGCATTTTAAGCTTTAATATATTTAATCATCTGATTATGAAAGAAAAAAAATTGGCTCTGATTTCAATATCGAAGATTTCCATAACACTAAATGGTTAACAAAAAAAAGGAAAGAAATTTTGAGAGTGCAGAGGACATACTGTTCTGTTCTGTTCTGTTCTGTTCAAAGCTATCTCATAGAATACCAAATGAAGTGTACTCAAATGATCGATAATATATGCAAATTGTTGTGATGGAGTATGTTGTTTTTACTTTTACACAGTATCATTTATTTTCTAAACACAATCTTGTTATTGAGTAGATGTGGAATTTATTCTACTCTTTTAAATTTAAATTATGTCAGAAAAGAACCAGTGACTTATAAAAAAAACATGCTGGATTTTTAAAATGAATCTTAAGACAATTTTCTCTTCTCAAAGTAACCCACTACTAGCAGAATAAAGAGAATTATTTGAATGCCAATTGCATACCATTTCCTGCAAAATAATATGCTGAAGGCAAATCAACATTTAGATAACAGTATCTGCAATGTAAATGAGAAAGAAAAAATTTTGTCAACTATGGTTAGCAATGTATTAAGTTTTCAAGACCTTTTTCATTTTTTATTTATTAATTAATTTATACCACTGAGTGAGGAAACTCTGCTTCAAAGATACTAACTCTCTGATATGAAAATCTGTTTAAAATTAATAATTTTGCATCCACAGTGATTTTAAGTATATTATATTTCACAGTTGGACCAAATGCATATTTAGTGATCTTGAGATCTCTAAAATAGTCAAGAAAATCAGATCTATGACAGTATTTTCAGTTCTGATACATTTTAATAGCTTGTTAATTTTATCTGTGGAGGGAAAAGCCCATTCCCCTTCTTTGCACACACTCCAGCACCTAAATATCTTCCTTGTAGAGAATGGTCCAGGAGTGAACACAGTACTCAAGGTATGGTCTTGCCAGTGCTGAGTCCAAGGGGACAATAACTCCCCTGGTCCTGCTGTCCACACTATTGCTGATACAAGCCAGGAGGCCCCTGGCCTTCTTGGCCACCTGGGCATGGGCTGGATGTGTTCAGCCAGCTGCCCACAGCACCGTGGTTATTTTCCTCTGCGTAGCTTTCCAGGTTCTCTGTCCCCACCCTGTAGTGCTTCATGGGCTGTTTGTCCCAAGTGCAAGACCTGGCGCTGCACTTTACTGAACCTGCTGCAATTGGCTTCAACCCACTGATCCAGATTGTCCAGATTCTTCTGCAGAGCCATCATTCCCTCCTCCAGATCAATACTGCTACAGTGAGAGACTGGAAAAAAGGACTACTGGCTCAAAACAGCTGAAATATTTGGGGGAAAGAAGGGGGCACACACACATTCACACACATACACACACATGCTTCAATTGTTTTGAGCCAGTAATCCTTTTCTCCAGATTTTCTCCAGTCCCCAGCTTGATGTTGGCAGCAAATTTACTGAGGGGGCATTTGATCACCTCATTCAGATCATTCATAAAGATGTTAAACAGGATTGCCCTCAATACTGAGCCCTGGTCACAACACTCATGACTGGCTGCCAGCTGGATTTAAGTCCATTCAGCACCACTCTCTGGGTGCACTCATCCAGACATATTTTTACCCGGAGAAGGGTGCACCCATCCAAACCATGAGTAGCCAGTATCTCCATGAGAATGCTGTAGAAGACAGTGTTAAATCTTTACTGAGGTCCAGATATGCATCATGCACAGATTTTCCCTCTATCCACCAAGGATGGTCATGTTATCATAGAAGAATACCAGGTTCAGAAATAGTGTCTATGAACTTGATAATTTTCAATGGCATTTTTGGATTTTACACATGGTCTTTCTTTTGCTTTACTCCTTTGTTGATTTTGTATTCCTAAAATGCATATGCCAGCTTGATATCATTCTTCTCACTTGCCAGATGCATCAGCTGAATGAAAATTTATACAGGAGTTGCAGTTTACCATAATATTCATTGCTGACCATTTCTTCTGTGTGGTATTGTAACATAATTTCACTGTCTGCACATGCACCTCTGTGACAACCATTCAAACTGTTAGGAAGCAATGGATAATCTGTATGAATTTCTGATGACAAGAGCTAATAATTAATTCTCTTTGATTTTGTTCTTTCCCACCTGACCTTAGGGTGAGATGTTTACTCAAATATTTAAGGCTGCAAACACTGTGGCAACATCCTATTATATTTTCCTCTCAATAGCTCAACTCAACTTTCTTTTTCTCAGTTATTGACAGCGTTCTGACAGGCCTTAAGGAAAAATGAAAGGGTGTCCACAATATTGTGAATTTGTCACCAGGATTTATTGTGCTAGTAGCAAGCCAGTAACAAAATACTTGATTGACATCTGGGAGTCTTCCATCTTTTTCATATCCAATAAAACAGGTCTTTCCTGCTGGGCTTTAGTGGTAGGAATATTAGTACAAGATTGGATCTCATTGTTTGATGCATCTTATGTACTTTCTCCAGAGGTAGGGCTAATGGAATTATTTAAGTAACTGATTTTAGTAACTATTGAGATTCTAATCTTTCAACCTGAAGGGAAAAAAATATTTTGACGACACAGTAATTCTTACTAAGGCCTAAATATTTATTTTAATATGGCTACCAGTAAAAGAGAAATATTTGAAACGAGAAAATATCACCATCTGCTGTTAATGTCTAATGAATGCTGCCAAGTTATATAAACTTACGACCTCTACTTTATTTGGCTTCATCAGTTGTCAGGAAGAGAAAACTAAATTGTCCTTAGCAGACTGCAGCACTAATATTTTTCTCTGGATGGAGACAGCAAGAGGCAAATTATTTCGTTCAAAACTGTGTAAAAAACCTTACATGTAAATATTAGGAAGTTTTGGGTTTTTTGTACTCTTTTGGTTTTAGTTTGTATTGGGGAGAGATTTCTTGTTTGTTTCTTGGGTTTTTTTTATTTGGGGTTTTTATTGTTTTCACTGAGATTCTTTCATTAGAATGCACAGTAAGTCATTGCAAACTGTTTTCTTGCCTGGAAGATCTGCACTTCTGCTACTGTTTCTTGCAGAAAGATAGGAAGAAAACTCAGATATGTTACATGTCCTTTGGGAATAAAAGAGAAAGTATCTGCTTTCAGAAGCTTACTCATTGCTCAAATAATTTAATTGACCTACATTTAGGTGAGAAATCAAAGTAATTAGGGTGATTTACTCAATTATGAGTTCTCAATTAACCACTTTAAGCAAAACTTAAGCCATAAGTTTTGCAGGGAATAGAACAGTTACGTTAATATTCTAAATTAATATCAGCAGACTGAGAAATGAAACAAAAATAATTAAGAAAATGAGAAAAGTTCTATGATACGTAACTTTTTCTTTTTGTAATATAAATTAGGTACTAGATTCAGCAGCAAAGGAGTTCATACATATAAAAATCTTACTCCTATAGAATTTTAAATATGTAACTTGCTAAGAACGAAAAAATAATACACTTAATTAAGGAAGACAGTGACACACCCGGAAACACAAGGAAACAAGTTTAGAACATATTGGTCCTCTTAGCTCCATATAATTACAAACCCCCCTCTTTCTTCAATGGAAAACTGATTACCTCTTGCTTTATGCTCATTATGATGTATATCTTAGGAAAAAATACATTTAAACCATGACTTTCTATATCCAGTTCTTCCTCTGCACAGAAACAGGCAAGTAGAAACTCAGTCAAGTAAAAAAAAAATCAGCCTATTGTTGTCCCAGCAAAATAGTCAATATGTGAGCGTAGATATCAGCATATTTAACTGCATCTTCTGAGCCTTTTATGTTTCTTCTAACACCTCTGTTTGGCTTTATTCTTCTACTTTTATCACTTACTTAAAATATTTTATCTCTAATTTTATTTAAGACAAAGAAGAATAGTATCATCAAGTATCACAGAGGAGCATAATGCAATATTTTTAATGCTGCATTAACCCTGTATCAGGGTAGATTTAGGATCTTCACCCAGAGGGTGTTTAAACACTGGAACATGATCCCCAGGGAAGTGGTCACCACGCCAGCCTGTCAGAGTTCAAGAAGTGTTTAAACAATACTCTTGAGCACATAGTGTGATTCTTGGGAATGGTCCTGGGCAGTGCTGGGACTCAATGATCCTCCTGGGTCCCTTCCAGCTCATCATATTCTGTGATTCTATGGTTAACTACTCTAAAAATATTAATTACTGTGGATGGAAGTAGACATACTAGACATTGATCTCATAATAACTTCTCAAGAAAAACTAATCCAAGATTGATTTTAGTTATTTCTATTGACAATGTTTCTACAGATGTTCACTGACAAATGAGACCAAACATGATGAGATCAGAAAGCATACAAATACATGTACATATGAAAAACAGCAGTGAGCAAATTTCAATTACTGCTCTTAATGTTTGAGTCACTTAGCCATTAAAAATTTCTTATATCTTCAATTTCAAATGGGATTAGTTTTCTTAGTGTTACAGAATATGTAATTAAATTGTAACTATTTAAAAGTAGTTCCAAGATTAATTCAGACTTTATACATTTCACATTGCATGGAAATGGATAATAGGTGATATACCCATTGACAGAGAGAATCAATATCTAATTACCTCCAGCACATTCCAGCAAGTCAGTATATATGAGAACCTGAAGCAGGTATTTCTAAGAAAATCCCAGGGGTGGATTCAACACCTTTCATTCTGAAAGACATTTGCATACTTATTTTATAAAGATTCTCCTTTCTTTACCCTGGTAATATTTTTATTAGTTTCCCTTGATGACTGTTTTTCTGAAAGCTGCATTTAATCTTGTAATGATCTCAACTGTTTTCTCTGAAATCAGACTATTGAAATGTGTCTACTCTGTATACAACTACATATCAATTTTAGAAAGTCTTTAAAATTTGTATTTTGCGCTGAGTAATTTGTATAAGAATTTACTTTAAAGAGAAATGTTTATATAAATAAATTTATAAGTAAGAAATAAATTTATTTTAAAGAGAAATCCACCCATGCACTGCTAATATTGCTATATTTTTTGTGCATGTTAAAACACATGCTTAAGTCATCAAAGGGATGCATTTGATACTGGAACAAGAGGGAAGGACTTGATGCAGGCAAACCTCTGATATAACTCCAGGTTTTTTAGAGAGCTTCTTAATTTGTGCTACATTAGGTTAAAATTTTTTGTGAATTACTTTTTTGTTTTTTTCAATTTTGAAAAATAGCTATTTTTTGGAAAAAAACAAATGGATTTTCTGCTCAGAATTTCTAACATTTTTGATGAAATACTTGATGTTACACTTCCTTAACATGGAGGATTTTCTCAGTTTTATTCTTTTACTCTCAGCTATTGCAGGAAGCCATGGTTTTCCATTGATTCTACAGCCAAACTGTCTGTGGTAACTAAACATTGAGAGGAAAAGAACTTGGGTCTCCAGCCTTTAGGAGTGCTCCAGGAAACTGATAAAAATATCACAGATACAGAGATGGGAAAACCCCAAAAAATTACTGTTGTAGTTTGGAAACAACAGTCCCTCTCCCCTCCTCCCACCCTCTCATGTGAGAGAAACAAAAGGAAGAGATTATGGGCAGAACAATTTACTGGTAACAATGAGATAAGAAAACAAACAGTAGCAGCAACCATATCAATAACAAAATTATACAAAATTAGAATGATTAACATACAAAAATTGCTCACCAAGCCTGAACTGACATGGTATAACCTTGAGATAATGAACAAAATGATGAATGAACCCTTAATGGCAACACTTTTCTTCTGAAAGCTGGGCCCCCTACTTCCCAGAAGTGAGAATTCCATATTTCTTCCCCCAGTAGATGGGATAGAGCAACAGCCCAGACATGTGCACAAGGCTCCAGGCTCCACATCCTCATGCCTGCTGAGAAAAATGAACTCTGTTGTGGCTGGAAACCATGACAGCTATGAAAAACAGTTTCTTTTAATTGAATTATATAATGATGGTCATCTCTGCAAACTGCTCTCTTTGAGAAGAAGCAAACAGAAAAGAAAAAAAATGTTTCTCATTAGATGAGGAGGTCAATCTCTTTCTGAAAAACAAAAATATTTAAAATAAAACAGAAAAGAAAAGATAGATTTGGGCTTTTTTTTTTTTTTTTTTTTTTTTTTCTGAACACAATCTGTATCTCTTAAGAAAGAAGTGCCAGTTTCCACAGAAATGGCAAATACTGGAGTTCTCTCTTCTAGTGTTCACTTGTTTTATTTGTGTGATTTCCCATCTGGTATTCAATTATGCTAAAATATAAAGTCTACTTCTGTCAATATGAATTTAGATTAAATGAATGTAATTGCTTTAAAAAGTAAAATGAATGCATAATGACAGACTATTGGTTCATTCTATGACTTTTCTTTCTAAGACTTCTAAACTATGCATAATTGTGGTCATAATTTTTTTTTTCTTGCTCAGTATTCTGTTCCTGTCATTCCTAGCCATATGAAATTCCCACAATTAGTCTACTTGTCATAAACTGTGTGGATTACGTCTGTGCCTTTTTCATTTGATTGAAAGGTGTTCCCTTGCAGCAGGTTAATTTAATCAAGAAGAAGTGCAAAGAAAATTTCTCCTTTCTGCATTGTTATATCACTAAAGTATTTATCTCTTGATTGCTTAGAATTGAAAAAATCTAATGGGTCAATGTAACTGATATGATTGTGTAGGCACATATTGGAAAGAACTTGCCAGTAACATGAATTAAATGTCCAAGTATGAAAACAAAATTTAAATACCCAAACAAAGCTACAAAAACCAAAATGCAAGCCATATTTCTGCTGAAGATTCTAGGTAGGACTCTGACTAAAATAACTATAGCTTGTTCAGTGCAAAGACTTTTAAAGTAATTAATGAAAAGCAAAGAAAAGCTCAAGCAAAATGATTATGCAAGAAAAGAATTGTATATAATGTATTTTGCAAAATATCAACCAGCAAGAAAAAAAATCTTAAAAAATTTTAATGTATTGGAACTTTTGTGATACTTATATTTCAGTTAATTACTTGAAAGTTGCATTACAGAAAAAACAATTTTTACCTATTTTATGTTTTAAAATAAATTTTATATTTGAAAATTTTCATTTTTCATATACTTCTCATTCTCACAGAAATCACTCTCTTTGGTCAGTTCAGGTCATCTGTCCTGCCCATGCTCCACTCTGTTTTTTCAGCAGTTCTGCACTGGCAGAACACAGGAAAGGGAAAAGTCCTTGATTTAAGGTAAGCACTGTTCAGCAATAGCCAAGACATCAACATTATCAGCATGTTATCAAGATTATTCTCAGAGATAAACAAACATACAGCACTGTACCAGCTACTAAGAACAAAATTAACTCTGTCAAAGGCAAAACCACTACAGGCATCCACAAAGTCCATAATGGAAGAACTAGGATGAATCTAAAACAAATTTATATGAAGTGGACTTCCCAATATTTTAGTCAAATTTATCAACAGAAACATCCTGGTTTATGTAACTTCTTATGACACAAAATAAAAAAAAAAATAGAACAAAAGAAAATATAACCATGTCTTTAGGTGCTGTGGATACTGAGCTTCATTTATGCCTCAGGGGTAGTCATCTGTTGGCAAGGACAAGCAGGAATACCAATGCTCCATTCTTTCTGCATCCACACAATTTAGGAAAATGCAAGTCTTTGACAAGGAAGGGCATGCAGTAGGTTTGCCAATGCAAAGTGTTCCAGAGACGCAGTTAATGAGCTCATCTATGTGCTGGCTACACACTGTCAGGAGCAGCTCTGATTTCTCCCTGGACAGAAAAACCAGGATATAATCCTTATGGAGAAATCCTGATAGCAAATTGTTTGAAAAGCTGTAACCACAATATTCTTCATGTACTTTGTGCTGCTAGAGCTCTTTAACTCGAAATAACTCTGACTTCCACTAATAAAATTTATCTGATTATCTATTTCTATATAACATATTCCCAGTTATGGATTTTAGACACAGATTTATTTATTGTTTTCTTAGGAACTGGTTTGTTTCAAAATTACCATATTAGTTCAATAATTCAAATAACCATATTAATTTTATTGTTCTCAAAGTTGATCTCTGGGCTAATTTTTTATTGTTTAATGGGTTTGAGGCATATATTTAGTTTGGAACTGGAGCTCTTTTTATGAACTGTGGTAATTAATTTGAGATACTCTGAGGATTTTATTTCTTGCAGTATATTATAGCCATAGATTTGGAAAAAATTGCACCTATTGGAGGAAAACGCCTAAAGGAATTCTATACAAATAAACAAAACTTTCTTTTCTGCATCCCTACTTGTTGTTTTATGCATGAAGCATTATATTGCTTGAGAAAATAACATTTATTCAGTGGACAGGGTTATCTGTGAAGTATAAAGCTACCATCAAATTTCATGCAGCTGTTAGATAAGAATTCAAATTGTTTGTGAGCAGGTCTTCATCAAGCCTTCTTCCTCATGTCTTTCTTATTTTACCTAATGATGCAAAATATCTGGTCACTTTGGAGTGCATTGAAACTTTGAAATATTATGTTAGGCATTAAAATATTTTGAGGCATGATCATCTAATTTTAAGAGTAAACCTAGCCTCAAAAATCTCCTAATAGTTGGTTTTAAAATTGGCATAAAATTTTTGGGTATTTTGTGCACACAATTATCTAGTGATTGTTTCGTCTCTGTATCATGTCTGAACTTTATTATTAATTTTAATCTGAAAATATCTTTTGGATATTTGCAAGATGGGAAGTGTTTGGGAGTTTAAACAGAGTGTACATGTTAGATAAGTACTTACACAAATACATTATGCCACCTGTGCCAGCTCTAGGAATCCTCATGCTTGTTACAATAATCTGTAAAAATTTATTGAGTTCAGTTCACTCCTGCTTTAATTTGATACTTTAATCATCTAAACCTGTCACATTTGGAATTACAAGCAATTACATTTGGAATTAGTTCCTTGAATTTATATAAAACCATAAATAAATCCAAAATTCTGAAATTCCATGTTTAACAGTGGGTAGGAAGTGATGATCTAACAGCCTTGATACTCTTATAATGTATTAAAACAGTAGTGCTTTAAAAACATAATAAGAGAATTATAAGGTTAAATAGTTTCACTGTTTTTCTTTACCATTTTTTCTTCCCATTTGCTGTTTTCAGCCAGGGTGAATTCACCTTTCCACATGACTGGTGCAAGGTGTTATTCACCTCATTATTTACACTGCTATAACTTCTATCTTAAGCAGAATGCTACTTTGTAAGTAGACAGAGGAAAAATTTTGTATCCTTTCACAGAGATATCTGTAAAGAGATTTTCATTCACCACCCTTCAGTGTACAGAATTTACTGCGAAGATTACAACAATTTACAGCAATACTATGAATTTCTGGTATTAAATATGGAGTGAAATCCTTTGACAGTCTTTGAGGTACAAAAAGTCCAGGAATTCTAGTATATGCACTGAACTGCACTGCACAAAGTGGATACATCCATTATTTAGTTTTCTCACACTGTACTTCAGCTGAGCAACTCTTCCAATTAGCTGATATTCAACCAAGTGCTACAATTAGGATATTTGATCTGGTTTGCATATGTTCTGACATCTTTCTTTTATATTAACTAGAAGATACTGAAGTAGGTAGAAGAGAGTTAGAGAAAAAAAAAAAAGGAAAAATTGCATTTGGTTCCTCATTGCTGAAAGCAGAATAAGGGAACCCCAAGCCCTGAAACACTGTAGAAAGAGAGAATTACAATGCAGACAAAAAGAGACTTCAGAAAGCCAATGTGTGTTAATACATTGGATGAGAAGCAGACTAAGTAAACATCAAAATATCACAAGCAAAATAAAACCAGAAAAAAATAAACCAAGTCAAATCAGCTAAGATTAAATTAATTTTAAAATATTGAGTCAGATCAAGAGATGTAGAACTGCTTGGCAATCCTCTTAAGAGGGGTCTCCTCTGGCCTGCATGCAAAGGAACACTGTGTCCTACAAATTAAACTTTCAGATTCAACCTTATTTAGTAGAATATGGTGAAAGAAAAATTTTCATAAAATCATACAATGTCTTGTGTTGGAAAGGAGCCTAAAGATCATCTAATTCCAGCTGCCTGCTACAAGAAGTAGGGACACCTTCCACTAGACCAGACAGATGTGGTCCCATTCACTGTGACCCCTTGAGCCCTGATTGTCCACTAGTCTTCACCCAGTGCATGATTAACCTGCTCATCCCAGTGCTGGATAACTTCTTCAGAAGGATGCTGAAACAAACAGTATCCAAATCTTATTAAAATACATCCACTGCCTTCATTCCATCCAATAGGTGGGTGACTTTATCATAGAAGGGTCTCACATTATTTAAAAAGGGTTTTCCCTTTGGAATCTACATTGACTGTGCCTAGTGATTGCATTATTCTTTAAATGACTTTCAGTAGCACCCAGTATAATATGTCCCCTATTTTTTCCAGAAAGTAAAGTTAAAATAACAGGTCTATAGTTACCTGGGTCTTCTTTTGTGTTTTGGAATAACACCAACTGCCCTCCAGTTGGCAGGGACCTCCCCAGAGTCCTTGATACTTTGGCAGATGATTGAGAGGGTTTAGCTATAACACCCACTAGTTCCACTCCCTTCAGTAGTGTAGTATGAATCTCACTGGGCCTCATGGTGTTGTGAATTTTCAGATGATAAAGCTGCTCCCTCACAATTTTAACACCCACAAAAGGAAAGCTGCTGTTTGCTCACAGTGGAACCACTCTCATCTATCAGTATAGTTAAAGACTGAGACAAAACAAGCACTGAATGGCCCCGCTGCTTTTTTTCAACTCTATCAGTCAGATGATGATTTTCACTGAGGTAGGACCAAATTTATTTATTTATATCAGTGCATGGGCTTGATATTTGTTTTATAGATGGGAGACAATTACCTAAAATTTTCTATTATTTCTTGTCTGTCCTTTCAATTGTGATGAAACAAAATATATAGTCAGACCTCTTTAACTGTTTCCAAAGGCATGATTATATATTGGTAGATGGAAGAGTAATTGTAACAGCTTTCTTTTCTGACAGAAATTCTCCCCAGAACTGCCAAGCTGTAAATAGGAACATGGTCATTTTGGCTAAAAATTCAGAAGCCTGTCAAATACACAGTTAGCTACATCACTGACTTCTGAACTACTGACTCATTACAGTTATAGCATAGCAGTTTCTATGTTCAATTTCTTATTTTGTCTTTGACCTTTACCTGGTGTTCCAGAACTAAGAAAATAAAAAGAAAAAGAAAAAGCTTTCTCAAGCCCTTTCCTAAGAGTATTCTCAGTCTAGGTGTATGATGATGTTAGATAGTCAGTCCTACAGCTCCATTATTGAATCTTTGATGATTTCTGCACCTGAAGTATGATAATTTGGACAGGTATGTATTATCTAACAAACTTCATAGAAATGCATTCGTGCAGTAAAGTTTGTCAGTGAACACTTAACCACCTCTGCAAATAAAGGTACATGTAGGCATATGAAACAATATGCAACAAGATGACATTTATTTTAAAGAAAAAACATACATGCTATACTACTCACACTTGTACAATTGGTTTAATCAATGTATATTGTGTATCTTATTTCTGTAGTGCTTTTCTTGAGAATCAGTTGTATACAATAATAGTATATGAAGATGCTTCTTCTTTTCCCACTCACTTTCTTGCCCTTTTTAAAAGACTTAAACCTCTTTTATATTCTGCCTGAATGTCTGCTTCTAATACTGTTCTAGAGCACAACAATTTACAGGGAATTGAAAAAGCAATTTTCTTTGGACAGCTAGCTATTCTCCCTAATTTTCACCTGCCAAACTCTTTTCTATGAATGTTGACTCAATCAGATAAAATGCAGGCTTTAAAGATGTTTGATTAGCTGCCTGGCTTACCTTTAGCTACTCACTTTGCATGTAAAATGTCTACATACCCACCATCCTTTACTTTCCACTCTTGGCTGACAGAGCTTTCCCAGGAGATGCACTGAGCACTGTGGGCATGAGCTAAGACAATAAGAGCTTTTCATTTATGGACTGCTGACAGCTGCTGGTTTATTAGGTGAAATAAGAATTCAGCAATAGAAAAAATAATAAGTACATTACTTACAATGTGCACCTTCATTTCTTTATATGTTAGTTCTTTATATCAATTCATTTGAAATCACTACAATAATGACTGAAGAAAAACCTTTGCATATTTTTCCTGCTGTACTACCACATCCAACAAATGAAAGCTGAGTGATATGTCACTTATTTTATAAATTTCAGTTCCCATACACCTAAGGGTTTTGCCATCATGAGATACACTGAATGGTCTCTTCTTTTGTCAGCAATTCTCATGATCTCAGCTAAATGACTCAATTAAGTATTAAGTTTAAAATATTAGAAGAGATGACAGACAAATTTTTACATGGAGTATAAAAGGAAACTGAAAATCTTAATTCCTCTAGAAAGTTGCCCAATTTTTATGGCACTAATTGGAAAAAAATATTGCCTGCTTGTATTCTTAGCAGGAAGCTATTTTAAATTTCAGAAAAATCATTTAAAATTTATAGAATGTGGGCAAGCTATTAATGTGAAAATTATGAATTTGAACTTATGTTTATATGATTGTATTTGGACATGTTTTAGACATTGAAAGCTAAATTTCTATCATGTGAAAGCAGAGTTAAAATTAACTAGATAACTGAAGGAGCTGGGAAGATATTAAGATAAAATTTAATTAAATAAAATTGGTGGCACCCAGCTTAAAGTAATTGCCCTCTGTCTAAGAGCTGCTTTGAGTCTCTGGAATACTATATCAATATACATATTCAAAATAGTATTGTAAAACTGTTATGCATTCATTCAAAGCATTGCCTTACTTTTTCACTGTGTTTTATGACAGTTAATATGCATGTTTTCCTACCCTCTGAGTCACTTCTAGAGCCCCAATGAAATTACAATTTTTATCTTTAGAGTTATTTGAAAAAGAAAAAAAAATATGTTTCAACTGCCAGTGTATACTGACAGACAATAACAGATATATCATAAGAAAATCTCAGAGATTTTATGGAGCTTTCATTTCTTTCACCTAATCAATAAATAATTCTGATTCAGTATTTTGCATTGCAAAAAAGAAAAAAACGTTAAATTCCTGTCATAACCCTATTTTAAAAGCCACCTTTATGGCTTCATGTTGCCTGTATGGAACAGTATTAGACACACTAAAGATTAGAAGTCTAGTTGCAAATTTAAATTTGTCAAACATTTGCAAATATTTTTGCACTTGTTCCTGAATAAGTCCTCCACATTTATTCCAATTTTAATTTCGCATAATTTATTTTTGCCCATGCTTGGTATTTCAGAAGAGAGACATATTGCCTCTTCACTATAATTTCTCTAATGTCAAAATTTATGTCCTTTTTGATTTCTTTTTCTGTTTCTTCACTGACTACTTTTACTTGATTGCTCTGTAGGTATTTCAGACTTTCTGGAATGTGTGGAAATAAGAAAAGTCATGGATTTGCAGATTTGGCTTCACTATTTCCTTGTGTATATAATTAATACTAATGCAGTTTGACTCTGTATGTTGTAGTATGTTGACTCTAGGAAAAAATTTCTCATTCCATGTCACCAAGAGCACAGGCAGTCTTGTGGTTTGTTCCTCTGTCTCTGTCTCTGTCCCTTTCTCTGTCTCTCTGCATCTCCCTGGTTAACTACAGATTATTTTCTGTTTAATGCTGCAACTTGCTAAATTTGTGCTGAAGTAACTTTGCCATGAATGTGTAGTTTTCATCTCAGTTAGCCCAAACCACACCTAAGTATTCTCCTTTCACATTTAAAGGTCAGTTTTTGTATTATTCACCCTAAAAAAAAAAAAAAAAAAAAAAAAAAAATTGTCATTTTTTTAAAGCAAGTGCTGTTTTCAAAGTGCCCTCTTTGATATCAATTTCCACATGATCCTATGTGTAACATGCTCTCCTAAAACACTGATCTTCAAGAAGACCATAAGATTAAGATGACTGAATAGAGTGTCTACTGACTTACAGATACCAAGTTTATTAAATTCCCTTGATTAGAAAAAAAATTCTTTTCCAAAGCTGAATTTTGTCTCTTTAACTAGGCATCTTAAGCAGACCAGTGGAAATTGTTTTTGGAATCCACCCTTTCTGGACAGTAAAAGGTATTTTCATCACAGACACTTTTGTTGGAGCAAGGCAGTTAGGATTCATATTGTACACTGTAAATGTGCATCTTACTGCATCAAATTACTTCTGGAGCAATTCCATATTATCTGTAGCTATATATATTTTGGGTCACTGTTTTTAAAGAAACTACTTCCATGTTGCTGTAGTTAGTGCCAGAACACTTTGACTAGATTTCATTTAGACATTGTTAAGGGATTCTCCTTTTTACTACACAAATTATTCTTATGTTCTTTCTTTTTATCAATATATTTTCTTACCAGAGGCCAACCAATACTGTCTTTCAGCTAAAGTGATTGTGTGAAGGGGAAGCAAAAGGAGCAAAGCTCCCAATTGTGCCTATATCATAACAATACTTCACAATGATTTTTGATTTTCTGCTGGAAGTTAAACACAAGTTCAAAAACAAACAAAAAAAATTCATTTGAGTGCTTTGCAAAAGGGTAACAAAACCAAACTATGTGTCTGTGAATGCCCAGCACATTGCATAATGTGCTAGATAAATAGCTTTTGCTTTTGGTGAGGTTTTTTGTTTTCTTGTTCATGTTGGTTTCTTCCCCTTAGGGACTATCTAAATAGATGCATTCCATAATGTCATAGATAAAAAACTATGGCCTTTGTGTCTAGAAATATTTTTGAGCTATCATCACAGTTACAATTTATTTCTGTGGTATTTCTGTTCCATCATTATGTTAGTTCCATCATTATTTGCTTTGAATACTATATATTGGAATAAGAGTGAAAAAGATTAATCTTCTTATGAATGAAACTGTCAGAGTTTAGCCCTCCTCTGTTTTCAGGACTTTTGTGGTCAAATTTTTTTTTACCTTTTAGAGGATAATTCTGTGATTAGGTACTAAAAAGACTAATATTTGATTTTGGAAGGCTGTTTCAAGAATTATGTGCAAATAAACCATGTGGTCTGTTGAAATCAACAAAATACCAGAATTTCATAAGAACCTGAAGTAGGTCTCTGTGATTGGGAATGAAAATATTGGGGTTTTCTCCCTTTTCTTTGTATTTCTTCTGTTTGGTGTTTTTTTGTTTCCTTTTTTATGTTGTTTTTGTTGTTTTTGTTGTTGTTTTGGGCTTTTGTTTTGTTTTGTTTTTTGTTTAATTTGTTTTTGTTTTGGGGTTTTTTTGTGGTCTTGCTTTTGGTTTTTTGTGGTTTTTTTGGTTTTTTGGGCTTTTTTTGAGACACTAAGCTTTTTTCGTTTTGTTAGTTTAGCTGTTTTCTTTCTTGTGTTTTTTAAGGGAATAGCCTGACTACTAGAAATATATTTCCTACACCTAAACACAATGTTATCTGGTTTAAGACAACTTTACATGTGCTGTTTTACCAGAAGGCCTACTTTATTAAAACAAAAAAACCCTCAAAACCTAATCTACTAATTCTGTCTGGGATAGATTTCAACCTTTCCACAGAGGACAGTATGTTGCATATTTGTAATGAAAACATTGTTGATACCATCATTTTTTTGCACAGTGTCGAGGTCTTTTATCCTTGAGAAGAGTCCAGGGAGGCCTTTTAACAATACTTAAAGACCTTTTTTCAATACCTGAAGGAGGCCTACAAGACAGTTGAAGAACGACTTTTTATAAGGCTATACAGTGACAGAACAAGGAGTGATGGCTTTAAATTGAAGGAGGGCAGGATTAAATTAGAGATTAGAAAGAAATTCTCTACAGTGAGCACTGTGAGATGATGGAACATATTTTCCAGAGAATGTGTGGATAGCCCATCCCTAGGCCAGCTTGGATGGAGCTCTGAGCAGCCTGGTCTAGTGGAAGGTGTCCCTGCCCTTGGTGGGTAAATGGGAATTAGATAATCTTTAAGGATCCTTTCAGCCCAAAGCATTCTATGATTCTGTGATTCTTTCATGCCTCTCATGATGCCTTACCAGTGAGCAAACTGGGGACACATACAGCAGGAACCATTTATTCATATGACCAATAGGATTTTCCATACTGTACAATATTTTGCTCATCATTGCAAAATGGAGAAAGAATAAGAAAATAGGAAACACACCTCATGGCATTTGCCTTGCTAAGTAACTGCTGTGTGTGATAGTGTCAAACTTTCCTGGAGATAGCCAAACGTGGATGGGAAGCAGTGAATGAGTTTCTTATTTAGTATTATTTAAGCAGCTTTGTGTCTTACCTATTAACCTGGATTTATCTTAATCCCCAAGCATTTTTGTTTTAACCCTTCTGATTCTCTTCCCTACTCCACCAGAAGGAGGTGTCTGGGTGGTGCTGAGCTGCCCACCAGGGTTATAGCATGGCAAGTAAAATACTACACAATATGAATTTAAATTAGTGTAAAATTGTCAACTTAATTTCATTTTGGAACCAAAGGCAGTATTTGAAAACATATTTTGTCACCAGAAATTCACCCAAAAATAGGATTTGTAATGCAGGAAAAGATTCTACTTCTCTTCTGAACGTTCTTTCCATGTAATCTTTCTAAGTGCTTCCTCCTGTTGTGTATTTCTCTTGCAATCTTATCTGTTTTTCAGCTGGGATCTCTTTTCCCTACTGATACAGAACAGATTGTTACTCTTCGTTGGCAGATGATAGCAAGATGTTAAGAGATCTCTTTTGATAGAATCCTGAAGGTAGCACAGTTTAGAATAATGGACTACTGAAAAAAAATGGAAGAAAGGTCTGAAGTATAAAGTATTTAGACCTGGGAAATAAAATTTTTCCACCATTCCAATCATTATATATTGAATGTATTTTTGTCTTCATTAAATCTTTAAAAAATCTACATTAAAATAAAATCTTTTTGTATTCTATTTATATCTTATCGAAATATAGTAAAATTAATAATAATGACACAATTAATAATAGTAGAATTAAATTAACAGTCATATGTTATGTTTAAGAGCTGAGAAAAGTTGATGAATGAAAATTAGCACATCCTTTGAGTTTATGAATTATATACTCTAGTTACAAAGTTGGTTTTATGAAGAGCTTTAGAGGGGAACCTTAGGATTATTATCTAGATATCAGTTCCATTGAAATTTTTCAACAACATTGTGTTTCCCCAGTTGCTACTGGATGAAAAGAAGAACATGCCTCTAGAGATTTCCAGGAAAAACTGTTTGTATTGAGTATTGGAAACACACATTATAAGGCACAGAGAATTTGTCCCTTTGGAGAACCTTCTACGGTTCTGATCTGATGGCCAACTGGACCAATCTGATTGAATTTAAGAGAATTTTTTCCAACACAGAGAAGCATATGAAGAAATTTAGAACTGTTGAAAGAAGAATTAGGTTAAGTTGTGGGTGTCCCATCCCTGAAAGTGTTGAAGGCAAGGTTGGATGGGGTTTTGAGCAATCTGGTCTAGTGAAAGGTGTTCCTGCACATGGCAGCAAAATTGGAAATAGATGATCTCTAAGGTCACTTCCAATCCAGGACATTCTATGATTTTGTGGTTCGATGATGCTATGAAGGTCTAGAAAATGAAGGCGACATCACTTAATATACACTTACCTGAGACAGCTCCTCAGGGAGTCTCATCAGAATAGGGAATGAAGCCACTCTGAAAGATAACTCTAGGTGAAAATGGGCTGCCTCATATTTTGGCAGTACCTGAGAGTCATTTTATCTTGTGGTTAGTGTTTAGTATAAATCAGATTAAGTCTGCTGTGAGACTTCATGCTTCTGTACTTATCCACAAAAGGAACCTCTGAGCAACTGAGCAAAACCCAAGTGTCCACACCAAAAATCCCTATCTTTAGTTGAAACAAATCTTCAAAGACTGAAGTTAAGTTATTTAAATTCCTGTCCCTCACACAGTGGGAAAATCCTCTTGAGGTAGTTGGATAGAAATTGAAACTGACAAAATGAGCAGAAAACATACACACTTTATGATTATTATATTCTAACCACTCTATTCCTATTTTTTTCTAATGTTGGTGATAGTGCATTTTTCAGGGCCAATTTATTATTTTGGATTTCAAAGAAGTGCTGCAAGGAGTAAGGAAAATTAACAATTAACAGTCGTGGGTTTTCTGCTCCTGAATCAATTTTAACAAAGCTGAAGTAGATACAAGAGGATTGTCCTAAAGGAACTTTTGTATGTTTTATATATCTTCTGAATCATGACTCAGTGCCAGGACAAAGTAAAGAAATATCAAGGTTGTGGGTGAAAAGTTGAGATATTAATTATGTATTCTAACCTATTTTATTGCAGTCTAAAGGGTGGTAGATGGTCTATCCTAACGTTTTTCAATTGAGATTTTTATACCAAGTTCCTCTTTTCACAAGCATGTGCTCCCTCAGTAAGCTTTATTTATTAAGAATACCATATGAAATTAATTAGTTTTTCCACCTTACTGACTTAGTGATTATGCTGGTTAAATTTGCTAATTGTAAGAAGAAACCGTAGGTGACTTATCAATCTCTTTTTTTTGCTGTCAAGGCAACAAACAGAAGACTTGGAGTTGGCAACATGATTACATCAGCCCATATCAAAAAACTGCTATATCAAGAGCAAATAAACATGCTTGTGCTCTGCCTTGTATGGGGTGAATAACTACATTAAATCAATCTCAACTGTCTGTCAAAGTCAAATTTATTAAAGCCCAACACTGAAACTGAACTGAATTTTTGAAATCAATAAACAGCATGAGGTTTGCACCTGCATTTACATTTTGAAAGACTGACCTTTTCACCGTCTTTGATTTTTCTTTAATGGGCACCCTTCTGAAACTTGGAAACTAAGAATGAATGGCTTCTTAACATTATAGAAGCAATACAAACACTATGCTGTTTCCTCTAGAATTATATAAACCACAAATGAAAGCAGAAACATAAAACAGCAGAAATAAACCTCCCATTTCTCAACCTGTCAGCTACATAAAAAAGGCCCTTTAAAGCAGAGTGAGTGGCATACACAAGGGCAGCTGCTGCTACAGGAAAACTTCATTGCAAATACACGGTAAGCCAGAGACATTTCATTTTTATTAATTTAAAAATATATCCAGAAACTCTGCCAGATCAATCAAACTGACTCTCTAACCCATGACTTCTAAGCAACTGCACCTTGTTGGCTCCAAAGTGCCGTAAGATTATTAGACTAAGAGCTAGCTTTCCTTCAGTGCTGGAATATTTAACAGAAGGAATGTTTTCAGAGCTTGGAAAACACTAGCTTTTGAAAAAATTAAAAAGCTTCTGTCTTTTTTTTTTTTAAGATTTTGAAAATATCATTCACTCAAATTAGAATGGTGTGGTTCTATTAGATACTTTCTCCCCTTAGATTATTCTATTGTGGAGTTCTGAAGAAAAGAATGATCTCAAGTCACCTCAAGTCACTCTTCATTAAGCATGAGGAAAAGGGAAGCAGTAACAACTCATGGAAAACAAAAAATTAAAATCTCCCATGATTAAGAAAGAGATACAAGTCTAGACCTTGTAATGATGTAGCCATGGGACATTATATTTTATTTAGTTGTGTAACCACATTCAGGAATTTTTGCCCCAAGACACATTCCTGCTTCTGCAGTACAGTTGTCAGCACTTCCTATTGGAATAAAATAGCTGCTAGACGTACATCTAATTAAAACTTTTTAGATAGAGAAAACAACTGTGTAAAAGCAATTTAGAATAACTAGGTTTCTGTGATGTCTCTCAGGAAATTACTGATTACATGCTAATTGAATTTTTAAAATTGAAAATAAAATAATTTTTCTTACTGTTGTCTTGGAGTTTATTTTCCATATAAAAGAAAGTTTATGTATATTCTCAAGGTTTATTGACAAAATATTTACTGAAAGTTTTAAGTTATTTAGCTATGAATCCATACTATGAATACATGTATTTAACTATGAAAAATAATGTGCAGTTTGTTTCACATTGCTTAAAAATTATGGTGTTTTGGTTTGGAATTAGCTAATTTGGGGAGTAAAAAACAAATACGAAAAGATTCCCATATTTATAAAATTACAATGGAAATTTTCTAAATAAAATTTATATTATATTAAACAAAAAACTTTTGTCCTTTCTGTTATTATATACTTTTGTTTCTTAAGACATGTTAACTAATAATACTAAACAAAAGAAAATTTTAGCTTATAATAAAACTAGAAGTAAAAAAGCAACTTTTCCAGCATTTTCATTCATAAAGCCTTACTGCAAATGATAATACCTAGGGGAGGAAAAATTAATTGAACCTAGACAATGAACTAAAAATACCACACATAAGAATTTTCAGCTTTGTAAATGGTTCCATGTGGCCCTGCATGAACAAGGTGACTGGGCTTGTTGGCACCTCAGCATCTCTTCCAACCTCTGACAAACTGCTATTCTGTCATTCTGGTAAATCTAGTCTCTTTTTTATATAGATAAAACTCTTTTTTTTTTTTTTTTTTTTTTTTTTTTTTTAAATTGTCTGTGGCTATCCACTGGGAGAAAAGAAATAATACCATGTGATCTGGGTAGTGATTCCATCATGCATAACAGAAAATGATATACATCTTATAAGAGTAATTCAGAAGCTGGCAGGTGGTCAAGCTATAGTTGAGCAATTCTGAATGTGGAAATAAATCAAATGCTGCTCAGAGACAATTTACAAATAAAAGATTATCTATGCCAAGCATATTATACACTGTGAACAGTTTGCTCACTTCCTTCTACAAGTGAGTTTAAGCTGCTGTTTAAACATATTTTAAGAACATAATATGCCTCCTGGAGCATGTCTACATGCACAATAGTATCATTGCTAAAATAAAGCTTTAAATTTCAAGTGTGGCAGCTGCACTTCTTTTCTCAAAGGAGATAAGAAGAGCTCCTAAATATCAAATACATATATGATGAATAATGCTACATATAGGAATAGTAATGAATACCACATAACACAGAATAGCAAATAACAGTATATATTTATAAAGCTGTTGAAAGCAATTCATTATTTTTTTTATGATTTCACAGTACTCCTGTAGATGCTCCACAAGTGATGATTTCCTTGGATACTGAAGCATCAAAAGTTAAGACTGTAACATGTAATTAAGCACGTTCTGATACCTTTTGAGTATTTTCTATTTATGCTTGTAGAGTTTCTGGGGGAGCAATATATTTTCCTACATTACAATGTCCCCACCAACCTTCTTCTGCTCTAGATGAGGACTTGAATTGCTACAAATATTTAATCATTGCAATGTACTTTTCTCCCCACAATGGCTGTCACGGGGCTGACCAAAGTCACCACGTTCCTGATCAAATCCTACACAGCTGTGGGGATAGGATATAGCCAGGTTACACCATCTGCCATCTCTGTGCTGTGGAATCTGTGGGACTGCACATTCAGAAAATACTAAAGGGCAGGTACTATTCCCCTCATCCACTTACTGCCACTTGTTTTCACCACTCCCTGTGATGGCAGTGGTCTGTCCACAAATGGTAGTGGAAAAGATGGTAATAACCACGTGTCAAAGAGTAGAGATGCAGGTAAATGGCTGGTCATTTTTGTTGTAAGTGGACCAACAGCTCAAATCCTGCTTTTACATTGTAGTTTCAGCACAGTTTTGCTACATTTAGTGTGCATTTTAGGGCCAAGTTATGAAAGGGAGGTAATAGTGACTGAAAATTCAAGAGTTTTCAGGGTGAAGAGGCAGTTGAATAAGCAGGAGTGTGGATAAAACATGTGAAGTATAGTGAATAAATGGAAGTGAGGGACAAAATAGGCCTGGAATACCAACTTTCAGTGACCTGGAAATAGTGTGTTGAAAAAGGGAATGGAAGTACGTTATACAAGACTGAAAGCCAAACAGAAGTTTCCTTTTACTTTATTTTTATCATTTGTCAGTGCACATTTTCTTCTGCTATTTGGCCTTTATCATCTTAGATTTGTTTTTTTTGGGTTTTTTTGAGTGGCTTTGTTTCATGTGTTTCCAGAGGTAAAACTTTGGCAGAAAATCCACTGATATTTAGGGCCACTACTCAGGGCAAATATATTGCTAAAGAAGTCCTGTCATCTGAAGTATTTAGACACCTAGCTCATTAATACTGATAACATCAGTAAATAGGCATCCAAGAGTTCAAGTTTGTGTGTTTCAACAAATATTGTTTCAAGGGTGGTTTCACTAGGATAAGTGCCACTATACAAGGTTTTTTATTACTGTGGTTGTAATGGTTAAAAAAACGTTGCACTATCTGAAAGTCAAAGAAGTAAAATCTTGTAAGTGCAGACCAAGCCCTTGCCTATAGGAAACTAAGATGGAAGATTATGTCTCCCTTGAAAGCACTGTGTAAATTTACAGCAGTAGATAAATGATGCAATTGGAAAAGTATTTTTTTCATAGATTTCTCTGAGAGTAATGTAAGCTGGCTCTGAAAGCAGTACTTTAGAGCCTGAGAAGCTCATAAAGGGAGATGGTGGAGCTATAGCCATTAATATAAGCAAGCAAGCATCCAGTAAAATGTGATGCAAATGAAATATGAGTTGCCTGGGAAGGCTTTAATCAGGCTGATGTAATAACATGGATTTTGTATAAAAGTAGGAACATGCTTTTAGACTTAGCGACTTATTTTTCTTTTTTATTATTTTTTCTAGCTGGCTCACCCTTCTATCAAAATTAATTAGAGAAAAAGAAAACAACTATAAAAAGAAAAAGCAAAAACAAAGAAATATGGATTAGTGCCCAAGTGCAATCAGTGAACTAAAAAAAGAAAATGTCTTGAAATTTGGCTTCTCAGCAGATTCTGATACTGTACCCATTAGAACTGAACGTTCAGAGAGGCTGTCATTCTGGAGTGCCAGTCCATTGTAAAAAAGGGTAATTTGAAGTCAATCAGCCACCACTTTTCAGCAATCAGATCTGCATTTTTTGACATTCTATCCTAAAGAAAGTTCATCAGTATTATAGTAGTCTTAATATCCTCATGTGATTAGTCAGAGAAGATTTGAGACGTGTGAATTCTCAGATGGGAAATTATATATTTTTTAAACAAAATGAAGTTTCCACAAATATTATCTGTCGTAGATTGGATGGTTAAAAAGGCAAGTATGTTCTCCATTTTACTATTAGGCTGCAATGTTGATCTTTGTAAGATAATACTGATAAAATTTTCACAGATCTGTTGCATTATAAAGAGGAATTACTTGCCTTCAGTATCATATTAGATGCTCCATAGGGAAAATTTTTACATAGGGCATGGTTTCATTTTCAGAGAAATTTATTATGATTGTTATTGTTGCTGTTATTATTATTATTAACTTATATCTGAATATCTGTTACTCTGCCTTCTATATGCCTAATTCTATGTAGTATTTAAGAATATGCTTCTTTGCGTTGAGTGGCTGTTGAGCTTAATTATTAGATTTTGTAACAGTAAAGAAAATACTTGTCATGAGCAGCATGTAAGTTTTCATGTGCAGCTTTTACATTTGGAGCTCAGTATGGATGATTATAGAAAAAAAATGAACAAATTTGAACACGCACCAGGTAAAAAAAAAAACATGCAAACAAAAAACCCATGAACTCTGCCCCACTCCCACCCTTGCCCTTCACAGACAGTTTTAAGAACAGATTCCACTGTTTGCTGCTGTTTCAGCTGCATGACTTTTTCCTTCAAGCAGAGATCTCTTCATCTTGCAGCCTTTCTAATGCAAGACCAGGTTTTTAATGAAGTCAAGAAGTCAAGGTCCAACTTAAGCTTCCTGAATCAAATCTTTATATCACAGACTGTATATCTATATGAAAGAAATCACATGCTTTCATTTTCTCATAGCAAAGGGTTTTTTAGAGGGTGCCTATATGTTTGTGTTACTAGTCAAAAGATGAAAAAATTCAGTTAAGGGGCTTTCCATGGATGATACTTTCCAGCATCTGTCTGGCATAAATTAAAATTAGTAGACTTATATTCATTTTTTTTCTGTGTCTATAAATGAGTGCTTTCTACATGTCACTAATTGTAACCTCAATAAATATGAATAGGATTTTGGGGCTAGAATTAAACAATATCCATTAAACCTTCAAAATTCTAAACATAACCAATTTTTATGCCTCTAGGAGGAGTTAGACTATCAACACAATTTCATACAAAATTCTTTGTCAGACCTTTACTTTCAATGGGGTGTGGAAGAATTTTTTCAAGACATCTCAGTTTTGAAAATTCTTAAAAATATTTTTATTAGCTCAAATTTGGTGTCGACTTGCTGATCCAAATGTCTGGCGCTCATATTCACAATAAATTTGAGATGATTTCCCAAAATTGAGCCTATGGAGATGCTCTTTTGATAACCTCAAAAAGCAATTGAAAATATCCCCCATTCTTCTTTAGCAGAAATGCACTCATTTTGTAGGCAAATCTACAACTACACAAAAGTCAATCTAGAGAGCAGCTATCCAGAAAGGAGCAAGTTGCCCAGGATGGAAGGAAAAAATTGAAGAAAACTGTTCAAAAAGAGGTAAAAAACCACTAAGACAAACAAAATTCAATTTGGAGCAAAAAAGAAAAACAAAAATAAAAACCCAAAACAAACAAATAAAAGAGAGAAAAAAACTTTGAAGAAATGTACTACAGTTTGATGGAAACACGGTTTTCATAGCAACCATAATTGGTACATGTCGCATCACTTTTAATGGCTCTTGCTGATTAATATTTACTATGTGCCCCATGAAAGTGCATTTAATTATATGAATGCTGTTATGAAATTTGTTTCAAATAGATGTTTGCCAAATACTACACATAATGCTACTCAGAAATATTTTCTATTTTGATAAACTTGGAAAAATGCAGTAAAAAATGTACTGGCTGTTGGGCATTCATCCACTAATTGATTTTTATTTCTTTAAAATCTGTAATAAGATTAAAACATCATAAATTATCTACAGTCAATTTCCAGTTAAGATCATGTAGCAGATTTTGGTTAGATGACTTTTAATGTTCTTACCAAGAGGAGCACAACTGAAAAATATTTTTTCACTATTTTCCAATAAAATACTTTGTTACGTATTTTTCCTCAATATTTAATTTCAAATACCATACATGCAATCATATGAATGAACTAAATTAGATTTATATATGCTTTGATATGATTCTATATGAACTTTACCTGAGCTTTAAAGTATCTAAAAGTACAACAGAAAGAAAAATTGAACTAAATCAAAGACCAAAATAGTCTTGAATTTATTATTGTACCTCTTAGCTATGGAGAATGGCTTTTGTTTTCAGGTCTTTAGTATGTTTTTATCAATCTTTTTAATCTGATGTTTGCTACCTACTGTAACCTGGAAAAAAAAAAAAAAATACATCCTTTTACTTGTTTCTTGCTGCTTTGAATTTCTATAGCCTTCTCTACTTCCTGAACCTAGGGCTTGAGACCCATCCTTACAATAAATGAAAATTCAATAGCACTGAGTTATGAAATCTTCCTGTAGGCTATTGTTTGACAATGAGAATTTCAGATATTATGAATACTTTCTTCACTCTATGAAAATAGAACTTGACAGAGTCTATGTGTTTTTAAAAGTCTCAATTTCTAACTTTTAGGACCAAACCCAAGGTACTGAAAAGGTTTCTGCAAAAAAGGAACATAACTCTTTTTTACCTGGCACATGTCAAAGACAGAGTGATCAGTAGACTGACATAAGTTTGCTGAATGTGTACCTACCTTATATATAATAATATTGTAAATTGAGTCATTATTATAAATAGCAACTTCAGCCATCAAATATCAAGAAGATTCCAAATTTTCATCTCAAGTCTCTGAAGAAGAGAAATATATTGCACAGTCAGATGAGTACTTACCTAAATAGCTGGGAAGTGCACCACTGGTGATGTGACATGACATGACATTGAACTTCAACAAATGAAGGCAGCTCTCCACAAAGTGCTCAAAGGCTCAAAAACATTTCTATCCAATTTGAAAAGACAGTGTGTTTACTATGTTGTGTCCAAAATTAAATAATTACTTTTGATATTTCATAGTCTTCTTTTTAGTATGGATCACTGTGAAAGATGTTATTATTCTCTTCATTTTCTGAGTTATTATGAAAGTTCATGAAATCTGCCTTTAATAATTTCTTAATATCTACTCTGTACTGCTTCTGAGCCAAATCAGTTCCTCCTGTACCTTCCTAAAAGATTCTGTATGGTTACTACATTACATTTTGTCAAGGGAAGGTCTCTTTCATTTAAAAGCAACTATTTCATTTACATTCATATAGTTCTATTCAAATCATATGACTTCTAATGAAAAATTCAGAATTCTATGCATAACAAATTTTTCTGCTGAATACTTTGCAGAAAGAAAATATTTTCAATTATTTGCTTTCAGTTTTTATATAGTTGACTTCATTTTTTTTCTTTTTTTTTGCTTTTCTTTCTTCAGTAAGTATAATGCAGTAAGTCAGAAGAGAAAAACAGTATGTACAGTTTTCCCCAAAAGCATCTTTCGAATGGTGTGACCCACTCACCTATGCTGGGAAAGTTTCAATGGTCTTTTTGAAATGCATAATTAAACACCTGCTATTGTTTGCAAGACAAATGCCAAATGCTTCAAGAGCAATATTCCTACCATTATGCTTTTCCACTGAGATGAGAAAATGAAGAGGGTAGAACCCATTTAAAAGTATAAAATGTTTCTATAATATTTTCCATAATAACAAAGAGAATCTTCTGCTCAAATAAGTTTAATTTAATTTTATCACCTGAAAAGTAAGGGAATAATCTTGCCTTCATAAGAGGTAAAGTACTTGGAAAATTGGCTTCAAGAGGACTCATGGTATTTTTAGCATGCTGAGGAAACTCAGTTAATAACTAACTGAAGGTATTCTACCTGTTTAAATCAAACAGTCATTGAGAAGAGGATTTGATTATAGGAATTCATTTTTAAAAATCAGATAGAAGTCTCATTTTAAAATCTTTTTAATTTTAAATTAGAGAACTAAAAAAAAAAATAAAATAATGCAGGTCAGACCACACTTTTTTAGCAAATTAAATTAGCTAAAGAAATTGCTAAATTATTTATAGCCGTAAATGTGTTGCACTTATCTTGAGAAATTGGATAATATTTTAGTGTACATTCAAACTCCAAAATAATTTTAAAGTAAATAAAGTAAAAATTATTGTTAAATATTAGTTACTCAAATGTTTCCCATTAGAATAAAATAATTCTAAAATACAGTTCAGTAAGCTGATAGTACTGTATAAACACCTTAAATAATATTTTACTTTCAAAAGTAGAGAGAAATTTGTAATTGTCTGTGCTTTTTTTAACTAAGGTGATGTAACTGAACCATAACTTCCACTGCTTTATTGGCTGGACTAATTGGACTAAATTCTGCTCTTCAAATTGATTTAGATTCTAACTTGTCTGGAAGAGAGTCTAAGCAGTTCTAAACAAGACACCAGACTTTGGTAATATACTGGGAGTATGAAGAACACCTGGGGATGTGTATTTGAGCTGCTATGTACCTGTGTCCTCAAATCTTTCCCTATCAAATAGAAGGAAAATTTTGACCATCCACCAAGGGTTGGTAGGGTTATAATTGACTTGAGCACTATGACATATGTTAGACAATTGTCTCCAAATACATAAAATAGATGATGAGATTGCCTATAAAGGCACTTAAAAGATTCTGGCATCTGAAGTGTGTCCAATGTCCAATAAAGAATCACTACAATATAACCATCTCCTTTAATTACAGACAAAGGCTGGTGACCCTGTGTTTCAGTTTCATGAGGGATGGATAGGAAGGATGCAGGGGAACACCTGAGCACGTGCCTGACTCCAGGCAACATCTTTTTCACTATGAGCCACTTGCTGGATGGGCACCACTGGGCCACAGGGAAATTTCTGTGTGCACAGTCCAGAAATGTAGCACCATCTCACAGAGAACAGAGGGCCGTGGTACTTCAAGTCACCATCAGGTGCTATGGAGTTTGAGTCTTCTCTCAAAAATAATCCAAATCCTAAACCAAGGATGTTGTGAGCAATGCTTTTAGCACAACTCCTGTTTTATCTAGAGACTTGCACAGAAGGTGGGAAAGAAAGAAATGGAACAAAAAGGAAGCAGTTACAAATTAAATACTTACTAGTTTTTCAAAATAAATGGTCCTTGGGAAACACAGACCATATTTTTAAGAATAAAACAATTTTGAAAATGTTTTGAAAATGTTTACTAGGGGCAGGAAGATCCTTTTACTTGCTGGTTCTGGGAGTTTTGACCCTTGCACCTTGAATGCCAGTGCATTCATTTACCAAAACTTTTAGGATAATCCTTTAGATACTGCTGTCCTGAACACCAGATTATTTCACTGATTTTGAATATGATTTTTCAGTCCCAGGTGCAACTGTGTCTTAGAAAAAATTGTGTTTTAGCAACTGGGGATTGTGTCAGAAGAATGCTTCATTAAGTAGCCATCCTTACCCATACTGTGAATAAATCTTGCTCTGTTAGCCACATTTGTAAGATTGTTATTTACATCTAATTGTGGAATGACAAGGAAACAAAACATTTCAAAGAAAATTTTATTAGTAAGATTTAGCCTCTTTACTCTTTAAATAGAAGATACAGATTGCACAAACATGTATATTATTTTATACAGTAAAAGCTACTAGTAAAATTTGTTGGCTGGTAGAAATTATGCTGAAGCTCCGGCCTTTTTAAAAAGCTTTTCAAAAACTAAAGTACAAAAATTTTCAGTATCACATTTTTGGAAAGAATATTAAAAGGTCTTGGAAAAGTAAGATCATAGACTGTATTTAGTGATGTTTAACACATCAGAAAATAAAAGCTAGAAAAGAGAAAAGTGTCTGTGTTGTATCAGGTATTTGACCATGCACAATGAAAACTGAAGAATCTCCACCTCTAGAAAACAATACAAAATTTTATCCAAAAAGTGATGTGATAAAAGCTTCATTGGCTTTTAAATAGGGAATTATAGAAAATTTGGAAACTTGCATAGATTCTTTTGTAGCTGAAACTGGAATTTTAAAATAGCAGTTATCTACAGCAGAAAAACTTGCCAAATATCTGAAAGAAACATTACATCTATTATGAGTCAATTACTCTGTCCAGGAATGGCTAGTCAAATCCACAAATTAACCCATTATGAGGATTCTGACACTTGGTATGGGAGCATTTGGGATTGTAGTGAAGGAAATGTTATTGTGGTCTCTGCCCCTCTCCCTTATGCTTTCCCTTTTCAACCATCAATTAGTACTGAAGCTGGTAATGGGAGGAGAAGGGAATTCATAAGGCAGTGTGTACAATTCCATGTTCTCTTTCAGAATTAGTGAAATTGTGAGTTTTCCAGGCATTTTGATGAATCTGAGGTGGAATATGTATGGCAAGTCTCCCTGACTGGGGAGATTGGATTTTGTGGAGTGAGGAAGAAGCAGGAGGTCACTGGGGTCTTGGCATGTTTTACACACAAGTCCCAGAGATCATGGCTTTTCTTTAGCTGCATGGGTGGTATACTAGGCAGGAGGAATATATCTGCAGGACAGGGAGACCTGCTGGTTATTAAAACTACTGGTTTCTCTGGTCTCTCAGACTCTGTGCAGAAAGCAGCTTGTACTCAAGCTGTGTATGAAAGGAGTAGTCTTGCAGGGTCTCTTATGTTAGCACCTATAAATCCAGCCAGGTTTAATCCTTCTCATTCAGGGTCTTCCAGACAGTCTAAAGACTTTTAGAATGAAACATGGGAGGATCATGTCCAAAACACTAAAACTCCTAAGCAGCAAGAGGGATGTGTGTGGCCAGTGGATGTAGCTACCTGGAATGGATTTGTGTAGACATTAGTGAATTATGGGTGCTGGATGGGATGGATTGGATTGCTATTGTTAAAGCTCCTGAGCATCCCACAGCAAAATTTTCTGTCTGGCTTCCAGAGGAAAAATTGTTTATTAAGGTTGAAATGCTTATGGGGGCTGCCAATATAAGCCTTTTAGGATTTAATTTACTTTGTGGGCAAACTGGGGAACTCCCAAATGGAACTTTATGGAGTGAGAGGCACTAGGTTGCCAGGGATACAAGTAGAATGTGAAAGAATGTGGGACAATTTTTATAAATATATTAGAGACATCGATGCCATTGTCTTCTACTAAAGTTACTAAAGTGAAACAATAACCCCTGCCAATAGCAGCACTTACAGGGACTGAAAAAGCATTGACATATTGGGAAAAGCAAAGAGTCATAATTAAAAGAACCCATTCATCTTATAATTGACCAGTGCGGCCAGTAAAAAGCCAACTGGGCAGTGGCATTTTACAGTTGATTACCAACAATTAAATGCTAATACATCTTTAACTGCTGCAGTTCCAAATATTGCTGAGACAGTGGCACTGATACAGGGAGTTGCTCATGCTTGGATGCCTGCTCTAGATTTTAAGACACATTTTTAAAGTTTGATTTACCTTTAACAGGCTTCCTCAGAGGTGCAAGCATTCACCCATGTTTGCTTACTGCTGCCCTTGCTGCATTTTTACTGATGGTCTCACATTAAATGTGGAACTACCAAAACATAGATGATATTCTAAATGGAGGAGATTTGCATTGAAATTACACCTAAAATATGTCAAAGAGCAAGTTAAAAAGTAAAATTTTGGGATATTTGGTGGATAGCAGGCAGAACAGTAGTTCCTCTGCTATAACAAAAATAGGATGAATACAGGTGCTCCAACCTAAGAAATAATTACAACAGAATGGGGACTTTATTGGGGAAAAAAAATAAATCAAAAACCCTGGATTTTCTATCATTGCTCAGCCACATCAGGTCACACTGCAAGGAAGTGCTGTATTTTACTGCATAGGACAAACTGGCAACTAAACAGGAAAAGTCATGCAACTGTTCTTAAAGAATGCCCCCAGTGTAGAATAAAATTACAATTAGATCACCATGCTAAAGTCAACCTCACAAAACAATAAAGGAAAAAACTCTACTACCTGGTGGACTACCTGGTAAATTGACTTTATCAGATCACTCAGACCCTCTACAAGATATTGATACACTCTCACAGATGTAGAAGTAGTCTCTGGTCAACTCATGGAAATTAAAGGTTTAAAGACAGATCCTGGTTCTCAAGGCTGATCCTACTCCTTCCTAATACTGTATAAACTGATAGTGGGACACATTTCTCATACAAGGAGGAACAAGAATGGATGCAGCTGGAAGGAATTCTGTGTGTATTCCACACCCCATATTACTGTGAGAAAAATGTAATCAGAGAAAGTCTAATAATTACTTGTTGAAGAAGAACCTTTAAGCCACACATGCCCTAGTAGGACACTTGACTTTCCAGGGTATTTTAGCAAGTAAATGTTTGGTATGTGCCCACCAAGCATTCTTCGCAAAACCCAAATCAGGTGTTCCACCTTCCATTGAAGAGAAACATCCTGTAGCATTGCAGTCAGCCTGTTATGGTAACTTTGCCACAGTTCAGAACTGTGCCTATGACTCTAACTAAACCTCATGGACCACTTGGGAATCTACTAATGGCAGTGATACAAAGCATAGAGTCAGTGCATGGTGGATTTTTGTTCTTTTTAATGGGAAATCAGTCTGGCCAAACCCACCTGAGATTTGTGTTATTTACTTTCTCAGAAATGATACTGGGAATGATGCCAACACATTTCCACTGAAGATCAGATTAGCCACTGAAGGACTGCTCATCCTTCTCATATAAGAAATCAGCACAAGAATGAAATAACTTGGGCACATAAATTAACAAGCCAATCCACTGAATGAAAATTCCCACTTTGTTTACCTACTATGATAACTATGGCACAGGTCATCACCACTCCTAATCCCAAAAACATTTATATTAAAATTGTTAATGAATCAAGTTGTAATTGTACAAATTTAGGATCTCTGCCTAATAATATCAATTTGACAGAGGAAAATACTGTAATATCTGAAATACAATTTCTAAGCAGCAACAGGGAAATTAATTAGGTCCAAGATACCTCCTTCAGAAATGGAATAGATGTTACAAGGTCAGCAGCTTGGAACATCAGCAGTGAGCATTACAGTGAGTATGGAAAGTGTGCATATGGAGGTATGATAAGTCCACAGTTGTAACTGTGATGATATACACTGGCACAGCAGAACTTAAACACTCAAAATCCATCCCACTACTTCCAAGGCTCTTGATAAGACTCCTTGAATCTCATCTCCACAGATTTCTAAAGTTAGACCCTTTTCCATCAAATATAAAAGCCAGCAACAAGTGGTATTTAATCTTTCATGGTCTTTTAAATGAGTGGAATTATCAATGCAGATTAAATCCCTGCAAGTAAGCCTGTTAACCTATGCAAGGTGGTTATTATAGTTGCATTAACAGAATCTCACCTCTCCAAAACTATCGAGGAGAGATGTAACTAGTGTCCTGGAGACAGGATTACAAATATTAAAGTGACATGAATGCTGAAATCCTAGCAAATGATATAAATGACATGTATAAAGATCCGTTAAGTTTGTGACTGACTATTTCGCATGAATTTAAAAAATGCATATTATGATGGAGAAGATTATAAATTAAAATAGCTGATCAGTAGATCTTTTTCTTCTCCTGAAATAAAAAAAAAATCCAGAATCATTAATAGTCACAAAATCAAATTTTTACATAAAGAATTTAGCTTAACATAGATGCCAAAAATTCTCCCAAATAAAGATGACTAGTGATGTTTTGCTATTGTGTGAGTGGCATGTGGTGCAGAAGTAATTTAATGTGCAATTCTTCTCAGCAGTAAGTCATTCTTGACATGACATTTATAACATCAGAAAATCTAAACAATAAAAAAAGAAAAAAAGAAAGAAAAATGCAAATCATTTCACATAGATAGTTCCTACTGTCATTTTGACTAATCATCCACAATACATTTGTTACCTGTAAAGGAGAGGAAAATCTTTTCAGTCTGGTAGGTTTAAAGAGTAGTTAGACAGTATTTAATTGAAAAGATTAAACAAAAGCATTCATAGAATGATGGATGTTTCACCCCAGAGAACTCATGACTCTGGGATATTTTTACAGCTCTGAAACAAACATTTTGTCACCTTTCATTTTGTGGGATTCAGGAAAAATTGAAGACTGTAACACTGTCCTAGAAAAATCTCAGTAAGAGATTTTTTAAATTAGAATGTATGTCACTGTTGTAAAATCACAGCATTTTATTGTTGTTGATGATGATGATTAGAAAAGAAAGATTTATATGTTTGCTTTTCTTAAAAACAATCTGAACTAATACCTATAAAAGCCACACATACACATGCAGGTTTTAGCATGTAAGATGACCTGGAAGTTGAAAACATACAATTGGGATACAGGTTTTAATTTCAAAATAAGTAGAAAAAATATGATCTCAAATTGTGTTCATTGTATATATTATTGAAGCAGAGACTCGACAAAATTAATTATTGGACTTTAATTTCTCCTTTGATAGAAGATATAACTGTAGGAGGATGACATCAACAGCCCCTTCCTTTAGGCTCAAGGCAGATTGAGGTTTGCACCCAGTGTGGCACAGCTACCTCATAAAAGCCACTGTGCATTCCAGATAGAACACTGTGAATAATCAAAAACTGCAGGGCAGTGTGTCAAAAGCTGTGATTTAATATACAGAAATCCCATGGTGCAAAAATGATGGTAATAAGGGTAAAATTCAGACAGCACAGACAGCAGAGGGCCTGACTGCTGTAACATTTGAGATCTCCAGTGATAACTAAAAGGAGATGAGAGATATAGCACTCAGCTGTGTTTGGCTGGATTTTACATCAGGGTATCTTAAAAGGCAGCAGATGCTTTAGGCAGCCCAGTGGATCCCTAGCTGTTCACGTGATTTCCACTAATGGTCAACAGAAATCTTGTCCATACCATCAGTGGAATTCTATTCAGCTTAAATTTAGATGTCTAGGAGTATTCAAAATTTTAATAAACTTGGAGTTAATTGTAGTGATACAAAACCTACTAGAGTTCTCTGCCTGTTTGAAACACTGCAATGTTATTTAAATGAAAGTAGATGATGGCATGAACTGGCATGAGTTATGATCCTACCTGGAGTACTGGACAACTCTGGGGTCCCCAGCACAGGAAGAGCATAGACTGTTGGAGCAAGTCCAGAGGAAGGCCATGAATCCTTTATTACTATTATTATTAATTTTATTATTAGGTAGTAGTAGTAGTAGTAGTAGTAGTAGTAGTAGTAGTAGTAGTAGTAGTGGTGGTAGTAGTAATAGTATCATCCACCTGGATGAATAAAATAATATTTTCATTTCTGCCCAGAAAAATGCAAAAATTGGCATTTTTTTTTTCCTGAACTGATTTAAAATTAGTTCAGTCCAATATTTATGTCCATTTGTCTGTACTAGATGTTACTTTACCAGATTTTCAGTTCTGAATGTATTGTACCATTTGTTCTATTTTTTAGATGAAAATTCCAGGTTAACTGATTATCTGAGGGAGTACAATAATATTTTCTCTGCACAAAATATTCCTATGTATCTCTGGAGTCCTATAGATGTAGAATTTGTGTCTGGGAGTTTCTCATATGTAGAAGATAGACTTAGCTTGAGAAATCATAAAGAGAATATTAAACACCTCTCAACAAAGAAAATTCCATAGTGAAAGGAGAAGCATCTTTCATCTTTTCTAACATTTAACTTTTCATTGCACAGATAAATTATTTTTAAAGAATTTCTTCCTTTGTATCTTAAATTCTTTTCTATAAAAATATAAAAATATCATGAATATTTATGAGCTCAGTTTTGATTGAACCAAGAAAGAAATGTTTTGAAACAGAGAAAAGACAAGTTATATTGTGAGTATCAGTGTGTTTTTATTTTTTCTTTGTAATAATCCCAAAGTTCAAACTACCTATGACGTAGTATAAGCATTTTTAACTTTAAAATTAAGTGGATTTTTCTATACATGTAAGTTGCATCACTGTCATGATTTCATTAGAAATTGGATATGGCAATCTAAAGGGAGAGGATACAGTCTACTACTAAAAAAAATTGCATTATTATAAGGCAAATTTATCTTCTAATACAATAATTGTCCTGATGCAACTATCTTAATTAAAAAATCTTAAGAAAATGAATTAAAACCTCAGCATAATGGCATAGCACATCAGATACGAAATAACATTGACATACTGAGCAGGGATAAACTTAAAATAGTTAGTTATTTTAGGCGGTAAAAATCTTTAAATGATCTGTCTAATACAGAGAAAAAAATTATTATTTAACTTAAGAAATAAAAATTGGTATTCTTAAAGTAAGCAGTAGGAAAAATTTTGGAGGAAAGAATCTTAGAATTATACAGACAACGCTTCCTCAAAAAATACTAATTACACAATTAACAATGAGAAGATTAAAGTAGCACTACAGAGGGATAAGTCATGCTGAACTTCAACATAGAGATCTCATCTCTGTTTATAATACAGCTCTAAAACTTACTGATATCAACTAGGACATCAACAAGGCATCTCTATGACATCTCTGTGTTCCAGTCACCCATTCTGATACTATCAGTTTCTGTCAATTTTTGGTTCCCTTTAAAGAAGATAAAAAGTAATTGTGTGCTCTTAGAATTACATTTTCTATCTAAACAAGCAGAACTGCATTTTTCTATTCTTGAATAGTGTTAGCACAGGTAGCAATATTGCTCATTTTCATTGTTGTTAGCAATCTTATGTGGAATGGATTCACAACTTTTCTAATTCATTTATTTCAGTAAGGCACTTTAATAGTGCTATTATTATCTCTAAGGGTGAACATATCTCATTTCTCATAGGGTTTTTTGAATCATTGCAGTTGTTAATAGTATTTTGAGGTGTTTTTCTTAGTATTTAGCTCAGTGAAATTCTTTCCCTTTGGATACTCATTTTTATTCCATAGTTTTTCATCAGGGATTTCAATGAATGTCAGGACAGAAAAGAAAAAGAAACCAATGGCATATGGTCTTCTTTACAGATTAGGCATGAACCAGAGTCTGCATTCAAATACCAGTATAAGTGTGAGGATACAAAAGGTAAATATTTAATAAGCTGTCTGTCCTTGGTCTTATCATTCGTGTATTTATATAGAAAACAGTAACCAGTAAAAGTACAACATTAACTAATCTGTAGCTCCCTAGGCCCTCTAGTTATTCCTTTCTATAAACTAGTTGTAAATGTTTCAAAATGTGAATGAACAAGCCACCTTTTTGTTTATTTGCAAATGTGCTTTACTTGGAATTTGCATTTGGTTTTCAACCTGCATTTATCAATTGTATGTTTTCATTATTTTTGTAGAGAAAATTTCTTTTTTCTACTACCTCAGTATTTGGCGTAATTGTGTATGTATTTCGTTCATTTTGATTTCAGAATGTATTTTTATTCTGTTCTTATTTCTCATATTATACATAATTTAGAAAACTATTTACATTTAGTATCATTCTTCTAGTCTGATAGCTCAGTGATTACACTGACTCATTATTTTTTTCTACTTATGTAAACTTTTATTTTTCTTCTCTACATTTACATCCACTAATGAATGTTTTGAGTACTTTCTGACAAAGTTCTCCTTCTGTTTGTAGTTAGTATAGAAAGGTTTAAAGATTTTGTTGTACTTAAAATCATTCTCAAGGGCAAAGAGTCCACCTTTTGCCTTGAGAAAATCAAAACAAGATATAGGTTCCATTGGAGAAGTCCAATCTATCAAGCATGAAAACAACTTGTTATAGCAAAAGTCATTTTCTACTTGTTCAAGGTAAACCCAAAATAGTCATGTCTACATAAATCTTCACTCATTGTGACAAGAGGACAAAAAATCATCAATTCTGAAGGTTGTGTGGACTTTCTTATCAATAAAATACCTATAATGTCTTTTAATTAGAAAAAGACATATATAAGACATATGTAAGACAACAACATCTAGGAACAAGTAAATAAATTGGTTATCTCTGTAAGGACATCATACTTGGAGCTCAATGTTTTTGAAAAGTAGTTTCTCAACCATTGACTTATTTGACTGTGAACATAACTAAAATATAATTCTTAATACAGAAATATACAATGTCCTTCTCTCTCCCCTTGAGCTGGAAAGAATTCAAATGTCACAGAGATAATCTAGAACAGTATCAATAGGACATAGGATTGACATAGAGAGAATTGTTTTGTTTTCTTTTTCAGAAAATCATTGTAATAAAGACAGAAAAATTAAAAATAAATCAACCCAATAATAACAAAACCAGGCAAACAAACAAGCCAAACCAAAACTACAAAATAAACGAAGTTTCAGAGTAATTTAGATAAAGGTCACAAAGTTTCACATTTTTTATGTAGGTTGATGGAGATTTGTCAAGTTCCTAAATCTTAGTTAGGAACCAAGGCTACTTACAAAAATACAACTTGATTTGTCACATTACCTGGCAGAATTCTCTGCTGTGGTTGGCCAGCATTCAGAAAGCTGCTAGATTGCTGGCAGTCCTGCAACTAATGAGAACTAGCTCAACATGATGCCCCTGAGGCATCAAGCTAATATTTTCAAGTTTCAGAATAATCATTGCAATTCTTTGCATAACTCATAGAAAGTCTTATTTATTATCTACTGCTACGCAGGAAAAATGAAAATATGGAGGTATTGATCAATGACACAAAATGTTGTCACAAACACAGAAATAACCAAAACCATCTTGGGGGTTATAATTACTTTTGGAATCCTCTTCCAGTATCTGGGATATGAGTTTCAAATTCTTGCAATTCTTAACTTGAAGCCTAGGCCTCGGCATAGTGCTTTCATTCTAACAATAAGCATTCTAATCCCTAAAATATCTTCCCAAAGTGTTATATTATTTTGGAGCATGATTAAAAGAAAAGTTTGCATGTGGGAATCTCAATATAAAAAAAGGCACTGAAAATTTTGGAAAAAGTATCTCTTAATCTGAATATCTTAATGGAAGTTTTAATATAGTATTTTCCAAAAATCTTGGAATATAATTCATCCAGGTTAGATGAGGTGGAATACAGAAAGGCAGATAAGGGTTTTACTTCACGAGGAATGATAAGAGTTTGAAAGGAATTTCACAGAGAGCCTGAAGAAGGAAAACCTATCATCCACTGCCCGTGGATGAGCTAGCATGGCTAGGGCTATCTAAGCAACATAGGAAGGCAAAAGCTCCCAGGAAAAGGGAAAATTAAAAATGTTGGCAGTAGGAAAAAATGCTCTAGTATCTGCAGCTGTTTACTTGGAAAGGAAGTTCAGGGTCTGATACACGGAGCTCGTGCTATGAATAGTAAGCAATGACTTTTGGTGACTGTTAACTTCTTTCTGCAGAATGAAGAATAATCTCTCTTCCAGCTAGACACAATATAAGCGATAATAGTGACAAATTATGTCTAAGAGGTTCAAACTGGACATGATGGGAAAATAAAAACAAACCCCAAACTAACCTAGAGTACCCACAGAAGCTGTGTCTGCTCTTGTTCAGTTTTGGCAATAGTCATACTCTGAGGTTAGTGTTGGACTTGATGACCTCCAGAAGTCCCTTCCAATCAACATTTATATTAATTTAATATTCTACTTCAGCTGTCACTCTGTAGCTGTGCAAGTCTCCTTGAAGTTCCATGTCATACCTGCCAGGCCCACAGGATGCTTCAGATACTTTGTGGAATCCAAATTCTTGCCTAGATGATTATGTTTTGTAAAATAAATCAGTCCTATATTAATACTAAGGATACATCTGATAAACCTTTTTCTTTTTTTAATAATTCATGTGTCAATATTTCCACATTGTTAAAAAATATAAAACCTTTAACATTTAGAGACTACAAAGTGAAGTGAACCTTATCACAAGGGAGAGCCTTATGTGACACCAATTTTTCACAGAAGCAGCCATGGCACTGAAATCTGACAGTTGATTCATGACTCTGAAAACATTTTGTGCTTTTTGCCCAGAAAATGCAATGTAGTTCAAATGTTATCAAAACATTTTGGGACTGTGGATCGGTTAGTATAGGCATAGATTCGAAAAGCTTTGTTAAGGAATTAGTAAGCCCTTGTTTGATGCAACCTCTGTATTTTATTAATTGAAATTAATAAAGCAATAATGACAAATCAGTACCCAGTAACAGCTATCCTGACACGGGGCCTGTGGGTGGCTCCCGTGCTGGATCAAACCCTGGCAAACATTTCCTTCTAATTTCCTTCAATGTTATTGAGTAAATCTCCATTCAGCAAATGAGAACTCAAACATATGGAGATGTTTCATCTGCCTGAAAATAGATTAGTACAGACGATGTGGGGATTATGTTTTACCAGGCAAAAATTTTCTTTGATGACCAAAGATATATATATCTGTGGACAGACTTGAAGTAACAGAGTTGAATAAAAATATTACATTGCCTAACTCTGTTTTTAGCAATGTAATTGTAACTGTTCTGTCTACACAAGACCTTATGATATTTATACACTGTGTGAAAGAAGTCTGCTCTTTATCAGGTGCAATAAATTGTTATATAGGCAAATGCAAATGAATAATAATCTACAAATATGCAACCAAGCCGTGTAATTTAATATTCCAATAGAAAATTAAAAATATCTTATTTTCTGCATAACCCCAAACTATAATTCTGCAAGGCTGACATTTCTTGGGAGGGACTGAAGAATAAAAAACACTTTTAATGATAAACATGCATAATATACTGAACCAAAATTATTTCTGTCTCCTTCACATTTTTGTTCTCAGCTTTCAGTGATTTTTTCCCCATCATTAAATCAAAAACACTCTAGTCATTAAAGTGAATTAAGTTGTCCATCCATCTAAAAATCAGAATGAAAAATCTAAAAAATTTTCATAAGGTAATTTTCATAAGCTTATTTCTACCAGTTCCTCATGTATGATGGAAATCCATAGGGAATGACATCCAGTGAAAGAGAGGGTAGTGATTAGTCTTACCTTGCTCCACATGTTATTGAAGATGGGTCAGGTGATGACAACTCAGAACCATTTAGGGCTGCATTTGAGTCAATAATCTGGGGCAAGGTATTGAAAAAAAGATTTAGCAATTTAAGGTACACTAGTCCACAAATAATGTGTACCGTGTAAACAGTAAGATAACACGTATAGTAATAGCAATTCATGTGCTCATTACTTAGATTTTCCCCTGGAGGAAAAAGAGTTTTCTGGGTTTTATTGTACAAAACTTACTAATTTCTTTCTGATAATGCTTTTGCATTATAGTATCTTAAGGATATATTTGTGATGTGGTCATCAGCTAAGCACCACACAGCTGCTTGCTCTCACCCAGTCCCAGAAAAGGAGGACAGAGTCAGATGAGTAAAAGAGTAAAAGTTTGAAAAGTCATGGATGGAAATCAAGACAGTGTAATACAGAAAAAAATTATATTTTATATTGTAATTTATTAATATTAAATAATATTTAATAATTTTGCAAATGTTCAAGTATTTAGTTATTATTTAACATTTAAAAATAGATATATTTTAAATGCAATGACACACAAAGAAATTGTGTTTTCCAATTACATTTCATTGCAATACACTGTACTTGTAAAATTTCTAAATCATACTGATGTTCTTAATAAATTTCTCTTTCATTTAAGTGTGAAGAAAAGCAAATAGATGATTCAACAAGATTTTCTGTTGTAATAAATGCTATTGTCCTAATTTCGATTTAACTTGCCTTGTTTTCCTCATTTATTTGGTTCAAAGAGAGATAATCAACTCCTAGGGTTGGTTGTTTCCTGAAAGAAATCCTCCAATGCAGACTGTCCTACAAACAGAAAAAAAAACAAAGCATCAACCAAAAAAACCGACCAGAGACAAAATCCCTATAATAAGAAAATACCCACAAAATCCTTTGCTATTTAAGCAGCACAATCCAGCTCTTGAATATGACAAAGTCTGAAGGCTGGATGACTATGTGAATTAAGATGCTCTCTTCAATAGCATTGAATTATTTTCAACATCACTGCTTTAGTGAGTGCACAGACCAAGAGCACTATAGATGTCTCAAATGAGCATTAAGAATTTACATTCCTGCAATTCAGAATTATCTCTGGAAAAGCTTAAGTTACTTAGGTGACAAGTGGAAATGTAAGAACCTATATTTTAGACATATTAATGTGGTCAGATGAATCCATGGTCTTCATTTATCTTAGTGAAAGGCAAAATTTCAGTTAGAGCTTTTCTGCTCAAGAAACACATTTTATTGTACATTTTGGATACTGGCGGGAAATTCTTTATTTCACTATATAAGATAGGAAAATAATTTCTAGATTCCTATGACTGTAACTGGGTTTTCCCTAAATGCCTTTTAAATTCATATATTAAATGCAAGTTTAAATTATTGAAAGTATTTCAGAAACATATTTAATTTTATTCTGTTTTCACAGAATGTAGTAAAAAAGTAGTAAAAGCCCATTAAATTATAATATCTTGACTTTGTAATGCATCTATTAACATCCCAATTACCATAACATTTGTACATAAGTCATCTCTGTCTCCTCTATTAAAGGCTGAAGCCTTGAGATAGTGTTTCAGTCTAATATTTCATGATTTAAAAATTAGGGGTTTCTTTCTTCACTAAGCTAATACAGTATATTTTTGTGTATTGGCTTACACTGGCTAAATGAAAACAAAACAAAAAAATACTTTATTTCACGTTCTGTAATTGATATTTATGCGTCTTAATAGCAGAAAATTTACAGACCAGTGCAGCTAGTGACTTCCTTCATTATCACTGCTGTACCTTAATGTATCTGAAATCAGGTCAATGAGCTCAATTTTGCCTACACTTCAAAATGTGTGCACACAGCATTTGATAAGACAAAAGTCTGAAATATTCTCCAGGCAAAAAGAAGGGAAACTGCATGTTCCACTAGTCCTTACAGGCAGAATAGCACTACAAGATGTGTAGATTGCCTTTTTAGGGACTGTGATCAAATAAAAGGGCTAAACAAGGAAATTATATAGCAAGATATCATAGAATTTGTTTCTTATAAGACTTAAGGACACACAATCCCAAATGATATAGACATAGACTAATGGGATGTTGACTTTTTTATAACAACACATTATAATATCTTATTTTATATTAAAAAATTAACTCATGGGGCGAAAAAATGGTATGCTTTAGTTATGTTGTGGACAAACTCCATTTACTTGTGCCCTAGGAAACCAAATTTCATGTAAATTTATGCAAATTACACATTATTAAAATCTGGCTAAAACCTCCCAGTGATTTTATTAGTTGTGATTTAGCCCTAAACATAACTAGAGTGAGAATCATATATAAGCAGGAATGCAGTTGAATCAAACACTGGGAGAAATTAATATTTTGAATTTTACATTTTTATATTTTTTAATTTTTTAAAAATTATTTTTAATTTATTAATTTAGTTATTATCTCAGGTTTAAAACAAAACAAAACAAAAAACAAACAAACAAACAAACACAAAGGAGTTGGTTCTGCTTAGAATCCAGCCTCAGCAGCACTTCATTTTTTAAGAAAAAGACCAAAACTGCCTGTGCTGAGCTCTATCCCACTTTCATTGGGATGGACCCACTAACTGGGATCCAAGTTAGTCCAGTTACAGCTGCCTCAGGTGTTATTTCATTAAAATCCACACACTTACTGTAGACAGGCATGTGAGTACCCATTGTGTTTCAGTATGTCCCTGTCTTTTGTCTTGTAAACATAGAGATAATTATTTTTGTTCTATTTATTTCATTTTGATAAATTATCTAAACATAACTGTAAATACATTTGCTTCTTTAAAAGCAATGCTGTTCTTTAAAGCATTTGTTATATTTTGCAGGGTAAAGAGCACATGTTTCAGTTTTAAAAATGTAGCAGTAACTACATTAATATGGTGTAGTTAAATATGTATACTCTGTACTTTTATATCAGGGTTTTCTCCAAGACTTCTACACTATTTAAAAAATATTTTTGCTAATGACACCTGTTGCTACAGTGATCTTATTGAAGTAATTGACAGTATGTGGGAAATTGGCTGGGTTAAAAGATAACAGGACAGAAATTATAGGGGAAAATACAGTTGTTCTTCCCTGGATGAAGCATGGTTAGCAGCATAGCTGACCTTCCACACACAGTACAATCTAAGCAGTGGACACACTGGGGCCAGGCTCTTCAGGATCAACTCTCTACAATCTCTCTGTCTCCTGTTCTTTTCTAAGTCTCTGGGCTGACTGAGAATGAATCATGACAAACAGAGCAGAGGCAGCTGCAAGAATTGACACAGAATTGGGATGTAGTAAAGAAGAGTTCTGATTAATATGTAGTGCCTATGTGAAAAAATTACATAGTCTAATGCTAAGCTTGAATTACATTTTTAAACGGCACCTCAAGATTTCTGAAGCTAAGAAATAAAAAAGGAAAATATCTTCATCATTTTTGAAACTTTGTCATTGTGTTTGGTCGACCTTCCTTCTTTACTAATCAATTAATCAAAGCATAGGTTTTGCAATCTTCATGAAAGCATTTTGATTAAAATGTCTGGATACATGTTAATAGTTATGAGGTATTAAAATCTATGGGGAAGCACAGAGAGGCTTAAGTGCCATAATTGACAGGATGATGATAGAAAGAGCAATTTAAGACTGTTTTATCCCATGTATCACTAGACCAACCTCCCCACTCTGAAAATCCGAACAAGATTTTAATATACATACCAGAGGCAATTCCTGTTTGTATGACATTCATCAAATGTAATTTCAAAAAACGCTGTAAAAAAATTGCATATTGATGTATATAATGGCAATGGAAGAAGGAATCTGCTTCACCACCAGTGCCTTTACAATTTTTTTTCTATTATATTCCCATGGGAAGCAAAATCTCATATGCCTGATTTATATTGTCCTGTATCATTTACCTATGTTCATCCACTGCTTATAGAAATGCGTGTTAATAGATATGATGGTGATAATGATGAAGAAATTTAGATATTTCAAACCACCTTTTTACTCCTTCTTGGATCTTCAGTGAAGTTTAAATGAAAAGTATGTGGCAGTGCCACACTTCCAATAGCAACAGCTTGTGCTTTCATAAAGAAAGGATTCTGAATTAATTCAAGGTACAAGCAGATGGACAATTTGGCTCAGTTGGCAAAAAACCTGCTTTTTGATACGGTATGATCTTTTTCTTGACAGTCTTTCCTTCCTAAAATGAAAGTTTGTAGAAAGTGTCTCTTAATTGTCCATGACAATTTAGTAAAAAAACTAAATTATTGACAGTTAGTTAAAAAGAAAAAATAAACCACAAAAACAAAGCAAAACAAAACAAAAACAAACAATAACAAGAAAAAAAGTCAAAGCCACAACTAAATGCTGTGTACTTTTTTATTCTGATTTTATGCATCTATGGGACAGCAATATATAGTTGTGACATCTATCAAATATTTTATCTTCATCAATGGGCAACAATGAACATTGTGTGGCATTGAATTTTCATAATATATACACATATTAAAAGATTCAGAAATAATAAGACAGACTGAGAAAGACTGACAACATTGTAATACTGCCAATTGTTTCATAAAATTTCATTAATACTTTGAACATCTAAGCACTGATTAAGTTTTGTTGGTTTTTCTTCCATAAGAAACCATTGCATTCATTATCTCTGACCAAAATCAACTTTAGGTTAATTAAAATTTTGTTTAATTGTTTAGACTTATACTGTACACAAATTATTACACTAATAATTTTTGTACTACTCATTCTGTTAAATTTAGTTAATTTTTGGGTTTAAAGCAAAGCTTTCACAAAAGAATGTATATGTTCTTTGATAATAAATGTCTTGGTCAAATGCCAGTTTAAAAGCAAACTATTTTTCATCATTAAGAGCACCTCCTTCCTTATGAATCTAATTGATATGAAATTATTTGATTAATTTGAGATATTGTCTGTAAAAATTATCTATTGAATTACTTTTCTTAGTGAACATCCCTGACTTAGATAAAATATCACAAAGACTATCTCTTGGAGAGTTGTGGCACTCAGAAAACTATTTTTAACAAATATACTCTTAATTTCTATATGATCTAATAGGTAAATGCATCTAAAAAAAAATTCCCAACAAAGAATGACACTCGATGTTCCAAAATTAAATTATTCAGGCCATTCTACCTTCATATATGAAAATAGACAAATTTATTTCCTCCATAGCTACTGAATATTGTACTTGATTTTGTGGATTATACGTAAATTGAAAAGTTTAAGAATTTCCAAGTAATAAAACATTGTTTATTTAAAAATGTTGCTTTTCACTCTACCCTGTTTCTCCAAAACCAACCACCCAACCAGACTCTGGATTTGAGATATTTTAAATCACACTTGAAGTCAGAAAAAATAAAAGAAAAAATAAGGGACTGATGTTTCACAAATTAATTGGACTACACACTCATCAATAATTCATTCTCTCGCATTTCTATGAACTCACAATCAAGGACAAATAGAAACAGACACACACGGGACAAAAGTTTGATTATTAAACTTGGGATGAGATTTAGTGATGCTGTGTCTTCAGAGCAGACCTGTGACTGAGAGATGGGCAAATCAATGACCTGCCTTGACTGTCATTCATGCATGAGAGGAAGGGTTCCATATTGTCCTGCAAGGAGGCTTATTGCAAGCAGATGTTCCTCTCTTTTATGCTGAAAATATCTTGTCACTAAAGGCCAACAGTGGCTTCTTTTACTTTTGAAACTAGTTCCATTAACAATAGTGAAAAAATTTGTATATGTAAATTACTATTCTGTGACAGTATACTATTTTATTCTTCATAGTTTAGAACATAAACAGAATATGAGCTATTCTTTTTTCAGTAGCATGGGAAGTAACATTATAAATATAAAAATACATGGTGTTTAAAACGTTCAAATGTGCAAATAAAAAAATTGAAAACATCTTTAGTTATGATGTGTGATTTTAGATTCAATAAATGTAAAGACTATACTTTTGAACAATAAAAGAAAGATATGATCAAAGTTTATTGGTGTTGTTAGGGTAACAGTTCATGGTCTCCTTGTTATATAAAGGAGGTTTTGTAAAGCCCAAATATTCTTTAGGAAAGCACAGAAATAGAGACAAAGAAGAATATTATTTTCTATTAACTTTGTTCCATATCTTTGCAAGATATTGCAAACATTTACTTGCCTGCCATTTTGAAAACTGTGTTACATTCAATTAGTTTTTAAACTCTCTACTGCCCTCCTAGTGAAGATAAGGTAGAAAAGAGGGAAAGCATATACCTTGATGTGTTCTCTTGCTTCTATGCAACAACTGCTAAGAAATATGACAAAGAACAAATAAAAATAAAATTAAACCATTTTCTATTCTCCCATGACAGGATGAATGTTATGGAAATAAAAACAGGCTTTGTCTTGAAAACTTCATTATTGAAGAATGAAGGAGACCCTTCCAGAAGGACAATGGGAACCATTCAGTATGAAGCATTGTCCTCCTGCCAGTTGTTGAACACAGGGATGAAGACAACTTTGTTGGACATAAATATGAGATTTTGCATGTAGCATTGCTGCATGCTTTCACTTTTGAGTATTATAACATGTACATTGTGAAGAGAAGCATAATTATCAAGGAAGCCATTTGAAATTATAATTTGGAGTATTTATTCAGAAATGACAATACTAGTAAAGAGAGACTCACATACCTTAAGAGAGAAGGCATTATCATGAATAACTGTGATTGAGGAAAAGGTAAGAGAAGGAAAGAATACATGATAAAAAGAATAACAATTAGCAATTTAGATGGTAATATTTAGTTAACATGAATTTACTTTAAATACTTTAGACAATGCTTCAACCACAACCTTTTGGGCACCTGATGAAAATTTGTTTTTTGAAGAGGTTTAGTTCAAGCCTTTATATTCTCTGTATGGATATTTGCCCACCTGTTGAATTAACAGCAGCTACAGCTAGGTCAGCTCAAGCAATTTTTCACATAATACAGTTTAGACTTACTTTTATGAGGCAAGGGTTGAAGAAAGTAAAACTGAAACCATTTATTCACTTATTGGAACCTACTATGATTTGCAAGCATAAAAATGAAATAAGTAGAATTTGGAGCTAATTATTTGGGACAAAGTAATGTCTCGTTTGTGGCAGAAGGCTTCAGCAGGATATTTTGGAAAGCATGCTAACAATATCAGGCACAAAAATCTCTGGCCCAGTATTGAAAACACAGTTCCATAAATTTTCCTGGAAAATAGTTTGTCAGTTGTTACACAACATAAAGCTATATTATTCTGATTAGATAATAGAATAGAGAAGGGATTAAATTAAAGCAACTGGTTTTTTTCTGTTTAATTTAGATTCTGGCTTAGTAAATGCTGAAAAAATTGAAGCTGAAAGTCCAGACTTAGCCAAAGCCACAGTATGAGTATAAAATACTTAATATACAGTACTGTCATAGTAGTTTACTGCCATTTTAGTTTCCAAATGTTTATTTAAGGAAGCATTTGGTGTAAACATACATGTAAGTTCAAGAATTCAGAAACAACTGAAGAAATGGCAACCATGCAAAACGGTGAGTTCCCATGGAAATTCAGTGTCTGATCCCGTGGTGATCTCAAGTTCCACCTCTTTCATAGAAGAAACAGTGACTTGAAAGTTAGAACACTGGAATTTCTACAGAGTTGCAGGAACTGTGTCTATCTATTTTGGTCATGCAAAAATGAAAAATTGAGAAGAATTTTAGATGTCATTTTTTAAGAAATAGAATAGAAATAATTATTCATGTTAAACCAAAATAATCCCATCTATTTTGTGCAAATCTAGATTTTTTATACTTAAAATTGATCTCTGGTGGAAGTTACATATTGGAAAATATGACATTCTTGTCAAAAATTAAAGCTTTGGCATAAAGAAAAACAATCTCATTATATTTTTTGACTGCTGCATCAGAAGTGGTTATCTTTTTTTTTAAAGTGGTTATTCTTTTTTTCTTAATTTAGACATTGGACTATAAAGTAGTGTAATACTCAAAGATAGTCTCATGACATTTGATAATATTTTTCCCTACAAAATGCATACAAAAAATAAAGACTTTTGTGTTTCATAGCTTTCTTATTTGCTTTTTTGTGTTCACTCAGGAATTATATTAAATACATTGTGTGACTTGTGGTCAGCAAACATGTAAATAACTTGCAGCATTGCTATCAACAGTATCTATTTTAAAGCAATTTCACCTCACAAGCAATTTGCTTGAGACAGGCAAACATAATCATTAACACTCTGAAGCCACTCTGACCTAGGTCAGACCTGGTAAAAACAGCTGCTTGATAATGATATCCAATTTCCTTGTAAATCCTGTTCCAGAGAAATTTATAAATCACAAGTTGCTCTCAGGCCATGGTAAACCTCCCTTTCAAATCATAGCCCTATGGAGATTATTTGAAAGCATATTATACAACCATCTGAAGGGTCAGGTGTTGCCAACTGGAGCATTAAAAACTCATTTATACCTGTTTACTGGTAACTGCTATCAAAGGCTCACAAGCTGGCAAGCAGAAATATAATATACCTATAATTTTTTCAAGTCACCTTTGACTCTCGATGTCCAAATGAAACAAGAAACTTACTGCCTCTAAACCACAGAGAGACAGTCTAGGAGAGGAATTCAGAGGAATAAGTAAAAAGTGGTAGTTAAGATACTCTGGGATATCCTACCTGGCCCTGAGCTGCTGCTCAAAATCCCAGAGATCACACTCTTTTGTCTCACTCTCCACCCCCAGGCTTTTGCTGTGTGTCCTCTTATCACCTAAAATGTTACTAGTCAGTGATATCTAGGCATCTCCATTGCTCTTTCATTACATTTTAAGGGTAAACAAATTTTCCTCAATTTATCACTAATCTGCAAATATAGTGTGTGTCTAGAGTTTTATTCATGAACAAAAAGGCTTGCTTTCCATCTTTTGAGTAAATGCACAAATGGCATTTAAAATAAAGAATTTAAGTATGAGAGTAATATTATACAAAAAAAAAAAACCAAACCAGCTAGCACCAGAATTCTTGGTTTCAAGATAGATACCTGTAGAAAGGTCAAGAAACACCAACTGCATCAGAAGGTGATATAATTTCTTCATTCTTCTGTATATTTATCTCCTAGTAAAATTATATGCTCAACACCTTCTACAGAAAAAAACCCAAAAATGTATAAAATGCACCATAAAATCAAATGATTCCCCAATGTGCCAAAATATGAACCGTTGGGAAAGCCCTCTCTGGCTGAACAAATATGATTGGAGCTCAGGGAAAAAGGGGGCTTTATGAACTTGGGAGGAAGAGGAATACCACTCAGGAGTATTATAAGGTGAGGCTATGCCAGGACACAATTAGAAGAGCCAAAGCTGAGCCACAACTGTCTAAATACTGCCATGAAAACAATAAAATTATTTTCTCTTAAGTATATTAACAAATAAGGAAGTGTTATGGACAATCTTCATTCTTTATTGGATGCCGTGAGAAACATAAGACAGAGGTATATAATTTCTTCTTTGCCTCAGTCTTTAGTAGTAAGATCAATTGTTTTTGGGTTACCCAGCCCCCTGAACTGGTTTACAGGAATGGGGAGCAGAAGGAAGACCCCATAATCCAAGGGAAAATGATCAGTGATTTTCTATACCTTTTGAACATACACAAGCTTATGGGACCAGATGGGATCCACCCAAGGTTACTGATGGAGCTGTTGGAAGAACTCACCAAGCCACTTTCCATCATTTACCAGCAGACCTGGTTAACCAGGGAGATCCTGGTGATCTAGAGGTTAACAAATGTGAGACTCATCTGCAGTAAATTCTGGAAGGAGTATCTAGCAGACATGCCTGTCAGTCTGACCTCTGGGGAAGGTTATGGGCATAGATCATCTTGAGCACCACTGTGGATGTTGTCTACCTAGACTGCAGAAAAGTCTTAGGCACCACTTTCCACAGTATTCTCCATGGCTGCCCATGGCACAGACAGGTGGATTCTACACTGGTTTAAAAACTGACTGAACTGCTGGGCCCAGGAGTTGTGGTCAATAGAATTAAATCCAGGTGACAGATAGTTACTAGTGGTGTTCCTCTGGGTTCTGTACTGGGACCAGACACTTTTAACATCCTTACCAATAATCTACATAAGATAATCAAATGCACCTTCAGTTGGCAGATACAAACAGGTTGGGTGGGAATGTTCAGTTTGATGGTAGGAAGTCTCTGTAAAGGGATCTGGTCAGACTGGATTCATGGGCAGAGACCAATTGCATGAGGTTCAACAAGGTAAAATGTCAAGACCTATACTTAGCTCACAACCCCATGAAGTGCTACACGCTGGGGGGAAAGTGGCTGGAAATTCACCCAGCATAAAGGGCCTTGTGGGTGCTAGTCAATAGCCACGTGAATGTGAGCCAGCTGTGCCCAGGTGGCCAAGAAAGACAAAGTCCTGTGTCAGAAATAGTGTGTTCAGCAGGGCAGTGATTCTTCCCTTGTACTCAGCACAGGTAAGGCTGCACCTTGAGTCCTGTGTTCAGCTCCAGGCCCCCACTTCAAGGAAACATTGAGGGGCTGGAGCATGTCCAGAGAAAAGCATCAGAGATGGTCTGGAGCTTAATGAGGAGCAGCTGAGGGAGCTAGGGCTGTTTAGCTAGGAGAAAAAGAGGCTCAGGGAGATCTTTTAGTCTCCACAGCTACCTAAGAGAACTGTGTAGCAAGGTGGGGATCAGTCTCTTCTCTCAAGGTAAAACTGACAGGATACGAAGAAATTACCTCATTTAGATTGTATACTAGTGAAAATTTCCTCATCAAAGGGATTGACAAACATTCAAACAGACTGCTCATGCAAGTGGTTGAGCCATCATCCCTGGAAGTACTAAAAAGAGGTGGAGATGTGGTTCTTAGGAATATAGCTTAATGGTGGATTGGCAGCGTGGATAGTTTTCAGTGTTGTTGACTCAATGGAATTAGACAAATAAAATCAAAACAAAATCAACCCACGAACCCCTCTTTTTATAAATTTAATTGAAGCATCTAAGCTTCAGATTTCAGATTTCATCAGTAAAATTTTTATATGAGAATGCAGTGGCTGATATTGGGGGTTTTTTTCAGTATCAAACTATATTTGTGGTAATATTTGTAGATACATCACCACATTTATATACTGCAATGAAAAGCTTTTGAAATGCATAGCAATGCAATGATATCCTGCAATCATTGTATATCCATTTTCTTCCGTCTTGGCCAAGAAATCCCATTAACCTCAATGTCAGCAGAATTTTAAAAAGCGGAAAATAGATACTCAGCTAGATTTCTTTGTATAACAGACACCATACAAATAGTTTAAACATTTTTAATCAGTCTATTTTTCTATCTGGTATTGAATAGTTTTAATGTAAAATACTACTCAATAAAAAAAGCATGAAAACCTGTTTTCAGCTGTTACAAATGTGCCCACTAATATTCTATGTAAACTTTTAGAAAATCGTTAACAGGAGGTTACAGATGATGAAGAGGGAGTTTTTTTGGCAAGTTTAGTAGTGCAGATCATTATACTAATTACAGTGCAGTACAACCAGGCTAATTACAAATTAATTACAAATTGACAAAACTGTTCTTAATGATAGACGTTCTGTTTTAAACCTATTTTTTGTTTGTTTTTTGTTATTGTTTAGTTTTTGGAATTTTTTCATAAATGAAAATATTAATGCTTTAGGGTTCCATTTTATATGTTAAATACTTCTTTTAGAAGTTCTTTGTTTTTGAACGAAACAGTCCTTACTATGAATATAAATTAAAACATATGTTTTTCCCTATTAGATTTATGTGAATGACTAGATATATATCTCGGTGTTTTATCATGTTTCTCAAAAAATTAAAACTCACAATAGCTAATCAGCAGACTAATGGAGGCTGACATTAAAACATGAAAGTAATCAAAAACACCTGTTATTCCTGGATTGATTCAGTTATTTATTAGAATTAATGAATATATAAATATGAAGCATTTTAGAAAATAATAATTCAAATGGACTTCTGAACAGCCAGGATTACATGACTGATAAATGTCATAAAATTCAGATTTATATTAAAATTTGAAAGACTGGACTGAATACAGTGAGTTTTGATTACATAACAATTAATGATGCTTCACTATTTCTTCACATTACTGACAATATATTGTCCTTAGCCACTTAGAAAAACACCAACAAAACCCAACAGTCTACATCTAATTGAAATCTTCACTATTTATAAAAGTTTGTAGCTGAACAAATGCATCTAAACTGGTGAGAGAGGCATAGTCAAAATGATTGAATGCTTCCAGTGCATTCACCCTACTTAGTGGAATGACAGAGGGATTGGGAATGAGCACACCTTCAGCAAGTTTGCTTGGCAGTCACCAAGCTAATCAGTGTAGTTGGTGTGCTTAAGGTAAGAGACATCACATGGAAAGGTCTTGATAGCCCTGAGGACAGGGACCATGAGAATTGCAGAGTCCAGCAAGACCAAGTATCCATACAAGTGTATGGGCAATGTCCAACTGTGATTCTCCTTTTCTTACTTTGTTTTTGTGAGACCACAGCTGTAGTACTTTATCCAGCTGTGCAGCTCCACAGCAAAATAAACACATGGACCTGTCAAAGCTGGTCCAGAAGGCAACTATGAAAATGATCATAAGGCTGGAAGAGCTCTCTTGTGCAAAATGGCTGAGAGAATTGGGATATTCAGCCTGGAGAAGGCTCCAGAGACACCTTACTGTGGCCTTCTAAGGTATAAAGGGGGCTTACAAAAAGATGGAGACACACTTTGTACAAAGGCCCAGACTGCTCAGAAAAGGGAAGATGGTTTGAAACTTAAAGACAGTAGGTTTAGATTGGACCCAAACAGGTCAGCTGGAAAACTTATGGTTGGCTCATTACTGGATTGTTCAAGGACAGTTTTGATGAGACTTTAAGCAACTTGATTTGGTAAAAGATGTCCCTGAATATGGCGCTGGGGTTGAAACTAGATATCTTTAAGACTCCTTCCAACCTAAAAGACTACATAATTCTCTGATTACATTATCCTATGGTTCTACAATTCTATAACAAATCTGATGAAGTTCACACTGAAAAGCACACAGAACAAATATGAGTAATCAGGAGTTAAATTACAAAGTGTGTAACCTATCTGTCATATTTTGAAGTCTCCTAGAACTCTGAGTGTGTGAAATGGCACCAGACATCTGTGATTATACAGCTAAATAGCATGGAGATATGCAGGTGCAGACACCTGTTTTGTAAACATTAACTTAGGTATCTCAGTCTGAAGATAAATATTAATTAAAAATGGCAGTTTTAGCAATGAATATAAGTTAGACCAGCGAATGAAACCACTAATACAGTGAGGCATTCTATGATTCATTCCTGAAATTGCAGAAAATGCTGTTCTTGTTTCATTCCATCATTAATGTGCTCTTTTATATATCCATCAATACTTTAAAATTTAACCTTTAGTTTCGTCTTTATCATGACTTCTTCTTCCCTTTCTATTGTCACTTCATATTTAGCATAACTAACTTTTCCTGCTGATCAATAGCTTTGTATTTCTTTTTAATTTAGCCCACAGGACAAAAAACTCAGAAAAATAACATAATGTTTTCTGTTTCCTGTTGTGTCTGGTTTTCTTCTCTTCCCTCTCCTATTTTGTTTATAAATTTCTCCCAGCAGTGCAGCATTATTACACCTACAGAGTGAGTGACATTTTGTCTTGGAATTTAAGTGCTATATTGTATAGCATAAATAGTAGACTACAGTGTTTAGAATTATTTAATGTACTGCATAATGTTAACAGGCATTTGAGGGAATGCTTTAAAAAAATAAAATACATTTAATTTGCTATTCAACATATTTTATGTGTGCCAATTTTGACTTCAATATATATGATCATAAGTTGATACTAAGCAATATGCAGAGGATGAAAAAAAACATTATAAAATACATTGACAAGAATTTTGATTCTAGTTCATTCAGTTTTTTCACTTATAGTGAATTCTAGTGTACCTACTGTTTCTGGTTTATATACTACAAGTTAGATTGGAGGTAAATTTCATTAAAACAGTTAGGTGGCTGACTTATTTGTGAAATTTTAAGCAAATATTGGTAATAGTATTTAGTCATCAGTCCAATAAAATCCTCCTTTTCTTAACGAAGATAGTTCTTTTTCTCTGCTCAGATTAGAAATCATTAAAAAACCAAAACAGTTTCTATTTTCACTTGGTGTATATTATATTCTACAGAAGTGATACCATTTTTTCACCTTGTTAAATTACTTTATTATTACTTCATGCAATCTGTAAAATAGTTTTTGTTACTTTTCTGCCATGTCTATCATCAGTCAGTTTGGTAGATTCCGTTTTTCTGAGCATAAAATGTCTAAGATTAGAATTGAAGGTTTTGATCCACAGAGTATTAAAAAACGTTGGTGACATTAAAGCACCTCCCTTTCATATTAGGTGCTTAATTTCAGCATCTGAATACTCTAAAGTTAATGTCCTGAGATTCTGGTGGGTATCTGAGTTTAAGTCCCCAGAGTAGTTTGTTGAAGATTTTTGGTATCTCCTGCTGTATCATGATGGTGTTAAACAGATAAGGAAGTATCTTTAAGTCCTATTCACATTTAACATATAAATATATACTTTTTTCTAGGTTGTCTTAAACTTGAGCATGTTGCCACATATCCAGCTTCTGGCTCAAGTGTCATGTTCACTTTTGCCAAATTAATTGAGTCCTATATAGCTATTTTTAGAAGACATGAGCCATTTTCCAGGCTATATTTACTGTATGGATGACAGTCACCACCCATAATTAGAGATTTCATAATAACCTAACATATAGCATCTACCTTAAGGACATATGATTGTCATGTTTTTATATTACATTTTTTATATCCTGTAGTTAAAACGTTGATATTTTTCAATTTTGATCTAATAAAGCTTAGCAAATTAGGCAATAACATACAGTAAAGGTAATTATTAATTCAATCATTGAAATTATTTTACACTATGTAAAATATGTAGGAGGTTCTAAACAACTCAAAGGACTCTGAAAAATATTGATTTCTAGGCAACCTGCACCTGAGGTCACCTAGACCTGAGAGTATACCTAGGAAAATTTAAGTATTTAGGACATAAAAAATAAAAATTAAGTATTGGTATATGGTATTTCTTCTGTTTCCTCTACTTGTTGCCTCTTTTTGCATCTGCTGCTTGGCAGGTTGTTCTCTTTGTTGCATTTGTAGAATATTTTGGGGAAAGGGTCTGGGAATGATACTAAAATAAAATAATTAATACCCTTGAAAATATCCCAGTGGAATAAATAATCCATCTTTATTCCATGGTAATACTATTGTCTATGCTTTCTGATACAATGTGCTTATGTACAATGGATAGCAAATTCTGAACCTTATTCTGTCACACAATCAATAAATCACACTGTGCATCTGATAGCTCACTAAATGTCCCCAGATTTATAGCACAACTCACACTATTTGTGCATCTGGAATTGCTGTTGTGACTAGACTTACAGTGTAGACATGCTGTTTGTGCATCTGGTACCTTGCCAGACTTATAGTGTCAAATTGGTTACTCTAAAATATTATCTGTGAAGGTCTCCCAGGGATTCAGACAGACAGATAATATACTGACTAACACGGGGAAGCCTAGTGGCCACAGGCCTGCTGCATTTGCAGATTGCCCAGAAAGCAAGGAGACTTCTCTTTCCTAATTTTTTCCATGACAGTAAAACCTCCCTTTAACACTGAGATTTGGATGCAAAATATTTTCCTCTTTTGTGTTTCCTCCAGAATTCGAGGATAATTTCTGATTAGAAATTCAAAATAATCTGTATTGATACTGCCTAAGGGACAAAATGTAAGATGTTGTTATGCCTTAATGGAAACATAAAATGTTGAAAAGATATAGGTAATGTCAGGGTGGATGATAATTTTATACACCAGACAGGTGCACAATGTAAAATAAAAAAAGGTATAAGAACAGTTCAGGTTGAAAGCACACAGTTAGAGAGAAAAGGCTTTCACAGAATGAATAATAAGCTTTCACAATGCTTTCACAATCCTGTTGAGCTAGATGATAATTTAAGGATATTGAAATCACTTAGGAAAGGAGAGACTACTTACCTTGAAATTTGGCTTTTCTGAGGATCCCCTACCTAATTCTGAGTGCCACAGAATGAAAAATTTGGAAGTTGTCATACTTTTGGTTGTTCACAAAGCATTGATGGGAACTTTCATCAACCTCCAAACACAGCTGTCAGGTTTATGGAGTGGAGTGAGATGAATCAGCAAACCTGAAACACAGTTTTCAATTCACTTTAACCATAGGTCAATACACAGTGCTATCTCAGCATGATGTTTTCCAAAACAGCATAGGATCTTATTTAAAGCTGCTTTTATTATTGATGAAGATTACTGAAAAGCTAACTGTAAAAGACTGCTCTAAATTAAAAAGTGTAACTATAACAACTGCTGCAAAATGATGGAGAATTAGATGTTAAAATTATGGAAATAAAATATATATTTTTACAAATTTATATTTATAAATAAGTTCTAAACCAGAATAACTTTTCATTTTCTCTCTTTAAATATATGATAGGAACACACACTACTTATAACATGCATTCATCGCAAATTCTTAAATCTGTATTTAAAGAGGCAACTTCAACATGTATTTTGAGTTCTTTAATTTCAGCATGATAATTTGCTGAAGCAAATTATTTTTTCTTCTTTCACCAAAGCATTTCCTTTGATGGTCGTTTCTTACAGTCCTGTCTGGTAAAAAATGCAAATGATGAAATTAAGTTAAATGTCTTGAGGTAGGCAGAGATCCAAATTGGGCCATTCTTCTACTGCTAAATGACTCCTGTGGTTTTCAGCTAGCTTTGTGTGTGAAATAGACTGTCTTGGCCTGGGAGATGTAAAGAGGAAACAGTCCAGACACTTTCTTTTAGAGTTAATGGTACCAGGGAAAGCCAGCCATTGAATGGCAGTAAAAAACTGTACATGGATTTGCACATGGGGTTTTCTATGCTCTAAGCTGAAACACTAAAGTGACTGCTGAGGTTTTGTATAAGAACCCTTATTGAGAAGGGATTTGAGGCTTAGCAGAAATCCTGGAAGGTTACTAAGATAGAGATCTGCTGCTGCATAGAATACAGAATCCTGGAAAAATTCACAGCATCAGCTTGATTTTGTAGCATCTGGCTCACATAAATGCTTTGAGCACTGTCATTCTGTGAGCATAATACCCTGGCCTTGAAGAAACAAATACTCACCACATCTTCACTCACTGAAGAGAATTGTCAAATAGCAATTGAAAAATGTCAAATACTATGAAAATCAATATACAAATGGATGCACCTAATTTTGACTACTTTAAATAAATTGCAGTAAACTTTTATATTACCTGAAGGTAAGGCTGATAAATCCCAGGAAGTCTAGGAATAATTTTTCCCTCTCAGGTATCTTTAACATTTAACTCCAGCAGTATTGGGGTATTTCTTTAAGCTCCTTGTGGCCAGGGGCTGATATTTTGTCTATATTGGTCTCCTTGTTCTCAGCAGAGAAAAGAACAAGCAAAATTTGGGAAATTACTTTCTTGGCCTCTGGAAGTAGTTGAGATGTTTGTAATTTGTGAGTTTCTTTGCTAGACTGGACCCAAATAAAATCCAACACAACCCTGCCTCCCCAAAACCCTCAAAAGTTCCCCCCCAAAACCATCAAAAATTCAGACTTCCTTTAATTGAAAATAAGTACAATCAAACAAATGAAACAATTTTTTCAAACCTACTTCCTGTCAAAAGAAAAATCAGTTTTGGTAAAAGAAGAGGTAGCTATACTGAAAATTTTCTCTGATTTAGTTAGGAATTAAATAACCACAGATATTACCATCAGATTTTGTTAAATTTATAGTTCTAATAACTATATATACAGAATTTTTCTTCAGCTTTCAAGATGAATAGGTTGAAGACTAGTACAAGTAATTCAAGTAATTGATATCATCATCAGTTTCCTGCATATTCTGCTGTGGTATCTCTATATTATTATTAATTTCCTATCTTTTCAGGGTGGGGCTTTTTATAGGTTTTTTTCATGTTTCCTCTTTTCGGTATTCCAGAGAAACCTATCTCTGTGAATCTGGATTTGTCAATGGTTTAGTCTTTCCAGCACACTGTGCTTCTTGATCAGCACAAAAAGTCATCCACCCACATAAGGCAACTCGGGCTTTGTAGTAAATTTAAGTCTCTCCTAAATATAATCAAAAGTTTTTATGGGGTTATTTGCCTACAATTGGTAGTGTTTTAAAACTTTTTGAGTTAAAATTGGACAGAATTTAAAAGGCAAACTTTGAATAAGCAGTTGTATTTGGTCTGGCTGAGATGAAATTCCTCACAGCAGCTCTCGTTGTGCTGTTCTTTGCATTAATTAATAGCTAGAAAGGAGCTTATAAGATACCAGTGCCTTTGCAACTGCTGGGCAGAGCTCAACAGCACCAGGGCTGTCTCTCCAACATTCCCCCCTACCAATAGGCTGGGTGCGGACAAGATTTTGGGACAGTACAAAGCCTGTACAGTTGGCTCAATTCGACCAAAGGGATGCTCTGTTCCTTATGACATCTGCTCAGATATGAAAACTAAGAGAAAGAAGGAGGAAGGGTAGCAGCATTCATTATTTATGTTTATCTTTGAGAGAAACTCCTATGCCTACTGAAACCCTACTTGCTGAGAAGCAGACTGACACCACCTGTTAACAGAAGTAGAAAGTAAATCTGTTGTTTTCCTTTGTTTCTACTTGAGCAAATTTTGCTTCCACTTTATTAAACTGACTTTACTTTGACCCCAATTTTTTTTTTTTTTTTTTGTCTTATTTCTTTCATTCAGTCCTGCTGAGGAGGGGCATGATAGACTAGCTTGGTAGGCACCTGGCATCCAGCCAAAGAGAATAAAGGAAACATCATACAGACCTTTCAGCTTCTCCAGTTGCTGCTGCCACTGAAGCTTCTGTCATTCTGGAGACTGCAGGAGAGGTTGGGACAGGGAGACAGAAGTGGCAGCAATCAAAAATTACACTATTGCAATGACCATGGAGAAGCACCTTCAAGTGCTTCTATATCAAACAGTGTTGCTTCTGCTTTGGTCACATAAGGATGTTTTGAGCACTTGATAGATCTTTCCTTTTATAGTTTTTCATTTTACCGTATTTTCTAAAAAGGCTGTTGGGAGAAAGACTGAAATAAAAGAATGTGTATTAACTTCTACTTTTCAATATTGGAACTCCTAAATCCTGGAGGCTCTATTGTGTTTAGCATTTCACAGAAATATAATAAAAGATAGCTGCTGCCACAAAGTCATTTATAGTCTGAAGTGTAAGACACAATAGCCTGGGAATTGGCAAAGGTGTATGAACTCATTTTAAGGTAAGATGCTTTGCCCACAGTGTCTGGGTGTAATGAACCATCAGCAGTATTCAGCACACACTGAGCTCAGAAATCCAGAAGGTGTCCAGCATCATCACTGGCATTTCTATATTGCATTGCCTTTGACAGCAGATTGATGATGGTGGTGGAATCATTGTGGTTGAAGAATTGCTTCTCTGTTTTTTATCCAGCCCTTATCCTCAGCCCAGCTTTGCATCTGATATCACCTTCATCTCCTTGGTAGATGTGTACAGTTCAGTGCTGTATCTCAGGAGAGTGGGGCAGACAGGCAGGAAGATGATCTATGGGAGCAGCAGGTGGGCTTTCCCTCCCTTCTTCTTGGCAGAGTCAGGGAATATGCTGCAGTTGTCAGGCACAGTCATGGGCTGAGAAAGGCCAAATGTGAGGAGGAACAGCCTTCCTTGCTTTTTGGACTAGCTACATGTTCTCAAGTAATTAGTCAGGTAATTAATCACTGGTAATATTTCAGTGATTGGCAGGATGGTTTTGACTCAAAGTTAGATCATTCTCAGCATGAAGCCTTGCTCTGGGTATTTAGTCCTAGCTTGCTGACAGCTTAGTCATCTTTGTATCACACACTGAGTGCACATGTGCTCCAGTTCTGTCTTCCCATATGAGGAGTGATATTTTGTCTGATTTTCCTTGGTGAAAATGTCACATTTGTTGTTTTTCAACTAACTTTTTTCTCAGACAATTTTGAATTGTTCCATACTGATGCCTTTTTCTGGCAGTGACAAATTTTCTATGACAAATGAGCTTGGTGTTCTGCATTTTCCAATAATTATTAAATTTTGATGCTCACCTTGGATCATAGGCTAAACTGAACAAGGTAAAATGCATTTACACTATTTTTTAAAAATTTTGAACTGCATTTTATTTTTTGCATAAATTCATTTGTGACTTCCACAGGTTCAGCTTGCAGGGTTGTTTTGTTGCAAGTTAAGTGTATTCCTTTAAAGAGGAAACAATCTGTCAATCTTTTTCAGCTGTATCCCAAAGGTGCTCTAAGCCCTAGTGGAGAAATATGTATTTTTATTCCCCCCTGGCAGGTATTTTTGCCCTCTTCTCAAGGCAGGTCATGGAATTTCCTTTTGCAATCGTTATGGCATCACTGTTATTTTCTGTGTAAAATTCTGTGTAACTAGTGTTGTTTCAGCATAATTTTTATACTGGCCAGTCTTAAATTTCTTTACTTTGTTTTACTCTTCACTAGATCAAGATGATTTTATTAACTCATAATAAAATTTGCACTGAATATTCAATAGATTTTCAGATTGCTCTTCCCTAAAGAGAAATTAACAATACCTACTGATTTAACTGTAAATTTTATTTACAATAATATCACAAAACTTTCTTTAGGATGTGCAGAAATAAATCCTTTAAGCATGAAAACAAAGCACTTTCTTTTTTTTCTATAGAAGCTTCTATAGATTATACACTAATTTTTACACACATTTGAAGGTTTTCTTCCAGGATTATATTTATCCCTTGAAATATACAGCATGACTTTATAATTTTCAGCCTATTTTTCATGTTGTATTTAAAATAACATATATACATACCCAGCAGCATTACTGTGCAGTTTACAAGCACAATACCCTGAGGCAGTATATTATCCCTTGGTTTGAACACATATTGAGCTTTTCCTTTTCTTTGTAGTTTAAGTGCAGGTGTTCTACAGTCTTCACTTCACCAAGTTTTTGTCATCCTTCCTGAAAGCTATCCAGGGCTGGTTTTTTTATTCCTCAGGGAAAGGTGGAATTACTGCCAACAGTTTTTCTTTTTTTATCTTGACCTGGTGGCTGAGTGGCTTCTGTGATGGTGCCTGGTGCCTTTCATCCCCACTCCTGCTGCGTGAGTGATGCTGAGCCTCGGCTGCTGCTCCTCTCCCCAGTCAGTTGCTTCTGTTCTTTTGGCTGAGTGAGGATAATTACTTCACTGAGGTACAGTCAGCTCCCACTGAAGTCAAGGGAGCTAATAGAATCTCAAATATGTAATATAAGAAATGCTTTGTTTCATGTGGGGTTAAATATGGTGAAGATGGTTCAGTGTGATATCCATTTCAAACCACAGCACTATGACCAAACTCAGCTTCTGTGACAAAATTCTTATTTTATTTGGACTGAGTGTGCCTAAGGTTGCAGTTTCTTATAGTACTACAATTTGACATTAAAAATTATTTTGTTGCGTGTTAATTGGAAATTCATAATTATTTCAAAAATAATAGTTGGGAAAAAAAATCCCTTTTTTTTTTTTTCTCTAACACATTTCTGGTTGGGACTGTCATAATACCTTTATAATTGATTATAAACAAAATACATATAAGCCATCATAATTTTCTTACCAAAATTATACAAATATATGAAAAAAATTAAAAACCCTTGTATCTTACAATAAAATAAAACCAAGAAATATAAATAACATGTATTTGCTTTTTCTGTACCCCATCATGTCACACTCAGACAGAAAGACTGACAAAGGTTAAAAAAAAAAAAATAATTATGCAATCAACAAATGCGAAGTTCATAATTTTGATATTACTATTCACAACATGTATTCTGCCCTACTTAAAGGGAATTATGGGTTTGCACTGCATTTTCTATTTGAATTGAGATAAGAGATGCAGTTAATAACATTTTTACTCAATCAAAATTTATGAAAGTTAAAATGTCTCTATAGATACACAATCACATCTAAATAGCATATATGTATGCACAAGCATATGTATATTACATATATTGTATAAACTGATGTACTCAGGGGTATATGTAGGTGTGTAAATTTGTTTATGTACACAGACATACATAGATTAAATAGGCAACTTTACTAAAATTCACAGTATTTCAAAACTCTTAGAGAAAGCAAAACCAGCTAAGGAATGGATTTGTGAGATCAGGTAAACATTATTTTCTTTTTTATATTAATATAGTTGCAATCAAAATTCGAGCTCTCTGTTAAAATCTGTAGAAAAGAATGAGTGAAAATTAGGGGGAATTATTTATTAACAGTAAAATATGTTGTGTGGATCATCATCCAGAAACAAATATAATCAGACCTTCCTGCATAAAGTTCACAACTTCCATTTCCCCTTGAAAGCATCACTGTGTGAGGGTGCTTTGCTCTTGTCTCCAAGAGTGATTGTCTCATATTGCCTCAGATTCATTTTACATGCAATTAACAAGAGAATCAAATTTTCTAATCAAAGTAAATTGGTAGATGTAGAAACATACCATTTATAAAAAAGGTGGAACAGCACAAAAATATTTTGTCAGTGTTAATGTATCTTTGATGCCTCATTACATTTTCTCTTCCTAATTCTTCTTTTACCTTATAACTATATAACTTCCTTTTGCCCTTAATTCCTTTAAAAGAATTATTTTATTTTGATTTTTAGAGGAATATTTCAAGACAATTTCAAGCAAATTCTCTACTAAATACTTATGGAAACCATCCTTAACAGTGGAGTTTTGTAATGAAATAATTTAATTTTGTATTAGAAAAAATCCCAGCAAATCCCAGGCCTCAAAAAAAGAAAAATATTTTCTTTCTCATTTCATTCAGTTTTTTCAAACTTCTATGCTGAGCTTCATTAATGCTATATGACAGAACTTTTTTTATGGTACATGTAAACCTGATGGACTAACTCGTTAACACAGAAAGATGACAAACCATATTTTACCACTATAAGCTTAGATATTTTCTAGTGAACCAAATCCTTATGGCCATAAAGTTGTGAAGGATGGAAATGTCATAAGAACAGAAAAACAGAATATTTAAAAGTTTTTGTCTTATTTTGCATCACCATTTATATATAATGCATAGGAAAATACAACTTTACTGCGAGCTATCAACTGGGGAAAATAGGAAGAAAAATTGCTTTATGTACCATGCATAGGACCACAGTGAATTCAAAGAGAATTTACTAGATTAATGTCAATTAATAGGATCATTATATTTGATGGGAAAATATTCTCACAGAAACACTATGGATGAGGTTAGAGGACAGTTCTGGAGCTTGACTAGTCCAACCTCTTGCCCAGAACAGGATCAGTTAGAGCAGGTTGTGTGAGGATATGACCAGCTATATCTTGCTTATTTCCAAGGATGATGGGTTCACAGCCTCTCTGTACAGTCCCCTCCAGAGTATGACCCACCCTCACAGTAACAGAGCTTTTCCCTGTCAAATTTCTTGTTTCAGTTTGTTGCTTCTTGTCCTGTCACTGGACTCCACTGAGAAGAGTCTAACTTCATTTGTTTTAGTCCTTTCCATCAGGTATTTATACATGTAGGTAAAATCACACCAAGTCTTCTCTTCTCCAGACTGAACACACCCATCTCTCTCATGATTCCCTCCTATGACAGATGCTCCAGTCTCTTAATCATCCTCCTTGCTGCTTGCTGGACTCCAGGATGTCCATCAGTCCAAGCAGTACAGATATTTCTCACCAAGGCTGAACACAGAGGAAGAATTTGCTTCCTGCTGTCAATGACCTGCCCAGTGCAGCTCAGGAGAACACTGGTCACCTTTGTCACTAGGTTGCATTGCACAAAATCTCTTTGAATGGTTAAAATAAAATAAGAGTTTCTGTTTCTATGTTTCTGATAGGACTCTACTTCTAATAGGACTTTGCAATTTTATAATAAATGACTAGAGAAACTGTAACTAAATGACTAGAACATATCTGTTGTGGTGGTGCTTTTTGCCAGAGGTTGCAATATGATCTCAGGAATTTTTGTTAGCTCTCAGCCTAGAGAAATGAGCTAGGCAATGCAATTTCCTTCAACCTTATCAGAAACTCCTGCATGACTGATACTAGGGTCAGCACTGTCTGTACCAGGAGCTAACTAAGGATGAGGACAAGACATAATTATCCCCTGACAGCCTTGGATCATCCTCCCTTGCCTGATTCATCCTGGAGATTTGCTGATGACTAAAACAATTCTGAGTGAGGCCCTTTGAACTTTCCTAGACTTCAGTGGGCTGCCCCAGCACTCCCAGGCACAGTGCCACTAAGAGTTTGCAAACTCTCAAGGTTGGGCCACTCAGAGGACAATTGTCAAAAGCTGATGACAGGACCTGGGCTGCTATCTCCACTTCTTAAGACTCAACACTTTTTACTTGTTGAGAGATGCAAAAACATCCATCTTGAGTACTTCACTGCACTCATGGGGAATTTTTAACAGGTATAACTTTATATATACTACTTTGTGATTGTTTGTATGCTTGTGTGAATAGCTTTACATATGCTATAATATGAATATTGTCACCTCAGATCTACAGGTAGGTCACTGGTGTGCTTATAAAAAATTCTATTGAATGATTTTGCTTTAAATCATCAATGATTGAATACTGCTGAATCCTTTAGAACTTAATCATGGATCAAGTCTAAGTTTGGCAAGGGAAACCCCTCTGAATATCAAGACACCACAGGGTCTCCCTTACTTTTTTGAACATCTACCCTTTTGCATCATCATCCTTCTGTATGAACTCTGTGAAGTGACCTAAATCACTCACTCATTACACCTATCTATATGTTCATATAGGTTACCATTACAGGGATGTATTAATTTCTGAAATAATCCTCAAGCATAGGTCAGGCAATCATTACTCTTGTTTTACACCAGCTGAGTTCAGGGTAGAAGAGATCAAGCACTGAGTCAAACCCAATGACCTAGCTGCATGAACAGGCTCAGCCTGATCTCTGTTGAGACATGTGCTCCAGATCAATTAGAAGTGAGAAAATTAGTTTCATATCATTTTAGTATTCAATGAAGCTAATGTACACGAAGGTGCATATATGTAAGCACAGGGAGAAGCATTTAGGTTCCTATATCGATAAATAAATGCCCCCACTTTACACAGCTCAAATACTAGGTTAAATCTAGAACTAGCCTATAGGAAAACTTAAAGTATATATATATATTCAAGTGCCTAAGTCTTTCTAGAGCTTTGGCACCTGATTCAGTGATGAAATTTTACTTTATAAAATTGCAAGATCATTAGGTATTTGTGCATTACCAAAACTACCTCAACTTGTATTATCCTGAAAATAACATAAAACACATAACTTTAATTGTTTAATGTGACTTCCCATTGAAATAGTGACTTACAAGAGATAAAAATAATTTTTAGATGGACATCTCTGCATGAACTGGAAAATACATATTAGAAACGTGAGTTGAAGACTATGAATATGAATAACATTATTCACTTAAGTATGCTGAAAAAAACATGAAATTCCAGTTCAGTCAGATATTTTCCGTTATATTCTTTTTTTTTTTGGCGGTCTCTTGAAAGAAATTTTAATTGTAGAATGGAATGAAATTAATAATCCTGACAACATTAAAATTTAAACATAATGTAAGCAGCATAACTATATGACACCAGTCAATCTAATTTTTCCTCATTCTTTTCTCCATGTGAAGACTAGGAACTTTGTTCAAATAGAATTGAATAATCATTTAGATTGAAAAAATATTTAAGATCATCAGGTGTTATGGATAACCCAGCACTGCCAACACCACCACTAAACCCTGTCCCTAAATGCCACAGCCATCCTTCTTTGAAATACCTCCAGTGATGGTGTCTCCACCCACCACTGGGTTGCCTGTTCCAATGCTTGACAGCCCTTTTGATGGGGAAATTTTCCATTGCATCCAACCTAAACCTCCCCTGGTGCAACTGAAGCCCACTTCTTCTTGACTTGTTACTTGTTACTTGAGGGAAGACCCCAAGCCCCATTTCCTGACAGTCTACTTTCAGGTAGTGGTAGAGAGTAAGAAGATCCTCCCTGAACCTTCTTTTCTCCAGTTGAAAGACTGGACAGCTCCAGTTCTCTCAGCTACTCCTTATAAGACATTTCACCAACATTTTTGCTCTTGTTTGGACGTGCTCCAGTACCTCAAAACCCAATATAACATTATGTATAGTTTGTCCCAAATGTATTATTTACATTAAAGTCCAGTTACTGTAAATAAAAATTAGCTTTAGAAGAAAAATGAACCTGGAAGCAGTACATTTTAGTCACTGTTAGAGCCATATCTATAACTATTTAAATTATTATTTTAATGCCTTGGAAAAAAGCAGCCAGATGGTGTCTTTCATTTGCCAAGTTAAGACCAGAGGCAATATTTGACCAGTACCCTTTGAACTCATTGTTAAAAGTGAGGGTTTAGCTGTGAACCTCTGACACAGCTAGTACTACATCATAAAATTGCTGTTATATGTTTGTTGAATTTAATGTAATGTGGCACTAAACTGGCAAAAAATGACCTTGTTCAGTAGACAGTAGATTTGATTTAATCTATGAGACAATGACACAGAAGCAAAAGCAAACATTAGAAATCCTTTTCCTCATTTTAGTCCCTGTGAAAGATGAATTTTACTGTAGAATCTGAAAATACATACTAAAACACCTCAAGGAATGGAAGATGTCTCATCTGCTGGCTGCATTAGGACTTACCATCCCCTTTTCATGCACCATGCATCAGCCCAAAGAGCAATATTCAGAGCCATTAGCATGATCAATAATGGCAGGGAAAGTCACTTCCTATTAACATTCCCCTCACCACACTTGGGTTTCTTGTGCCTGTAAATAGTTTTCTTTCTACTGACAAGTCAGTTTGGCATGAATAGTTTCAGGGAATCTTAGTTTTGCCTTCAGGACTTCCTCTAAAGTTAAATGCTTTCATCTGAACGCTTTCTTCTTTTTCAGTTCACTCATTGACTGCCTTTTCCTTATCTTTGTTGTTGTTGTTGTTGCAATTTCCTTTTTTATTTTTTTAATCTCCTAAAAGTATCTAGTATTTTAAGTAAAAATTTGAGACATTTGCTCCTACTACACTAATACCACTTCTGTGTGATACTACAGGTTATGTGAAAAAAAATCTGCAACCTAACACATTATACTTACTTGAAGGCAAATAAAAATAAGAACATTTCTCTCTGTGATACTTGATATCACTTAACTAAAAATTAGATTCCTTGTTCTGAGTTGGAATACATAATGCTGAGTAAGACACCTACATTGTTCGCAGTTACTGGTGAAAAAATATTTTTTGAGAAAGGGTTCATCACAAAACCCAGGGTGCAACAGAAATGCTTCAATTGCCAATAGAAAATGTTAAATGTGGTAAACAAATTAAAGTCATGTGTGACATTCTTCCCAGTAATCATATACACAACAAATAGTAGACCTATAGATATCTCTTCTCTGTTACATCAAAAGCTCAAAATCATGTGGTGAATCTAGCTGGATGTTCTGAATGCAGGCAGAAGCTATCATATTTTTGAAAACCTTGTTATTAACTGTAGGATAGCAGAATAATTGTGCTTGTGAAAGCTCTTGTTTATCCTGGGATACACTCTCTGGAGATTGTATGCTCCAGACCTCAGTTGGCAATACTAAATTATAGTTGGAGCTAATAATAATAATAGTCTTCAGATATTGATATTTCTAATCTGTAAATAAATTAATATGGTAGAACAGATTCATTGTCTTTTGAATTTCTTCTTTTCCCCATTTTGCATAATCACAGTGTAAGATGACACGTGTAAGTGCAGATACCAATTGAATCCCACTGCTTTTGTCTCTGAATGTTTCTGCTTCCTGAATTTGATACTGAAGAATGAAAACAGAAGAGATTCAGGGGAGGGGAGGAGGAAAACAATGCACTTGTGCTAATTTGTGATGTGATCTTTCATTATTTACTGAAAAATTAATTCATTTAAAAGAAAGAAAGAATGGTATAAACTAATGATCCTTATCTAGCAATGTATTTTCCTGAGGAATCCTAAAATATGTGCATCTAGAGAGGAAAAAGAAGAAAAAAAAAGAAAAAAGAAAAATATAGGGAATTAGTATAATGAGGAGAGGAGAGGAGAGGAGAGGAGAGGAGAGGAGAGGAGAGGAGAGGAGAGGAGAGGAGAGGAGAGGAGAGGAGAGGAGAGGAGAGGAGAGGAGAGGAGAGGAGAGGAGAGGAGAGGAGAGGAGAGGAGAGGAGAGGAGAGGAGAGGAGAGGAGAGGAGAGGAGAGGAGAGGAGAGGAGAGGAGAGGAGAGGAGAGGAGAGGAGGAGGAGAGGAGAGGAGAGGAGAGGAGAGGAGAGGAGAGGAGAGGAGAGGAGAGGAGAGGAGAGGAGAGGAGAGGAGAGGAGAGGAGAGGAGGAGGAGAGGAGAGGAGAGGAGAGGAGAGGAGGAGGAGAGGAGAGGAGGAGGAGAGGAGAGGAGAGGAGAGGAGAGGAGAGGAGAGGAGAGGAGAGGAGAGGAGAGGAGAGGAGAGGAGAGGAGAGGAGAGGAGAGGAGAGGAGAGGAGAGGAGAGGAGAGGAGAGGAGAGGAGAGGAGAGGAGAGGAGAGGAGAGGAGAGGAGAGGAGGAGGAGAGGAGAGGAGAGGGAGAGGAGAGGAGAGGAGAGGAGAGGAGAGGAGAGGAGAGGAGAGGAGAGGAGTTGACTAACTTATTTTAAGAAGGACTTCTACAAATAATAAATCTTTAAAAAAACTATTGAATGGTATCTTCATGATCTAAGCAGAGAATATGTGTATTTCAAGCTGAACAATTTTGCATGTGTTCATATACAGATGCAAACAAATATGTGTGTTTGTATATGTACATACAATTTTTTTTTAAACTCCTCACTATTATTACAAAATTATCACACTAGAGTTTTGAGACACCTGGTCAATTAATGGGCAAACCCAAAGAACACTTCCATGTTTCTTGGTCCATTGTGCTGAGTAGTCTAAGTTAGCTTGTATGTACAATGAACAGAAAACATTGTGTGCTGTTTTCCAACACAGGTAAGACAAAATAATTGCACAATTACTCTTATTTCAAGGACATGACATTGCTTTACCTCTTGCTCTGAATAACTTGTTATATAGATATTTATACTCCTGAGCTGGTTTTCACAACATTTTTTTCAACCATCACCCTGCTGCTGTGTATTAGACACCTCATTGAGATGTAAGAGGCATTGTCACAAATGTTTCAGGCATATATCAGTGTCACATGTTTGCCTGAGAGTCATCAGTAGTTTGCCAACATCCTTAGAGTCACTGTGCTATAAAAGCATCTCCTGAAACAGGTTTTCTTTTTCATGGAAACCAAGCCTGTTATTTAATTTCTATTTAGTGGAACTAAAAAGTTCTATTTATTTTATTTCTAAGCACTTCTTTCTATGGAGAACCAAGAGATATTTGAAAGACTTTAGAAAACTTACTGATGTCTTACATTCAAAATATTATTTTGTACCATTGCTTGTTCTAGCCTTTTGCATTTTTATAGGTATCATGCTTGCTGCTCATGTTAAATAAGTCTGACCATTATTCATTCACATTGATTTTTTTCAGTTTCCTTTTTTGCTGAGAGTAGTCATGGTTCTCTTTGGTTGTTTATTCAGTAAGAGCACTTATTAATTCAAGAGCTTGATTTTATTTTCCCCGAATAAGTCTTCAAGGATTTACAGCTTGAGCTGGCAGTAGAGCTAGAAGCAATGTCTATTATCACTGTCTTAACCACTAAAATATAAGCATCCAGGAGGAAAATTTAAAGAAGATATTGTTTTCAATTTTTATTTTTATGGTTTACAATAAAAACTTTTTATTATTTTTTTATTCTATTTTTTATGCCTTTGTTAGAATTCGTTATCATGGATCAGATATATTTTTATATTCTACCAGACAATTTGTAGGATGTAAACCACATGGGACTCAATTGATGAGGGATTGAATTCCTTCATTAAATCTAGTTCTACCATCTTCAATAACAGGAGTGAAAAAATAAATATGTATTAAGAGAAACCATTTTGTATTTTCAAGCAAAATATTAATGAAAACAATGCAATTCTCCACACTTCATAAGAAATATAGTTACCCAAGTAAAAAGCTGTTTATATTATATGCTCTATTTTAAAAACCCTAAAGAATGGCTTAACTTAGGGAAATAATCTATTATTATTATTATTATTATTATTATTATCCTTATCATTATTATTGCTGCTGACAAACATACAATAGTTATAGAAATAATTAAATTTAAAATAATTCCAGGAAATCAAGAATGTGGCCTATTTGCATCTGCTATCAATTTATGGTGTTTTAAAAGAAGGCAGGAAAATATTTTTTTAGTGTGAATCAGGTTCTCTGTGCTTAAAGCAGAAAAGTAGAAGAAAATTATCATTCTTGATTTGGCACATCCTGAGATTAAATGCAGTAAAATTTTTCTGTGGACTTCATTTCAGGATATTTGAACATAGAAAAAATATAAAATGTTCTTAGATGTTTTACTCTCTTTTACCAAAAAAAAAAAAAAAAAAAAAAAAAACCAAAACTGATATAACCAAAAAACCATAAAAACCTATTCATAAGCATATGAATAAACATAAACATATTCATGCAAGTATTTAGCTGCTCAATAAAATTGAATGCAGGACAGAAAACCTCATAGGTAGACACTTAAATCTTTCCTGGTTACAAGTATCCCAACACAGGTGTAGAGTGGAATTACTGCTGTGTGGTGAGGGAATGAGAACACCCCTTGCTGAATCCTCATTGTGTTTCCCAGGTTAGCTGATTTTATTCAGAGTTCAGGGACACCAATGTTGTCCAATGACCCACTTGAGTTGACAGCTAGTTTTGGTTTTTTTTTCAGATTCAGAGTAGAACCACCAGATTTGTCCCATAATTTTTTCTATTTCATTCTCCAAAGAACAGATTGTTTCAGAGCAGGCATATGAAGGATGCAATTATAATAAGAAATTCTAATAATATCAGTTTCTAGCTGAGTTGAATACCTCTTAGTCTTCACAATTTATCACAAAATGCTGAGTCAATTCAGTCATTGATGAGTCAATTCTGATTTCCTTCACAATGATTTTGAAGCTGGTTCTCAAATGTATTAATTTTAAAATTCTCTGAAATGCTGATATTTGAGGCTCTATCAGAGATTAAAAGCACATTAAAAGTAAGAAGCATTGTGTTCTATGTTATCTTTTTTTTTTTGAGTTCTAAAACTCTTGTGCTTTTAAAATTTTTTATATTTATTATATTTCCCATGTTAAGCTCTAATAACATAATAATATAACAAAAATACTTTAAAAAACATTAATTGCCTTCTTTTTGATCATGCATTTGCTCTCTTTGTTGTTCCATTGCCATGAAGGCCTACATGTTCTAGAATAAAATTACAAAAAGCTTTAAATTTAAATATATCAGTGCTGTGTTATGAACTATTTCATACTGATCATGTTACGTCTGTGACTTTGCTAATTAAACTATACTCAGGGCCATAAAATAATAAGTCTAGTTGAAATCCCTAACAATTCACTGTAAATATAACTTAAAAATAATTTAAGAAATATACTTTGGAAATTATGTAACAAAGATATGTTATATGTCAAAATTCTGGATTTTATAACCTTAGATATATTTCTTTTAACTGTAGGACATTTTCACCAGCTTGATTAGTAACAAGATGGACTGGAACAGCTGTTTTCAATAATTTTGTATTTGTCTTTTAGCTCAGGTCTATGTTTTATAACTGGGCAAATATTGAATGATTATAAATCCATCTGGTGTTCCAAGAAAAGTAATTTACTCTTACCTATATTGACTTACAATTAAAATTTGTGGAACAAACCTTTTTCATGTTAGTTTCATAAGATTTCCAGACTATAAAATCTCACCTTTATCTTAAGGAATAAGATAATTTAAATTTATTACAGTTTAGTCTACTAGACATTTTTTTGCTAGCCCATGTTGTATTAATTCATTTAGTCATCTAAAAACTACAGTGAATACTCAAGAAGTATAAAATCACATATAATCACACATTTTGTAAATTACTTTTCGTCTATCTTAAAACTGGGTAGTCATGCATCAAAATATCTGTTTCTATTATAGTGCCTGTCTACTTCAACATCCTTAAAGGGAATTTTTATTAGGTCAATATTTCAATGCATTAATAAAAAACAAAATGAAACAAAACAGAAAAAATATATAAAAAAAACCCTAATATGATGAGCTAGTTTTTTTTCACTGCAAGTTACAGAATCAAGGTGCAATCATCTGTGTAAAATGTCCATTTTTTCTTGGTAGCACCACATTTTATGATACTTCTTGGACATGGAAACAGTTCTGGAATTTAAAAGTCCAGACAAAAATGGTGTTGGAATCAAGAAGTAGCGATAGGGAAATCTTGCAAAATTAATGATTGTGTAAAAGGTTGGAAATCTTTGTGTTTGAGTTCTCACCAGTCTAAAATTATGATGCAGCTTCAATGGGGGTAGGCTGGGGCAGAAACCAAGAGGAAAAACAAGCAAATAAACAGAATGCACAGTAAAGAGTTGGTGTCTTTCCTCATTTGTGGCATGCCTGAAATCATTATATTTTGAGTTGAACAAACTGCAGCTCAGCTTTGCTCTTATGTAGACACCCCATTCATTAAGTCTCGTGTGCAATTAAGATGATGAAAAGGATTCAGTGAGGGCAGGTCAGTTTGTTAATACTGAAGGACCAAGTAGATTTTATGAAGGAGCTAATCAATAGCACAGCTGGAAAATATAGTTTTAGTTCCTTCCATTCAGCTTCCAAGAATGTGCTAAAGGAGTCTTGAACCATACCAGTTTTGTTCTCCTTATTCTCATGTTATCCTACTAGTCAAAGTGAACTCCCAAATTAACAAGGGCCAGAGGTGTTTAAAGATCAAATTTTCAGGTACTCCAAAATAAATATTTTATAGTTTCATCAAATCTGCAGACTGAACTATATGACAGCCCAAGATATTAACTAGAAAGTTAAATGCTCATTAAATGATACTCCATTTAGAAGCATTCAAGTAGGAAGTCCTTTGTCCAGCCATCTAGAAAATATCGGAGAACAAATATTCATAGAGCCTGTTCCAATGGGTAATAAAACTCACACTGAACATTTCCACACCACCATTTATAAACAGCTGAGGCACCAAATTATTGTCTCCTGTTCCTCCACCAGGCCCTACTGATTCTGGATCCATGATTTCCACGCTTTCTTGAAAGCAGTGGGTGACTCTTGAAAGAGTTAGGCCCTCTTCTCAAAATATTTTTCCTCCAACCCAGCTTGCCCATCCTTACCTTGCAGGGTCAGTTATCTCTTGCCTTAGAGAACTGCCTTGGTTTGACTCAGATGAGTTTATCCCTTTGAACAGGATGTATCCCATTAAGTCCTGTGGATGTTTAAGGATCAAGAATGCTCAAGTGGTAGAATGCTTCTACCACTTTTGGAAAGTTCTTCTCCTTCTTGAACCCTATTTCTGGGCAAAAAGACATGGAAAAGCTTTCTAAAAAGGCTGAGGAAGAGAAGACAGCAAGCACCTCAGCCTTACCTGCATCCCCTGTCACAAAGTCACATAACTGCTTTTCATGAGGAGTCAGTTCCTCGTTCAGAGCACATCTTCTGTCATGCTGACCAAGGTGACACCATCCATCTCTCAAGCACAGCGTGAGTCAAGACCTTTCTGAGTCTCTGAGTCCCTTCACAGTCACAATTTGTGTGTTACATGCTCTCTTCCTTACTAGTGAGAGCCCTACTACCCTGGAGCTGGGCAGGAGCCTGATACACTCTGTACAAGTCAGCTATAGTACTTTGGTATCTACCCTTTTCAGCCAAGAGTTGTTCTCCCAGCAGGGAACAGCTCACAAAAGAAATGGTTTACAGAAACCCCATGGAGATCCAGAGGCAATTGCCAACAGAATAATGATTTTTTTGGGAAAAAACGGGAAGCAAATAAGTAATTAAATAAATAAATAAACCCCACAAACTACACGAGATGATCATGGTGTGATTAAAAAGTCAAACCAAACAAAATAAAACAAAACCAACAAAACACAGAATGAACTATCCCAGTTTTTATTTAAATAAAAATCTGGGAGAAAAAAATGCCCATGAACAAATCCCTCGCAAATTGCTACATGGGAAAAAGTGTTAAGCCACTGGAAAGCAAAGCAACAAAGAACAAAAGAAAATACAGGAGGTTGTATTAGGTTTGTGTGCCAAGGTTTTGGTAGTGGGGATTGGGATGACATCTGTGAGAAGCTGCTAGAAACTTCCCTTATGTCCACAGCCCCTCTAACTAAAGATCTAAAGAAACCCCATAAAAAAAACTGAAATAGGCAGATAAATAAACAACTGCCCACAAGTTAAGAAAGAAAAACCAAAAAACCATACAAACAAACAAAAATAAAACACACCTAACGATAACAAAAACCACAACCAAAAAACCACAAAAAAATCCACAACCACAAAACAAAACAAACAAACAAAAACAAAGAAAAACAAAAAAACACAACCCAACAAGGAAATTTTATGGTAGGAAAATAAACCTTCTAGGAAAAAATAAATCAAAACAAAAAAACAAAGCAAAAACCACCAATTAAAACCACATCTAAATGAATAGTAAAAAAACCCAAACAACAACAAAAAATTCTCATGCAAATTCACAAACCCCCCCCCGCCAAAACATAAAAAAAACTTTAAAAAACATCCCCAAACCACATACCAATAAAAGAAATAAAAGCAAAAAGTAAATTGAAATAATAAGGAAGTTCCCCAGAACAAAACCATGCATATTTCACATAAACAAAGGAGTGACTATAAGAAGCTTCCTAAGTCAGAAAAGTACAAATGGTAAAATGGCCACCCAAAATATCTGTGTGTCTCAAAAATATCTTTTATTGCTGCTTGTTTGGAGATTCTACACAGCAGGTAGCAGAGAAAGGCACTGTCAGAGAATGAGACAGCAATGCTGAATCACATTTCTTGTGTAAGTGTATTTACAGGTTTCTTATAACCCTACAAGAACTCATAAGAGAGGAGATAATAAATCTCTTAAGAAATACCTCACCTTGTTCCACAGTAAGGGGATAAAGTCTGGAAAAGTGTTTTTAACATGTGTCTGCTAGGAATCTGATGTGCTTCTATAACAATTCCAACCTCATCCAAACTTTCTCCTTTAAATAAAAACTGTTATGGATTTATCTCACCTATTTTCATTGGGTTAACTCCCTTGCCTAAACTTTTGCTTCCCATGACATTTTAAGCACTGTAGGATCTGTCTAACCTCTAGATGCTCCTCAGGTATGAAACTGGTTTCTCACAGGTTCTTTGTAATATCTGTGGCTGCAAATACAGACACCTCAAGGCTAGAGCTGGAGTTTGGAGGGCAGCTGGAGACAGTACACACTGAATTATTTTTTTAAAAAACAGCCTTAGATTCTTATGTTTTGGAAAAAGAATTATGCAGAGAAGTCTATGGTGGGTCTACACCTACCTCCAAGAAAGTCAGTTCAGTGTTTTGTTAGTGGGAATGGAGAGAAACTGGCCCTTTGAGGGTGTAACTCCTGTGAAATATTTTGAATATCTGCAGCATGATATTCCAGAGAGGTGACTGTTTCTCCACTGACTGTACAGGTAACTAAAGTGTAGAAATCAGCTCTAGGTGTTTAAAGATAGGGGAGATTACTTTTTAAGGGAACTTCATGATCTCTAGCTGGGAGGATTTACACATATTCTTTACAATATTTCTCACACCCCCCAAAAAAAACCCAGAGAAGCCCCACTTCAGTAAATACAAAGACAATTCCTACATGGAAGCCCTATGGATTGTTTTCATAACAATATGGTTACTGTTCTCCACAGAAGATAAGGAGATATAAATTTCTAATATACTTTTCCACTGTCTTCTGGAAAGTGATGAAATTACAGAAGTCTCTCTGACTTCTGTGCTGTTCTGTCTAGCTTATCAAACTGAAGATTTTGTCACAGGTTATGGGGGCTATGATGAACTCCTAATTGAACCAACAGATCATTTTCAAACTCAAAAACATACAAAGCAGCTTTTGAAATGAATGGACTGGCTGTAACATTCTGATCTGTCTGCATTTTATCAGGGAAAAAAATAATGATGTCAAAACCTGTGGTGAATCTGCTTTAAGAAACATCATTTATTCACAGGTCACACAGCAACAGATTTTTAATGCATCTGTGAATAAAAAAGGAGTACTCTGCAAGCAACAAAACAGAATTTCTTGTAGACTTGGAAGAGGCAATGGAAAGTCTGCCCTATATTCATGACCTGTTTATTTGAATGTATAAAGCAAATAAAAACTGCAGGAACAGAGAAGTGAGACAAAATTTCTTCTTTCTTGCTTGTATCTGCAAAGTTGCTGATATTTTTGAGGCTGGTTACTCAAATTTTAATCATCAGTGAATTTAAAAAGACCATAGATGTATCTGTTTCAAAAACTTCAATAGCTTTTTGGTAGTTGTTTCCACTAGTGTATGTTTAAGGCATTAGTTCTTAAAAATTCACTACCAGGGTAATTTTGGCAGAGTTTTCTTCAAAACAGTAGATTTTAGCACTTATAGTATTTCCTAGATATTGCGATAATTATATTGTTATTTGTGCTTGAACAACGCTGAGAATTTATTGTTTCTTATAAGGAATGTGAAATTCCTGACAAAATTTTGATCTCTTCCTCATATATTTCTTGAATAATTTTTTGCTGCTAACAGTCTATATCAGAGAGTTTTAGAAAACAAACAATAAAAACAAAATTAAACCCCAAAAGTTCCCATAACACAAAATAAACCCAAAACTCAAATTCATAGAAAGATCCTCACAATACAGTTAGATATAGCTTTTCATAAGAGTAACCCAAAGTATTTCCTCACTCAGTAATAAATACATATTTTCATTGAATCAACACAACACAACTCTTGTTTTTAGCCTTAGAAATAGAAGTATATGAATAATGATCAGCTACTGATTTAGTTCAGTCTCATCCAAAGGATATATCCTAGTGAAAAAGGACTTGAGGTTGTTTCAGAGATAACAAGGGGGGAGATGTTAGGGAGCAAAAATGTGATGTGAAAAACAAATTAAGTGGTAGTAGGGCAACTTTGTATTTCTCATAAATCAGCACTGACTATTTTAAATACAATGAAAATGTTCTAATTATTTATTTTGTTAAACAATACACATCAATCAAAAAATGCCACTGAATAGAAACAAAACGACAGCTAAATCTATTAGCTAAAAGGCATATGTACAAAAAGGTGGGACCTAAGTAAGGAATTGATATCTTTAGCACCATAAGCCTCAAAAAATTCCCGTTCATTTTACGTAATGTAAAAACTTCCTTTGTTTCAAACAGAAGTTTATAATAACATCTGAGTGCTATTACTTTGTTCCCACAATGTTTGCCAGAATCATTCAGCTTATCTTCCTTGACAAAGTTTATCTAACTGGTTTAAGGCAATCTAGCAGATCAATTTCTGACAAAAGCCAATGGCAGCTGTGAATACTGCTACATTTAATACTGTACCCTGTTCATTTAGATCTCAGTTCTGGTTTCTTCTCTGGATGAAGATAATTAAATTCACACCCCTTGTCCCAGGTGAATGACATCCCCTGGAGGGAGCAAGGGCATGTAGAGTCATCCTAAGGTATAAACCAACAGTCTCAAGGAGACCATTTGATAATCTTCAGGAGGACTCATGCCAGATACATTAAATCTATGCTACAACTCAGGACCACATACCTTCAGAAAACAAGCCTCCTAATTCTCTGTACAGGTGCAAGCAATCTCCCAGCATACACATTTCAAGAGCAAGATTAGGACAGCCTGCCCATAAAGAAATGCAGCTGGGACACAGCTTCATGTGCAAAACATTCTGACGTTCTAACACTGTAGAAGGAAGCATTCACTGCTTCCTCATAGTGCTATTTTACTTTACATCATGTCATAAACCATTAATCAGTTCTCTGTAATAGATGCTGAGACCACCCCCGAGGGGTTTTACTTCTTTTCCTGAGATAGTTTTGTATTCTAATATTTTGTAATTCCAATTATAGTGTATTAAAGAATATTTTCTGTAGAGAAATTATCCCACAAATGTGAATGGACATCCTAGTTTTCTTCATAGGTGAGTGCTTTACAGATGGGGGTGAAGTGTTACATTCATGCTTGATTTTTTTTCTTGAGAAGCTAAGATTTTCAAGCTACATGACCCTTTCATAGCACAGCTGAAGGAACCTTTTTCCACAAGAGATGATAAGATGCTTACAGTTTCTTTCTTCCAAGCATTTAGTAACATCTAGGTACTCATAAAATATTTCTATGGTGTGTATGAAGGTGATCAAGGGGACTCAAATTGATAATATGTAATTGTGTATGCATAATTTATATTGTGTATAATTTATATTTTATATTTTTATATTTTATAAACAGTAAAGTTTTTGAACCAAGAATATATTATCTGAGCAAATAAAGGTGTCTTGAAATTAAATTCTGAACAGGAAGGGGGTATTCCTTATTTTGTAACAATGCTCAAAAACAAGCCTCTCTCAGAGCCACCAGAGTTTTTTCTAATGGCCAACATGTAAATTCAGCTGTCACTTACTGTTGTATATTAGATAGTTAATTATCTTTGGACCCTTGTATTGGAAGTTCAGGGCAGTACATAGAACAGATTCCTGAAAGGTGAGGACTAGAATCAGTATGAAAATGTTTAGTGTCTAAATCTATTGCTACATCTTTCACATGCTTCCTTCTCTTAAAGAAAAATAAAACAAGAATGTGGTTATGTTGGGTTCTGATAGCTGTTCACTAATTGAAATATCATACTTCATAAGGTAAGTTAAAAAAAGAGATGGCTGTCAATATAAATGCATGATAAATTCCATTTTTAATGAAAGAAAAAATAGATCTGCATTGATATACATAATCAGAGTAATAATCTTGTATATTTACAGCAAGCTATCTAAAAATAATTTCTAACTCAATGTCAATTTTTCCCTCCTGCATTTAAATATCAAGGGTTATTGAAATACAGAATGTCTTTTCATCCGAGAAGCCTGTTTTGATCATCTGCAAAAATTATCTTTGGGAGAGGAATCCAGCAGGTCCAAGTGTCCACATCCTGTCTTCCCACCTGGCCTTTACACTGAGCAGTGTCAGAATTTATGGATGTGTTTCCTCAAGGGATTGTTGTTTTCCTTACTTACTGCTTTCTAAGTTAAATCATTGGGAAAAACCGCCAGTGGGTTGTTGGGGTGCTTTTTTATGTCTCTCTAAATTAATATAAACTAGTAGTAGTAGTAGTAGTAGTAGTGTCCTATGTCCAAGATTCTATACAGATTACTGTTTCTGAGAGTTTAATTTCCACTTCTTTGTTTCTTTCTTGTGCCTAGAAAATGTAGTCTACTGCTTTTGGATAAGCCACACACATGACCATTATATGTTTTCTGTTTCTTTTCCCAACTGATATCCAAACTACCTTGTAGGTTAAAACTGGGCAGATGAAGTCAAGGTGCTGCTTCTCTCAGCAGTGCTTTTGAGTAATCTTACTTCCATAAAGGCTCAGAATAGGCCATGAATAGTATAAAAAAACTCTTTCAGGTGGCTTTTTCTGTTATCCCTTTAGTTCCAACTAAATAGAGAAACACTCAGAAAACATATTTCTTAGTTCTATAAAAGCTTAATTGCAAGTTAATAGTGAAGGAAAAATTTTCTGCATTTCCTTTGTTTTAATGTGAACCAATTTGATTTTGGTTACAAATAGCTCTTATTGGGCCACCAAAATTCAATTTGTTCACTATGTCAATTCTGAAAAGTGTTCTAAGGACCAAAGAAGGCTCTTACACATAATTACACCAAGAAAGACCAGGGCATCTGGCTTCTACAAACATCATCAAAGTTCAGTAAACACTCCTCGGCCGTAAATGCATTTACAACCAAAAAAGATATGTCTGATTACTCTTTATGCTAAAGGAATGAAGACTCAATCCAAATCTTATCTAAAAACAACCAAAACAAAACAAAATCTGTGGAATACAGGCAGGTTAGTCTCACCAGAAGTCCAACTAAAATACACAGGTTGCTAATTGTGGAAAACTCCAAGGGATTTTTTTTCCTTGACCTTCACACCTGGATCAATTTGGAATAACTGAAAAAGGTTGTGGAAAATGCTTTCATATGTTGTAAAGAAGTAAATTGAAATAACAAACTGGGATATAATTATTACCTCAAGGTCAGGACAAAAGCAAACAAACTGTGTAGCAAAGTAATTGACTAATCTCAGTAAAATGCTGAAATTTTCATAAATACTAATTCTTATGTCAATAGATGATGAATGTGCACATTATTTTTATTATCTCACTTCTACTTTATTTCCTTACAAGCTTGGTCTGAAATTGTTTTTTTCAGCTTTGAAGAGGCAGCAGAGCAAAGCATTTAACCCCTATTGGGAGACTAAATCTTCTGGCCTAAGTGACACATTGCTTTAATTTGCTAGAGCCCAAATATGATTTTTCATGCACACCACGCAGCTATCCAGCACATGTTCAGGCATAGGAGTTTGGATTTCCATTACTTAACACACCAAGGAAGACCAATTACATTACTTGTGGCCTACAATAGGGTCAATATATTAGAGATGCTCAATCACATTGCAAAATCAGAAGAGAGAGGAGAGAGAGGAGAGAGAAGAGAGAAAAACAACAGAATTCAGATAATCAAGTCATCCTTGAATGCTGATTTAAATGTATATGTCAGTGATTATCATGTTCTTTTGGTCAACAAACTACCATTTGCCTGTTCACTAACTATTCATTTTTGTTAGGGAGATGGTTACAAGCAGGTAATCAGTTTGAAAGAAAATTCTCTTTTAAAATACTCTCACAATTGTGGAGAAAACCCAGCAGAGGTCCACTGACTAAAAAGATGCACAATAACTCTCAGCAGGGAAAAACACTGCCCTTTTTTCCTTTTTTTTAAAATCAGAATTCTCTAAGAATATACAATATTTGGCAGAGGGAAGTTAAGGGTTTAAGTATGAGGTTTATTTCAAAAATAAATATCAAGAATTTTCTGAAAAAGAGTAGCAAATACAAAATGCAGTTGATATGTGTTTGAATATATTCAGTAAATTAGATTCTCTTTGCAAAGATGTGCCCTAAAGCATTTTCATGGATATATTATGAAGCAACTAACAAATGAAGGATTCATAGAAAATCATTAGCAAATTTTCTCAAGAGAGAACTCCCAAACAGCCACAGCTCTGAAAGAAGCAGAGGGGCAATAATTCTACACCTTAATTCTAGAAATGGTACAGATGTTCAGCTAAGCTCAATGTAAGTTCAAATATGTTATTATTGCTTTTACTACCTGCATCTCACAGTTTTATAATCACTTCATACTGGGAAAATCAATGTTATCTGTCAACACACACATTTTTCCTACAAAACCAATCAGCAGTCTCTTAAGCCTTCTTTTGATAGGCAGTCTCTATCTTAAATCTCTATCCTACTAGAAATACTTAATTGCAACCAAAGTTTTAAGTCACTCATCACACCTAATTTTGCTGCAATTCATACATATGTTGAGATATTTTTCTTTTGCTGCTTGAGGTAATCAAATCATTATTGAATCAAAGCCTGTGAGATTTAAAAAAATCACCTTAGACTTTCATGTTATCTGATCATCTTTAGTCAATATTTTAAGGTTTTGTCAGCAAGTGGAAATTTATTTACTTTTCAGTGAGACAATACTCTCTTTTTTCCCCTGCCCTTATTCTCCCTCTGTTTTGTTATCTCACTCTTCCTCATTGTTTTTCACCTCTTCTTGTGTCTCATTAGATTTATGTAGGGGCAGAGACATTAAACCTGAAGCAAGGAACTGTGTGCTTTCAGAGTTATTCTAAATGTGTTTTTACAGAGAGAAGCTCAAAGATGAACTGTCTTTCTCTGCAATAGAAACAAAATTCCTCAGCCATGCTAGATGACAATGATGAAAAATTGAAAAAAGAGGAAAGCTATTTGCAAGAAAACTTCTAGCAGGAAGACAAGTCTCTTCTTGTGATTCATATCTTCAAGGAACCCACATAAATCCAGCAATGAGACAGGATTCTCTCCACAGGAGACACTAGGATATTAGCAATGTTATAGAGGCATGTAGCACATCAATTTATAGTCCTTAAAGACTTCTAATGACATGGATATTTAGATCTCTCATAGTAAAGAATTTAATGAAACTAATTTTGTATTTAAAAGAATATGAAAATAATTCCCTTTTGTGTGTGTGTTAAAAATACACACCTAAGGTAGTAAGATTAAAATCACACACAAACCATTCTCTTCCGCGCAGATATGGTATATAAGAAAAATACCATAAATTAAACTCTTAAAAAGTTATCACTTTTTATTTTTCCATCAAAAAGCATGAGATATCTTCAGCTATTATAAGACAGAATCTTCCTAGACTACTGAGTAATTGCTACTGAGTATCCTGATGGCTTTTCTCCTTCCTGGTATTTTTCAGACAATCTCTAAGATTGATAAGGGAAAGGACATCTACGAGGATAGGAGAAAAAAAAGTCTATTTGAGTGCAATGTGAAGAGATGTCCTGCAGATTCTCCCAGAATACTAATGTGGCTCCTGACCCCACAATCTGATTCTCAAATAAAGAATGCTTCTCCAGTGAGGAGTAGCAATTTGTTTTTATTGTCTAGGGACATACTTGATAGCACCTCTCCAGCTGTTACATTCACTGTCCATCTGCATCTTTTACAGCTCCTTTTTACAGAAATCCCTTTGTTTTTGCATCCAGGTGTCAAGATGATGAATAGTCCTTTATCATTCATCTCACATATCTGAAGGCTATTAATCCAGACCTAGAAAAGTTTACACATCTTGCAAGTAGAAAGAGCTAAAAATTCTGAAAATCAGTAAAGTCATTTTCTCATCATATATTTTGTTAATGGGTCTTGTGAGTAGTGCAAATTCACTTCTATGAAGCTGTAGTGAGCCCTCAAAGGCCAAACTGACTAATACTTTAAAGGAAATTGTACTGGATTTATTATTATTCATAATGAACATGCAGTATAAATTGTTTAATAGAAAGCTCTTGAATATTCTTCCTTGAATACTTATTATAACACAAGAGCTGTAAAAATTATCACAACATACTACATTTCTTCTATTCCTTTATGAAGTAGCATAGGATAATTCACCTTGAAAGGGAGTTTCGACAGACACAGTTGACCCAAAGAGGGACTAGTTCTAGGAGCAGATCAAGTTGCTGGAGGCTTTGTCCATCTGGGTCTTAAAAGCATCCAAGATTATAGGATTTCAGGAAGAAGAGATGGAGAATGATGTTGGATGGGAAGGATAGACAGCACACCACTTTTTGAGAGCTGGGAGGTTCCAGTGTTTCATTATCTTTACAGTGGTGCTTTTCACCCTTATGTCTAGGCAAATAATCTTTGTATTAATGCATAAATTACCTGTCATTCTTTCATCATAAATCTCTCTAAACGACAAACTCACCTTAGTTATCACTTTACAGATGAGGAGCTGCTGTCTGAGGGTCCCCTAACCATCACTTCTCCAGGTTGAGCAAGCCCAGCTCCCTCAGACTCCCTTCATGGGACATGCTGGAGCTGCTTGGTGGTTCCCAACTGACCTAAGTAAAATTTATCAACATCTTTTTTGCATTGGTGGGCTCTGAACTGGACCCTCAACCCCAAGGCCCCTTTCAGCAGAGCACCTGCCCAGTCAGTTACTCCATCCCTTATTCTTCCTGCAGATCTGTTATAAAGACAACAGAAGCCATAGGATACACTTCTGAGGAACTCCACTTGTAAACAGGGACTTCCAAGTGTTGAAAAGTCAAGGTAAGTGACATCTGTGGTGAGATGGCTTAGGTGTGATTTAGCCTTGGTACCTGCTTGCTAACTCTTCCTAGTCATCTTCTCTTTCACATACTCGGAAATTTACCCCAAGAGTATTTTCTCTGGCACTGAAGTGAGAATGATCAACCTGTATTTCCCAGGCTGAACTTGTCCTTTTCTGAAGATGTATAGAATATATGCCCACCTGCAGTCACCAGGAACACATCCTGAAAGGTATGACCTTTCAAGACAGAATATATAAACTTTTCAATTGTAGCTACCAGCTTGGTCTGCAGTTTCAGGCTCATCCTACTTAGCACACACATATATGTACAGTATTCTGAAGGACATTAATTCATCCACTTGATTGCAATTATCATTATGAAATATTTTCTCTCTGTTTTTCAGCTGGGAATTTAATATCTGCTCTGATGGAACTAAATAAAGAAGGAAAAACCCAATCTCAAGTTCTGTGAATGTAGAGTTATTTCTTCATATTGAAGCTAGGTAAAACAGTTACATAAAGAGATAATCACAGTAAGTGTTGAGTCTTTCATGATGTGCTCACTACATTAAGGATCTAGCAAGGATTCCATTTTCCCTTATATTTTAAAATGAAGGCACAGTCCTGCCCTGAAGATGGGAAATACATGTTTTACAAGTTAACTACCTGCAGGACATAACCCCCCCCCCCACACACACAAAATATCCATTATTTAAGATGCATGTAGAGATCACAAACCTCTATTAGATGTTGTAAGGATCTATGATGAAAGATAATGTAGAAAAAAACCATGTTTTCCTCCTTCTCATGGGCTCACTATAAAGAGGTTTGTGTAGATTGGTATCAAATACTTGATTCAGGCACACAGGCTTTGGGTCTATTTGACAAGCTTTAAATACAAGATGCTATAGTGAAAAAATAATTGATGGCACATAAACCATCTTGGACTACAAAAAAATAGATCCATCTTTTTAGTGTTTTCATGTTCATTGGTTCACAAACACAATTGCTTCTAAGATGGGTAAGCTGGCTCAGTGGATCACTCTTGCCTTTCTGTCTGTTACATTCATTTTCTTCTCTGAATAGACATGCCTTGTATTCTGATGGTTGAAACAAGTCCCTGATTGTTGAAACCTCAAAGATCAGTGTTATCACATGGATTTGAGTCTCTGTATCAAAGACAGATATACTTTGCTGTGGTTAATATGCATATGCATGAGCATAGTATTTTTTCTTTTTCTCTTACTGTATTTTGAAAAAAGATTGAGAAATATCCATAATGAATTTCATCCATATGTTACTAACTTCAGGTATAAATTGGCCTAAAAATAATTCCATATCTTATAAGACTCTAAGACACAAATATTAGAATATATTTAGAGTGTCATCTTTATATAACCATCCATATATGTTTCTCTACATAATGGATATGCATATTGTATATATACATATGCATTTTGATTTTTTCTTTTTTTAACTCCAGAAAGATGAAGAAACATGCTGCAGAACTGAAACTTAGGAATTTTATTTACTGTATTCTGTATTTTGGTTTCAATAACTGACCAAGGGATATTACTTCAACTAAGCTCTCCAAAGGCTTTGATGAACAAAAGCCAAATTGAACTACAGTTTCTTTATAGAGAGGAGAGAACAAAAACAAAACTAAAAAAAACAAAAAAACAAAAACCAAAAGCAAAACAAAACAAAACTCCCACAAAACCAAACAAAAAAAAAAAAAGGGAAGAAGTTTCTCTTGTTTCTGCCTAATTTGCCTAATGTTGTACTCGTGATATAGATCAGATTGGTGTGGAGACAGCAAAATTCAATCATTCCTTAGGCGACTGGGTTGGTTTGTTGTTTCACTAATTTATCAGTCCATAATGCTGGAGAGAGCAGGGAAAATGGGATTATAATCAAATAGCTTTGTTCCTTATAAATAAAAGTGTTAATTAGCATTTTAATTGTGGGACTTGTGCACTGTGGATGGCATAGTAGAAAGTTCTCAGCAGCACAGCACTTTGCTATTTTGAAGTGCCCAATTATTTAACAACTTGCTCTTCTCAATATGTTTATTAATATATGAAAAAAATGAAAAAAATATATGGATAACTCAGGGCAAAACATTCTTCCCTCTTCTGGAACAGCAAGATTCTCATACATTTGACATACATACTGATAGAATCCTGGAAATGTTCTGGTCTTTGGTTGAAAGAAGGTGTCTTCCTTCTTTATCTGAAAATCCTGTGCTTTTCCAAGCAGGGTCTAATTAATGTCACAAAATTCTCCTGTCAGAATTCTGACTCAAATCAAATAGTCAAAATAAATTTGTTCAATCATGCATCTAGATACAGCATTTCATGTGAGGATCTATACTGAGAAATCACACCAAACTGCACTCCTTAACAAAAATCATCCAAAAGTGTGGGTGGGTTTTATTGTTTAGTTACTTTTTTAAAATGTTAATTATTTTTCCCCATCTTATGAGATTTTACAATAGAAATGCAAAGAATACAGAAAATAAGAACAGAATGTATTCCTGCAATAATGGAGTTTTTTTTGCTGACAGGAGGTTGGGGTCATTTACACTAAAGTATCTAATTATCTATAAGGTAAAACCTAAAACAATTATCAAAATAATAACATACCTAAATCCATTGGCCTTGGTGTATAAGTAAGGGTCCTGCTTCCATTCATTGAGATGTATCTGTCTTAGTCTGAGTGTTGGCACATACTTCAAGTAATGTAACAGAACTTTATTCCCGAAACCATATTACAGTCAATGAATTTACAAAACCTATGAACAAAGATAAACAAAGGCAAACCTTGTCCCACCTTGATTGAACTTCACTGTACTGACCCCACACTAACAGCTATGGGATGAGTTTGTGAGAGAGGTAATTGGAATTCATGGGGGCTCTTAGACCGTTGAATGGTTCAGTAACCCTGGCATTAATTTATAAATTGCTTTTGCTTTCAAGATACCATGCACAGAAGACTATTCAAGTGGCTCAGGGAATACAGCTGCCTTCACCTCCACCTTTATTTAAAAAGATCTGACCTTGCTGTGTTGAGAACTTACCATTAACATCAGTAAAGATCTTTCTGAGAAGAGACAATAAGGATAAAACCTGTTATATAACCGAGACAACAAATGTGCTCATTTTTCTCTGAAAATAAATTTCTATCAGACTGTAGCAACCTTTTAATTCAATTCCTTTAGGCTGTACAATAACAAATCAATTTCTTATTAGAATGTTAAAAGATATCTTGTAGTTACATAGATGTTACAGCCAGAAATTAAAAAAGAAAAATCTGTATGGGAAAGCACTGATTCAAACAAGGGCCTGGGACAGGTATCATCAAGGAAGTTGTCAATCCATGTGAGGTCAGATGCAGCACCCCTGGAAACTGTTTACTCAACAAAAATTCTCTTTGCATTATTGGGGAAAAAAAAAAGCCACCAAAAATACAATTTAGGGAATAAAAGCAGAATTGAGACAAACTAGAAAGAATATCTGCAGGTCATCTTGTCAGCCTTCTTTCACACACAGATAAATTCAGTGTTAGAAAAGGGTACTCAAGACCTTGGGGTACTCAAGGACTTAGAGCACAAGATTTCCATAGATACTTCAAGATGAAGACTTCCCTGGAGTATTCTCAGGCTTCATTAAAACAAAAATAAAATAAAATTTCCGTATCTTTTACCACTATATTCTCCATCCTTCTGAGCTTTGGTCTAATTTCTTTAGTTTTCCTTTGCTGCTAATGTCTTTACAGGTCTCCTCCTTGCTGTCTCTCATACTCCATACCAAATCTAACTTCACCCCTGGGTAAAATATCTGTGTTCCCCTCACACATCTCAGATTTCATCTTCTTTGAATTTTTTCTTTACATCTCTACCAAGTCAGGAGTTCCCTGTGCAGCTTACCATCTGCTACTCCTGCTCAACTTTTGCATATCATATGGTTGCTTTTCTGTGTGTTTATGAGGGTGTCCAGGAGGTTCAGACATGTTTCCTGTGTCCTTTCACCCTGCAGGTTCCCTCCCACAGGATTTCAACAATTGGTTCTCTGGAAGATCTTCAGCTATTCTCAAATTGGGATAATAATTTTATTTTCCCACCTCATTTCTCTCATGATCTTAAATTCATGCACCTTCCTGTTGTTGACATGGCTATAGCTGATGCTGATAGATCCTACTGCTAACTAGCAGAAATATCTTCTCAGTCATCTCATTGTTTCTGTATCAAGAAGCTGCATTTAGCACAACCCAGATATTTACCACCTTGCTTGCATTGAAACATTTTGCCCACTCAATAAATGTAAATAAACATTAATATCAATAAATAATCATTAATGTACATCATTAATACTGGTAATTGAAAACCAACTTCCTCCTCTTTTGGAGGGACTTGCCAATATATCACTGACACTAGTATGTCCTCTAGTTTGAGGTCACAAGCCTTGGATCAATTCACAGTCTTCACTGGGGAAAAGATCCATGCATTCAGATACTTTCCTGTGTAAGAAATAACCCTCACTTCCCAGTTTTTTTGCCACACGTTTCCATCATGGCAGCACTCAGTTATTTGAGCTCTATTATCTTGTCTTTTTGGAGGCTATTCCTTCCCAACTGTCACCAAGGCACTATGCCCTTCATGTGAAAACACATCTGCAGTGGAAAAAGACCTTCTCATTTAGATAGAAATGAAATTTCATCCTCTGCCTAACCACACATAGATGTTGTCCAACTCTTTCTATGCCATGTTTTGGACATTCATCAGCTGTAAATAAACACAAATATTCTGTATGTAATCAAGCTGGAAGCTTAGAATAGGAAACAAATGGGATTTGAATTCTAATTTCAATGTCTAGGTCACTAAAACAAGGAACCAAAAAAATCACCAAATCCAAAACAACCAAAATGTTTTGAGAAGGTTTCCTGAATTATAAGATTATATGCACAGGGTGCCATCTCGTAGTATCACATGTACACTAATTAAGAGGTTATTTAAAATGTGAGATCAGTGGGCTGTATTTCATTTCTGAAAAAATTAAATTTACACACCTGTTGTATATGGAAATAGAAATAAATTTCTCATTAGATAATAATAGAGTAGTAATATATGAACAATAATTGAAATAGATATAAATAATTAAATGATATATAATAAACATTATAGAATCTTGCAGAAAAATTCCCATCCCTAAAAGTAATTCTGTCCTTCTTGGACACATGACTGAAGGAACATGGTCTTTTGGAGGAAAGGAAGAAACTCAGAAAGGATGTTTGCTTTGTCAAAATATTTAGCTTGACAAATGCACCAATTTGGCTTGATTTTCAATCTGTTTAATTTTGTTTGGAATTAAAACACTGCTGTTATGCATCAAGTTAGAAATGCCTGTTCAAAAAGGAACTCCTAACCTAGAAGTAAGGGCAAAGAGAAATACTGATTGTTTTCTGATATACACGATTGGAGGATGATCTACTTAATCATTGCATAATGAAAGATTGAGACACTGATATAAGACTCAAATTTTAATTTTAATTTCCTTTTTTCTTCAGGAAAGAATGAGCTTACTTATAGGAGAACTGCAAATGGTTTAAAAACCACCAACTAAGTGATCATAGTTATGGCCCTGTGCTAGAACCCCCATAGGTTAAAAAAACTCTGAAGAGTAACCCTTCATTGTCTAGGTGCAGCACTTTTACTTAAGAAAAAGAAGTTCCTCACTCTATGACAATATATAGTCTTACCAATACTGTAGGATGATTCATACCATTAATTGGACTATATGCATTGGGGTTACTGCCTTCATTTATTTTTAAATCATAATTAACTTATAAATCAAATTCACAAATTTTAGTCATAGAAGTATACACAAAGAAGCACACATATAAAATTGAAATTACCTTCACTGGGATGCACAGGTGTGTATATATATATACACACACACACCTACCTCTATTTGGTTAAAGCAGAGTATAGTAAGTCCAAGATTGTGGGTTTGATCTCCATATAATCCCCATTCACTTCAGAGCTGGACTCAATGATTTTGTAGATGCCTTCCAATTCAGAATTTTCTGATTCTCTGATTTACCCTGACAGTATAAGAACAAAGAAAACAGTAAATTAAACTATGCAAGTCTTTTCAAATAATTTTGTAGTTTAAGAGACAATAGGAAACATTACTTCTAGCGTGATTTATGATGAATATCTGCACTTTTCACAGTAGATTCATATACAGCTCATCAGCAGGAATTATAAATAGTTCCTCAATTTTATTCTTAATTTTGTGGAAAAACAAATTATTTGTTGTTATTTTGTAATCAGAGTTATTAACTTTTTCATGAATGAAATGAAAATAAATGGGAGAAGTGAAGTTACTCATTTTTAAGGAGACCATATTTCCACATTTCTTTTTTCTTTCTTCTCTAAAAAATTAAATTATAATTTCTTGCAGAAAGTATTCACAAAGATTCATTTTTTTTAAAAAGGGCAAAATTAAATGTTTATATTTTTCATCTAAATTCACATATTAAAAACCATTTTCTTGGTAAGATAGGCCTAAATTTATTTCCAAGAAAAAAACTATTCTGCTTTAATAGGAAAGTTTCTTTGAATCATTATTAACTTCAAGTTATTTCTCATGTATAAGGAAGAAAATCACATATTATAAAACATTTTAATTTAGTTATCGTTTAATTTTTTAAAAATAATAAACAACAAAACAGTTACTTCAAGAAGCACTTTTAATAGTTTAAGTAAAAATTCATTCATGTTTGCTAGTCTCTTAATTAGTGACTGGCAGATTCAGCCACAAGATCTTGTTCTCAAAATAATGTTAATGGATTTTCTGTGTCACAAAATGATTCATTTGGCAAAACAAAGATAATGTTGACACTATATATAAACATTATTCCATATAATTCTAGCACAGCTAATGGGTTTTTAAAATATATTTTAGTCGGGGGAATCTCATTGATCACCCATAATTTAAATTCTAAAAAATACTGCTGTGCATACAGTATAGAATGCAACTTTTTCATCTCAGTTATATTTCCATAACTGAAAAGTTCAGTAAAAGCAGTATGAAATGTTTGCCAAAAAAGGAAAAAAATCTTAATTTTATTCAATTTCATTAGAGAATATCCATATGTGTTTGAAAGTAGGTTTACACTTGAAGTAAAACAACAAACAAACAGGAATTTTTATCCAAAGTATGGTAATTCTTTTTCTATCAGTTCAAACTAAAGATAAATATTGCATTATTTTTTGTTTCAAAAATCTCACTTCTAATTTTTTCTGTTTTCATCAAGTTTTTTATCACCATTGCTACTTTACTTATAGAATATTTAAACGTTTTCTTCTCATAAAATATTACATTCTTATTTCTGAGACTTATTTCCATTGTTTTGGTTTTATTCTATTGATATATGGTCACAACTTTCTATGGAGGTGGGAAGGCATTTGATCAGAGTTCTATTTGATTGTGTATCTTCATTTTTAATGTAGAAGACAGGGTGTGGAGCAGGTAAAAAGAAATTTGGCAATTAATTGCATGCTGGAGGTCGAGGTGCATGCATATCTAGAATCACCAAAGAAAATCTATATCCACCCACTCCCCATAAAAACAAACAAACAAAAAAACCCACTCTATTAATGTGCATAAGTGGAACTCAGGTTTACAAGTTTTATTGAGTAATTATTTCACCTTGCTCAGCCCTGAATGGGTTTGGGGGGAGCCTGATGTTCTGTAACATAAACATAAGTCAAAAAAAGAACAGAATGTCACTAAACATGCCATAAAACAAAAGACCACAATACATGGACTTATTTAGTTTGGAGGGATACTTTTCTTCTAATATTCTTCAACTCCTTCAAACTGAAAGGTAATAGTCTCTTTTCTGTGTAGATTGCCTGAAAACATGTATTTTTTCCTGGTTGGGCAGAAATCAGTCACCAGTGATAAAAAACCCCCCTAATTGCTACACCTTTGTCATCAAGAATGACTGCTCCAAGTCTCCTTTGGCCCTATATGTCAGCCTTTGAGGATATTCTGTACCTAGAATCAGATCAATCTCCACCATCTCATTATCATGGTTTGCACTGACCCTAGTCCTTATTTCCATCCCAGCACTGCTCCCTTGCTGAGTGCTACAGGGCAGAGCTCTGCTCAAGGGAGGGCATGACATTGCTGGCCACATGGCCACACCACTGTAGTAACTACACCAAGACAGATTGGACTGGCACCATCATCAGTCCCTTATTAAAAATTTACATGCTTTCTCTCAGGCAAGTCTGACTCCTTCCCTCATTGGCAGCTCCACACAGCACTGACTCCTTCTCTTCTCTCTGCAAGTTTCCTTCCTCCTTCTTCACAACTGGCTAACCTCAACCTGTCCCCTACCCAGCCATCTAATCCTATCTGCCCCTTACACAGCATCTTCTTACCTTGTTTGTCCCTTGCACAACATCACATCCCTTACAGCACAGCCAACAGACACCGGGCCTCAAACCCAAACCACAATTTACCTAGGTAGCCCACTCTTTTATAACCCCTAACCTCACTGGGCAGGCAAGGCTGTTTCCACTCCCCAGTAATCAGTACTCAGCTGTAATTAATTGGGAAAGATTGCCTTCTGCACTAACCTTACAAATAATTATCCTACACTTACAAACTATCCTGCTACACCCCATCACTGAAATAGTGAAATGTTCCTATGGCTTTGGAAATGCCTCATCAGCAAAAATATTTTTTTTATGCTACTATGCTATGTCACAAAGGAAGACATAACATCTCTTTGGTAGATGGAGATCTCTCAGTTCTCATACAGCGAGCAGTTTTTTATTTTCTAAAGACCACAGGCTGAAGATTAAACCATCTGGATGTTTATTTTAACTAATATCAGAAAAAGCTAAAACAAAGAAAGTTGTCACTCTTTATTTTTCTATTTCATGAAGAGTCAGAAGCCAGTGCAAAATATTCATAAATAACTTCTAAAGATACTTGTTCTGATACAGCATTCATTAGCAATACATGTAAATGATGATGTAAAAAATATATTGTCCTTCACTCCTAGATTTTCACATACCTATTATTTATTGCTCATCTAGCTAAGATGTACACATAATGTTACACGTGCATGCAGCCAAACAGGCTTCTTTCCTATATCCTCCTTTGGAAAGGAAAACAAACTGCTGTCTAGACTACTCTTCTTCTTCATGTAATTTGTGGAATACAGATAGTTTGTAATTTCCAAATATTTTCTTGCATAGGAAGGAACGCCTTCATAAAAGGAGTATGGTATATAACACTACATATAACCTATAAATAAGTTAAATATAAAGGTAAGGTAAATAAATCAAATGTAATGTAAATTAATATTGGTCTTTAGCTCAGATTTGCTGGATGCTAGATATAAAATGAATTGAATGTCTAAGCTGGAGTGAGTAAGTATGGCTGCTCTGTTATTGGTGTTAAGCCTCAAGGCAGCCATAATAAATGTCTTGAGTTTCCACAATCAGTTCTGTTATTTGCCTGACCATCAAAGATTAAATTTAAGAGAATTTTTTCCACTCCAGTTATCTTTCTGTGGAGATTGTTTCAGGTCATAAATAAGAGTATCATGTTATACCTGCAAGCACTGTCACTTGGTAGTGATAAGTATAACCTATCTCCTGACAAGATTATAGAATAATTTCCTAAGGGAAGGATTGGGGGACCAAGTTCTTGAGGTATTTAAAACTAAAATATTCTGGACCAGATTCTGAAAAATACAGCGACTGCTAAGTGTAAACTTTAATTGACAAGAAATTCAGATACCTGCCCACAAATTTATCAAATTGCTGATATCATTGTAACAACGCCTTTCTAATTATCGATCTATTTGATTTTGTGGATAGGGAAAAAGGTCCCAGAAGTATTATCTAAGTATGCTCTTCTATATTTGCTGTTCTTAATTTGCGAGGAAATAGGATATTTATTTTAAAAGCTAGTGAAAAAATGACGTGTCCTCTGCATAACTGGTATATATTTTCTGAAATAAAATGAGATATATGAAATACCTGTGCTTCTGGCTTTGAAATATTTATTGTGTAATTAGATCAATCATAGAATATGTTGTGCTGAAAAGCATTACCTCCAGTCTTCAACAACTAAAAATATGAAGAAAAGCAATCTAATGCATGTTAAACAAGAGTAAGGATTTTTAAAGGGTAATTTGTTCCACAGTAACTATTTGGATAGGTCTTTTCTTCTATGGATATGAGAACAATGTCCATCTCCATCACTAATTATTTTAAAAATCTGATTTATAGAATATTATTTATGGCAGTTGAATAATGCCTTCTCTAAATTAAATGTTATTACAGGGACTATTTAATCATGGTGGGAGAATCCTTTGCTATGGAGGTCTTCTGTAGTAGCTTAATATTTAGTACTCATTTTGAATGAATGAGATGAGATACAGAAAAAAGCATATATGGCATAACGCAACAAAGACACCTGCTTTCTTGCCTGACATACTTGGAATACCTAAGTGGAACCATATGTCCAACACAGAAGCATTACTCAGCCTCTTTGTTATTTATTTTTCCCGGAGGGATACTTTTATAGTCTTGTACTTTTGCAGTACATAGCACTCTGTATTTTCACAATATTTGGTTGATATCTTTTAGTTGAGAGATATTTGAACAGATATAGTTCCTTTCATAATGGCTTCTGAGAAGAATTCTTAAACAATTGCTTTTTTATTCATAATTTTTCTAAAACGTATTTATTTTTCAGAATAATTTACTTTGGAATACAGGAAAAAAAACTCCAACCTTTTTTGGGGGGGAAATATCAAGGAATAGAGGATAAATTGCTGTCTTTGAAGTTGTCATTGTGTACATACATCTGACCTTCATCACACTCTGTAGAAATTTTCAGATCTCATGTTTCAGCATGTAGATATGGATAGACATTTTACCCCACTACATGGTACAATCTGTCTGGAAGTGCTAATAACAGGAATAGCATATATGCTTCTTGTTATTATTTACTTATTTTCTTTAATTTATTATGTGGGAAATATGCAAGTTTCTCTGTTTCAGTTGACTTGAGGTTGTATTTTTTTAACTACAAGCAACCTGTAATTTGGAAATTGAATTAAGTCAGACAAAGTTGTTTTATACAAACAACTATAAATAATTATTTTATTCATTTGAAGATATAGACCTTTTTCTTGAAGCAAGTCTGCCTTTTTTAAAAAGTGCTGAGGTTTTTTAGCTATCTTAAAATCCAGGAGAGGGGTTTTTTTGGTCTTGTTTTTAATTTGGCTTTGTGTTTTGTCTTTGAGGAAAATGTTGTTCTGAATGACAATATATTTTATAGATGTCAAATACTGTTAGTCCTGCTACTTCTCAGTTTCCAAATACTAATATTTTCATTGTAAAATGGTATATTGTATTGAACTAATTGTTGTCCTCAGATAAAACTGAGAACTTTAATAGTTATTTCTTACTTCAATGTTGCATAGTTTTTTGAAACTTAATGATGTTAAATCTCCATAACTTCACTTTAAAAGGAAACCATGAAGAGTAGAGATATAATTTACTTCAGCAAACTACATAAACATCTCAGGTTTTTAAAATACATAATTAAGTATATCAGGTAGCATAGGTTGAAAGAAAAATCTGCATAAAGGTATTTCCTACTTCCAGCCAGGTCAGGGTTAATTTTTGAAGTAGCTGGGATAAGATATGAGTAAGACACACAGATTATCCTATACCACCTCCCATCATGAGAGAAAGGGGGTCTCCCTCTTCCAGGGAGAAAGGATTCTGGAGCAAGAGTGGTGGAAATGGAGGCTGGTGCTGGTCCTGAGCTGGAGAGAGTGGAGGGGTGGCCCTGGTCCCAGGATGGAGGGAGGATTCAGGAGGGGAGGGGAGGGAAAGGCAGAGGGCAAACAGCACAGTTTGGAGAGTTTCAGTGGAAACACTAAACTGGAGAGTACCATTCCTAAACAACGACAAGAAATAAAAGAGAAACACGTTAAACAAAAACAAATTGAAAGCGGTCCAGCACACAGAAAGATTTCCTTTAAAATTGTATTTTCTTTACTTATTCATATTTTGTTTCTTTTAGTTCATTTATGCGGCAATAAAAATTGACTGATTCTAATTGTGGCTGTCCCTCAATTATCAAAGAACCAAAATTTTAAATAAATGTATGGCCTCAAGGAATACAAAGTGAGAACCAAGGGTACTTTTAGTAGTAGCTTTCTTGCAAAGCTGTCATTGATTGATAGTCTTTCTGTATATCTCTTGGCAAAAATCAATGTTTTCTTTTAAGTAATGCAGTCTTTGGAGAATGAGAACATGTTTTGAATATTATAAGGCTCCACCTAGCTGATGAGCATCACCACAAATGAAAACTTGTTAAATTCCTGATCTATAAGACAAATATTTGCGATTGTAAATGCAAAAGTAAATGCAGTTTTAAATTACTGTTGCTATTAAATTTGTATTGAGTACTGTATGTGCACATGCTTTTGTAAAGACATTTTTTACTGGTTTGAAAATAATTGGGATGTGATTGGTCCATGAAGCTACTTTGCTCTCTTTTGAAGCCCTGAAATATTTCCTGCTCTGAAGAATACCAATGACCTTCCTGCACAGCTCTTTACCTCTTGCTGATTCAGTTAGCAGTTTAATGGCTATTGTGTTTTCTTTGAGTTTTTACATGATATAAATTTTAATAGAATAATATTTAATATTGGCAAAAATTCAAAGAGATATTGATACATATGCCAAAATATGGTAGAGCAATATTTATGTCAAATTTTAAGAAAAAAGCAGTATCTTAAGAATACAGATGGATAAAGTTGTATATACATTTATATACATATATACAATATATATATATAATATATATATATAATAGTATATATACAATATATATACAATTGTATATACATTCAAATTATTTAAATTAAGAATGATGGAATTTTCAACCTGCTCCTTGGTTACTAAAGACACATTGTTTTAACACTGGAAAAATAATTATCCTGGTATTATATATGTATCTAAGAGTAAATTAAAACTAAAGTGGGATATTTCAAATATGTCTGTGTATTAGGGGTAGAAGATTTGAATGATGCAATTATGGCTAAGTTCTGTTAAAGAAACAGAAAAAAGTGCAAAGCTTCGACTAGCCTTGCAATGTCATAATACACAATTTGTTGACATCAGATCTTACTTTTGAGGCTTTATTTTCTGTCTTTTTATCTTGTTTCTGACAATATGATATATTAAACTGCATTGACTGCATTATTTTTCTCACAAATATAATCATAATTTGAAGACAGCCTGATGTGATTTGAACTAAAACCAAAAATTTGTTTTCCCTTCCAGAAAAGGACTCCTGTTGGGTATATTTCAAGTAATGCTTTTTCTTTATATGGGGATCCAATTATTAAATTTTCTTGTTAGATTAATTAATATTTTAAGAATGTAATCAAAATATGAGTGACTCACTAGAAAAATGCAAACCACCAAAATACAAACAACCAGTTCTACCATGAATTATTATTAACACAAACAAGTGCACAAACAACGCTGATGTTTTTCTTTGATGTTAAATTTTAATTCCTCCTACTTATTTTTACTTATTTTTATCTCCTTTTCTGGGAGGGTTAAGCGGTTTTCTTTCTCAGTGTTCAAGTTTTTCAGGGCTACTTGTATGCATTTCAACTTGATATTTATTAGAAGAGCATGCTGTTCTTCATCTGATTGATTCACAGTAATTGTGATTAAAATCCTTATTTTTGAGTCTATTTTTTAATAAGTGTACCTATTTTTTTTTTAACAGAAATATTTAGCTAAGCAATTTCCTCCAATTTAGGTCATTTATATTCTTCTAAAGTTTAGATTCTTAAATTATTTCAGAAATACCCACAATCTTTCCAAAAATCACCAATATGACTCAAGTTTCTTCTAACAGAAGAAGACATATATTATCTTACAAAATACATGCGCTTCACTTAACTTCAATGTAAGTTCAGTCCTTTGTTGGATAATGACAAATATTGTCATTTATCAAGTCTAATGATTTAATATGCCTTTTATAGCAGTCAGAAAGCCTTTTGACTTGGATGAGAATGACAAATTCACAAAATAATTAATTTTATTATTAAATTTTAAAAAATCCCTGAGAAGAGATTAAATACTTTAAGTAGCATTTACATGCATAATATTCACATGCAATTATATAGGAAAAAACACTGCTTTTTAGGTTAGGGGTTTTTTTGTGTTTAAAGCATTCAGGAACATTCAAAAGAGAGTAGCTATCACTTATCACTATCTATAGGTCTGTTTGTAGCCAAACAAACTATAGGCATACAAATGTTTCTGTATTCAAGATAGTCACTTTGTGTAAAAGTGGTCTGAATATATTGTCCCTGGAAGATGCATTAAGAGCTGTAAGGTTTATGAAGGTAGTCAAGATTTAACTCTTTCAGTTAAATACCAAGATGAAAACTACTGAAAATTGTGTCTGGAATAAAATTTATTCTGATACTGACTTAAAATAAAAAAATAAGATCTTATGCTTTCATTTTCAGAAGCAGTGATTTTAGAGCATAAGTCTGAGTATCACTTCCAGAAAGGAATGCTGCTGAATCACTAAAATACATTTAGAGACTATATGAAGTTTACACTACTGAAATCTCATTAATAGGTTGTAGGTTTACAACCTTCTTAATAAATACTGAGAGTTATCAGAATGGATTAAAAATTATTCTATTCAGTTGTATAGGCAAGTGAGAAAACATTCCACTTCTTCCCTCTTTAACATTAATCTGGTTAATCTATTCTGTCTTTAAACACTGGAATTCTCTTGTCTTTTAGGGATGGACTTAGATGTGTCAGAAGAGCTGCCCTCACACAGACCTCTAAAACCCTCTGAAATACTGTAGTGAAGCCTTGCAGGGATGGATACTCTGACACAGGACATGCATCAAAGTCTGGCCCTTTTGGAGGGGTAATGGGACATGAAGTGGAGTACAAAATTGTAGTGAAAAATTGAGTTTGCACAAGGGCAGTGAGGATGAGCCCATTCTATTCAGGACAGTGCTGTGCTTTATCTGCAGCCAGCTGTATTTTCATATTACCTATCTTGAATCAACTCAGACTAAAAGGCAGTCTCAAAGATAAAAATCCCTATATTTTAAATCTCTGAATGTAAGCTAGACATTGAATAAATGGAAATTCATGTCACCCTCTAGCAGCTACTTGGGTATGATTAGTTCAAGGGTAACCAGTGGCACAACATGTAATTAGTTGCTTCTTACTAGTGGTATCCACCAATATTCAATATTGATCCCAGTATTGTTCAATTTAGTCATCAGTGACTTGGATGAAGGGCAGATGCCTCCTCAGGAGGCTCAGTGACAGCACAAAGCTGTGAGGAGTGGCCAATAGCCCAGAGTGCTGAGCAGCCCTTCAGAAGGGTGGAGAGATGGGCAGGGAAGAACTGCCCAAAATTCAGCAAAGGCAGGTCCTGCAGCTGGAGAACAGCCCCTGCAGCAGCACAGAGTGGGGCTGACCTGGAAATCAGCTCTGTGGAGAGGGACCTGGGAGTGCTGGTGGACAGTAAGTATCCATGGGTCAGCAGAGTGTCCTGGGGGCTGATGGTGTCCTGGGGTGCATTGCCAGCAGGCTGGGGGGATGATCCTGCCCTTGGCTCAGCCTGGTGAGGCACATCTGGAGTGTTCTGTCCAGTTCTGGGCTCCTCAGGAGAGGAGAGACATGGAGCTCATGGAGCAGGTCCAGTGGTGGGGGGGAATGATTGAGGGACAGGAGCATCTCTCTTATGAGGAAAGGCTGGGAGAGCTGGGCCTGATCAGTCTCAAGAAGGGACAGCTGAAAGAGGACCTGATTAATTATATAAGTACCTGAAGTGAAGGTGTCAAGAGCTAAGAACCAGAATCTGCTCAGTGATGCCAAGCAGTAGGACAGGAGGCAATGGGCAGAAACTGATGCACAGGAAGCTCCACCTGGATATGAGGAAGAACTTTATTACTGAGCATGTGAACATGCAAAGGAACAGATTGCAAAAAAAAAAAATCTGTTCACAAGCCACTCACTGCCATATGTCTAAAGTCTGTAGGCATAAAGAGGGATGCCTTGACAGGATTATTTTTTCCCTTTCCAAAACTACACTTCAACCCAGATATGTTGGAAGATTCAGATTCTAGACATGCTCTGATCTGTCTATTGCATTTTGTGGGGCAGCAAAAGAAAGTCCAATATCTAAAACTGTATGAGAAGAATCCTCACATAGAATTTTATGCACTGAACACTGAACATTTTATTTATTAATTATAATACATGTTAGTTAAATATGTATTATGCAATAGTTAAAACATTTTAGATAGAGTGAAGGCAAACACTTTGAGGTTGTTGGAATATTACAAGAAAGGACATTAAAAATTGTCTTCAGGTATAAGCAGTCAAACTCTTTTCAGAAATGGATCAGATTTTGTCTCTAAACTACTTATCTGCCCTCATACTCTGCCATATTGGAAGACTGTTCCACAATATTAATACTTTGACAGCTGGAAAATATCAGTTCCTCTCTCAACTACACTCATGATCAGTTATTAGAAACCTAGAAAGTATTTAGTTTGATACTACTTCCCTTCTTTCTTTGTAATATCAGTTTGACACAATATATTTTGATATTCCATGTCCATATTCTTTTTCATATTTAAATCTCAGTGATGAAATAGTAATCAACATATTTGGGGTTTTATACTTCCTCTTAGATTATTACTGACATTTTTCTGGTTTATAACAAAATATCTTCTTAATAATATTTACATATTTTATTTTTACATATTGTACATATTGAGCTTCTTACTCAGTTTAATCATTCTATTACTACCATCCTTAATGTCATCATTATTTTGTGACATTTACATCTTCCAAGGTAACAGTAACTACAGTTTTGCACCACAACCACCAGATTCATCAGTAGTTAATTAAGAAATGCATCTTTGAAGAATATGGTTTTTTCTTCTTCCTCCTTCTCTTCCCTCTTTCTCTCAGTATAATTTTCTGTTGTTTTCCCATGTATCAGCTCTGAGATAAGAGTAGTTTTCTATTCTTGTTCCTCCTCTCTTGTTCCTGTGGGATGATAATTTTGATCTAGACAAATTCTAATAATTTTGTTGATGTAGAAATCAGTAAATGCTATTGTCATTGAAAGATAATGTTTTTGGCTTTCATCAGAATTTGAAGAGCAATAGGTTTCAGTTTGTTTTCCAGGAACAGTTAGCAGCCCCTGGATATGGAACAATCAAATTTAATAAGAAAAGTTCTTGTTCTGTGTTCACAGTTGGGGTACAGTTCTGTTTTACCCATAGGGCAAAAATATCCAATATTTTTCATAAATATATTGTGAATCTGAGGACCCAAACTAGTCCTTTTCATAAAACAGCAAGTTTGTGAAAGGGAAATAAGGATAAGCAGGGCTGCAAAGAGTTTAGCAAGTTTAACTGTAACTATTTTAAAACTTATAAAGTTTATAGAACCTAGAAAAATATATGGTTAGAGAGTTAACTACATAGTTCTTGAAAATTTATTTAGCTCACTCTCTAATAGCTGTTTCAATATGATTATCTGAGTTTTCCTATCTCCATTAGATAGGATTAATTTACCATAATTAGCTATTGTTTTCCAAATCTAGTACTGTCTTCCACCCAAACTTAAAAAGTGTTTGAAATACAGAAAAATTTGGTTAGCAAGTATTTTAAATAGATAATTCTTAAATTTCTACCCTATTTTTTATGTTATTTAAAGGTCGTAAGTGAAATGGATAAGTATAGTATTAACCAAAATGGTTATATATAGAAGTTTGCCAGCACAATTAGAGTTGAAATACCTGTCTACAATTCTACAAAATGTAGGTGTTAATTGTTGTGGGTCATATGAATCATGATTTTATAAGTATTCCCAAGAAAACAGATGTGAGAGAATTAACATCTGACCACAAATAGTAGTGAAAAAAATTCTTTAAACTTCTTTGTATCTAAAGATACCTTGAAACCAAGGTGTGAAACAAGATTTGTACTTTAATATACTCTTTTGTCTCTACATCTAAAAAATTTTTTTCACATACTTTACTTTTCAAGCTTTTTTTTTTGTTGTTGTTGTTTATATCTTGACTGAAGACCTTCAAAGATGTACCCATAAAAATAGCAGTTGAGGAGCTAAAGGAACACAACCACCCCACACACACCATCAGAGAAATAATTTTTATCATAGCAATCAGATGTCAGTTTAACATTTGTGGATATCTTCCTAAGCAAATGTTTCCCTGCTCTGCTAAATTTTACTACTCACAGCATGGTCTAAGCTGTTTTATGGAGGACTGTAAAGAGAAATTCCAGAGAGAAACAGAAAAAGTATTTGTGGCCACATCAAAAATACCTTTTCTTTGGGAACGTGTTTGAAATTTTTGACGCTAAAATATCAGGGGTATTGTTCTGGATAGGAGCATCAGAGGTGCTGCAAAAATCTATTCCTCTTGAAGCTGTCAGGTGCAACATAGATACTGTGAAATATCTGGAAAACAAATCTGTAGTACTATGAGATGTAAACAGCATTCATCAATTCATTTTTCAGCGCCAGCTTCTATATATTTCAGAATTTATTGCACTACTTTTCATTGTTCCTTCACAGATGATAATGGAATAATAAATTCACCCTCTGATGTTAAATACTTACACAGTGAAATCTGCCAAAATCCTGAATTAGTTGAGTCAACATCTGTTGAAATTCAGGCAGACGATAAATTACTTAAAATATAAATAAATATAGCTCTGAATATGCTTGGAATTATTCTGTTTTATAGAAAAATGTTTCTATTTAAAATTGAACCATAGTCATACAATACTACTGGCAGTTCTGTTTAATATGCTCAGTGATAAATAAAATTCCTACACTTCATTCACTGCCATTTTTCTCCTGCTTTTGCTCTGTTCATTCTTTGCCTTTATAACTTGTTGACACCAAGTGATAGCCATGCATTCTCTGTCAAAAATAAAGGTTCATATCCTGTAATACAAGACAATTTTGCTTCTAGTGCATATATTGTGTCCTTTACTGTAGTGTAACAATCTTTATAGGTTAAATAAATATCTGAGAAGCTGATTTATTTCTCTGTGACCAGTAAGTTAATTTGGGTTACGACTTTGTCTCTCAATACTCCCTCAAGTGTTTCCTTTATATCAGTAATAAGGTGCTGTGTTATCAATTAATACAATTTTAATGCAATACCCTTAGCTGTGCCCTGTATACAGTGTTTTACACAACCAATCACAGACAGGATCTTGATTTGCTTTACTAACTGTCAGCTGCAGGAATTGCAGGTAAAATGATTGAGCGAAGGCATTGTTACCTCCAGTGAGAGCCATGGGTGGTTCCACCACAGCTGCTGAGAATGACTGACCTCTCTGGGGATGTGACATCTAGAGAAAAGACACCTTACTCCTGCCCAGCACCAACTGCCACATTTTGAGCAGCACCTTGCCTTTGGTCAGGCATTCAGGAAATGGAATTTGGGTTTTGGCAGTGTCTGATGGACAAACAAAAATGGCAACTTTCTACAACTTTTTGTTCTACAACTCTTGACTTATATACCAGAGCATTGCACTTACAGAAACTGTAAAATGTGTTCTGATAACCATCATATTTATCTTGAATATCCCTGATATAGTAATAATTAAAATGATTCCCCTGAGAATTTGGGAAAATAGAGTGACTAACAGAGATTGGGATTTCTCTGCATAAGCATATAAATTAAACTGGAACATCACATATGTGACTATGAAAGCATTCAAGACTCATAGAAAAGAGTAGCTGCAAGATGGAAATATATTTAATATATAGTAAAGTAATCAAATGAAAATATTCAGCAGGGGCACATCAGTTAGATGATAGAAGAATGCAAAGAAAATCAGCAGAAAGCATAAAGGAATCAGCACAAAACAGATCAGTCTATCTTGCTTGAATTTTTCAATGAAGAAAAAGCAGTACTACAGACTACAACAATCCTCGATGTAAAGTTGGCAAGAAATTGAATGTAACAAGGGACATGGAACACTATTGAAGCCAAACAAAGTTTCCTAATTTTCTTTCAAAGATACAGGGTTGTTTTTTTTTTTTCCTAAAAGCTGAAAATAATATTATGCAATTTTCTGCACAATTGTGACTCATATCATTAAAAGACATTTTATAAAGGCATGAAGGTTATATGTATTGATAGATTTGCATTGCCTGTTGCCCTATTTGATTACAATATGATAAATAAAAGTGGGAAGTAACCATGTGTGCAACATGACAAATAGTTAAAGATTTTGGATGAAATTCAGAGGTCTGAAAATTTTTCTAAATCCTGTGCACCATCAATGTACATTTCCATTAGGAAATGAGGATAAAAAAATCAAAAATCTAGATTTGAAGAAAGAGTAGTAAGTCAGCTGTAGAGGCAACCTCAGTTAAAAGTTTACACAGAAAAATTAACCCTGTTCCCAGAAAAACTTTTGGAATTAATCAAAAGTGTCTGACTGAAATTTTACTGAAAGGAATGTTTGCATAGGAACACAAAACCTGGAAAATGTTACCCCAAATAAATGTTTTTTTGAATACTAGACACATACCTTTGTGATTATAATATAATTTTATTAAAGTCTTTTTGCTTTGCATAAATTGCTATGAAAGCCTCCTAATGTGATTGAGCACACTGAATAAAAACTACATAAATAAATAAAAATGTGAAATGCATTTTATTTTTATTTTATTTATTTACATGATCTGAACTGTATAAAGATAATATCACTTTCATCAAAGATCAACTATATAGGAATGATGCTGACAAATGTAGAGTATCTGTCACCAGCACTGAAAAATAATAAATTAAGAGGAGCATTTAGTTCTATTTTAGTTGAATATTCTTGACTAGTCATGAGATTATTTTTACTGTGAATATTTTGTTCTAATTCAAAATTCCTTTTTATTTCCTTTCCCTGTAAGAAGCAACTTAAGTGGTCCTGATCATTATCCACTGAATGAATTGATATTTTCCCTTTGCTGGTAAAAGTCTAATTATTTCTTCTTTCCTGCTCCTTCTTTAAACTTTCTGAGAAACTAACTTTATAGCAAATCTGCCAAAAGTCCTGCTGCCCTAGACAACATTCATTGTTATTTACATTTTACAGTGTGTTTGCTTGTTGGCTACTTGGGTTCTGTGGGTTTTTTGAGCTCTAGTTAAAAAACACTCACACACAAACTTGCCTCAAAAAATCATTAAATAATTTTTTATTTGATAAGACTATATACATCTGGCTGCAAGTAATCCTCTTCCTAGTGCAATTAAATTTAGAATGACTTGGTAGAAATTCGGACTGACTTTTTACTCACCCTTACTTGATCAACACTAATTTCTGTTAACACCTATGTTTAGGTAGCCATAATGACATATATGGTTATGCAATACAAAATGTGGTATCCACATATGTGGATAATATGAAAAATACCTCACTTTCTGAGCAATGTACACATAGGAAATAATGTATGTACAGTCCCTATAAAAATTTGCAGCCAGAATTATGTGTGATTGTACTTAGAACACAAAAGTGTCCTTTTAGAAGACTATTTCCAGCTACATATAAAATTGTATCAATATATAATTATTCAGAATGTGATTTTCCATGCATAGTATCTCCTCAGGTTTAATTTATTAAAGTGCTGGGAAAAGTGGTTGAACTACTTCCAAGAACAAAATAAGCAAACAAATTAGGTACTAGCAGAATATATCAAATGAATCTAGTTCTATGATGACTTGGAACAGGGTTGGGAAATTTTGCAGAGGAATGAGATACCTAACAAGTATTGATCATTTAGTCTGCTGGTGACCTCTCCCTTCAGGTATCTGTATACACAGACGAGATTCCTCATGAACCTTCTCCAGGTTAAACAGTCTCATCTGCTTCAGTCTTTCCTCACAGGAGTGATGCTCCAGTCCTTTTATCATCTTAGTGACCCTTTATTGGAGTTCAGCTGCATCTCTCTCTTGTACTGAGAAGCCCAGAACTGTAACTTTCACCATTTCTTACATGGTCATCTGTCACATCCAGCAATTTCCCTTGGTAATGTCCAACAGTTCTGGATGTTAGCTGAAACTCCTGCAAGGGGCATTATCTTCGGTGTGCAGTCCTACCACATCTGGCTCCATTTCAGCCTGCAGGGTATCCAAAGCACATTTATGAGCCTGACAATTCATCCTCTAGGTGAGTAGGTCTCAACTGATCAATAGATTTCCTCAATCAGCTGATCTGCTGTCCAGATCCCGTGAACAATTTAACTCAGTGATTTTTTTCTCTTGCCTCATCAGAGGCGTAGAGTATCCTGAGATTCCCTGGTGTGTGGCCAGCATCTGCGTTACCTGGCAAATCCAAGAGAACTGAGACAATGTATCTAAGACATTCTTGAATGGCACCAGTAAGCCAGAAAAAGAAAGCCCCTAGAAGTTATTTTAAATAGACTAATGGCAGCTTAATTTATATTTTATTCATGTTATTGACATTTATAGCTCAACTTACACTCTTCCCAAGTTTTGCACAATTGCCTTATTTGTACCTAAATCTATATCTTATTTTTGACCTAAATTCTGCTTGAAGAATAGGATTGAGACTCGTAAACAGAGGGACATATCATCATTTTTAATGCAAAATGCTCTGTCTAGTCTGTACTTGTTGCTCCAAAAGGATTCTAATTTACTTTAGATCTTGTATTGCATTTGTACAAATGTCTGGTTGGAGATAACAATGTAATTAAATATTTTTATAATATTAAAGCTTGATAGCTCCAAACATGCTGATTTCATACTCAAAATACAGTGTTATGTCCTTTGCTTCTCTTCTACAAAAAATAGCTTATATTACAGCAAGTATTGTAGTAATTTTTCATCAGTCTTAAAATATGCCTTTAAAACATACACATGAATGTTTTCCTAAGTGAGTAATTGCTCTCAAATGCTCTTATTTTCTCTTTCTGTTTTTTTTTTTAATTATACTAGTCCCTACTGAATTATAATGACTTTCTTTTCATCCAGGTTACATAGACAATATTGGAATTAATGTTTACTTAAGTAATTATTTTAGTGTTAGTCAAATTATCTAAACCAATATATTTTCTCATTTAACACACGTAGCTGTGACAGTTTCATTTTTGTATGCAAACAATGAAAGGAAAGGGTTACTTTGCTACAACTTAAACTGTAGCAGACAAAATTCTTGAAGGCTTTGGCATATAAGCCAATAGCTAAATACTAGTTCAGCAACTAGTGTTTGTTGAGAGAATTCCCTTGAGTATATCCCATAACTTCCAGCAACTGGTATAGAAGGCAGAACTGCAGCAGGTCTGTGCCATGACATGTCTTTTAACCCAAATCTCAAATGAGATGTCCATAATTAAGCAAATTCCATTCATGAATCTGGGTAGTTAAAAATTTTTTAGTTTTTTTGGATATTTTTACACAACACCTGAAGCATTAGAGATGTCTTAGATTTATTTGACTTAATGTTACAAGTTTGCATTAAATTTAATAAATTTAAGTTTGATCAGTGCGTTAGTCTCTCAATTGGCACTGGGCAGTTCTGAAAGAGAAGATGAGTATTAATATGCTACTGAGATTTAACTAATATATCTTAATTTTCATTAGACTGTGCTTACTGAGTATCAGATTTAGATATTCTAACTGGCTGATGTGCAGCTTGAAGAGCAAGTTTACATAATCCTGAAATCTATCACATAGAGATACTTGGAATTTCAGCAACGAATACAGACATTTACAGTGCGATTTATGTTGAGCTAATCTGGTCATTTAGAATATCTTTATAGTTAAAAGGACACATATCATATAATTAATTTCATCCAGATGTTATAAGTTGAAAAACATATGAAATGTGCCTTGAAGGAATCTGTCTCCATTGACTAACTCATGTTACTGCTACTCTCCACGGAATAATCAGCATACCCAGGCTTCAATTTATTTTTATGCAAAGACATCTCTGCCTTTTAAGGTAGTCCAAGTTAATCCAGCAGTTGGATTGTGCTGGCACATGTGATCCTATTTCTGCCTTGTTTTGTATCAGCAGCTGAAGACTAGGCTGTGAAATTTTGATAGTTAAAACAGATGGACTTACATTTAGTCAACTAAATTACTCCACTGTTGAATGACAGTCAACTTCTGATTAAAACAAATTCAGATATAGAAATCTAGATATATATGTGTAAGGTACAGATGTAGGATCTATTTAGTTGCTTATGTTTAAATAACTGGCAGCATGTGGAATATCCTACAATCAAGCTGATTGTCAGATTCCACTTGGAAGTGGCTTGCACTTCCCATTTGTCTCAGGTCATAGATGGTATCTCCTGAAGGTATTCTGAGACTTTGCAGAATCTCAGATGGTGTAAAGGACCTTAGTGCTCAAGGGCACATTGCTGTCTCTCTGCCCTGTGATGGAGAACCCCTGGATTCCCCAAGGAAAATCCTCCCACATGTTCCATATGTACCTCGCCACAGCTTGTGAGTTTCGCAGGCCTTGGTAACTCTTTGTCAGCAGTTAAAAGATTTGGACAATATTTAGCTTGTACGATGGTCTCAAGAAGAAAATAAACAGCAAATTGCTGTTATTGGAGGAAAATGATAAAAAAACCCATTTTTTGAAACTCTCTACAAATAGGAAAGCTTATCTATGTGATCCAGCAGGACAATAGCAGAATGCACTGTTACATTATTTCTTCAGAGTGGGTGCTTTTAAATCACAAAGTCATGAAATTTTAAACACCCCAGGACTACAGAGCTTCAATTTTCATTATTTTGAGCATTTGACTGTCTTAAAAACCTATTTTAAGAATTGACAAAACCACAACAAACCAAACTGAACTTTACTGTTTCAGTGATTTAAGAAAAAAGTTAAAAAAAGATTTTGTGATATGTACTACAGATAAAAAATTACCAAAGAAACAGAGTTTATAAAGGTATTACATCTTATTCATAGATTGTAAACATGAAATGAATAGAGTTGTTAAAGTGGGTATATGTAAGAATAATTCAATACAATCAGACAAAATGAGAAATTAAAATTAAGATTGAATGTGGAAATATTTGCTAACAGTCAGATCTGTTAGACAAATTCCAAAGGGAAATTAAAGAAAAATGAATGTTGGAGTGTCCAAACCCAATTGGACAAAGCTGGTAAATCTGCATTAAGGCAGCCATGGTGTTTCCTAATATATTTAAATGCAAACAATTCTGTGAACAAAAATTTAAGAGGCACTAAGGTAGTTAGACATGTCTTTCACCCCAATATCTGGGGAAGGACTGGTTCTGGTACTCCATAATCAATTCACTGTTTCAATTAATCAATTTTTTTTATGACTCCAATGTATAAATTCCTGATTTGAAAGAAAATCAGGGGGAAATTTTGAAGTAAAGGCTTCTTTGCAAACACCTGTCTACCTCATAGAGATAATAAATTCAATTTAACATAACACAAATTTATACTGGCTAATATTTGTAATATATTCAGACTTCAGCATTCCTATAATGCATTTAAAATTTTCATTTCTGAATGGAATAGGAGAAGCAATTAACAAAAAATTTATTGTTTCTTCCAACAAAATCAAGCTGAATTTTGTCCTTGGGAAAAAAGCAAAAAACCAAATAAAACAACATCAAAAAACCCATCCCACATCAAATCACAGATTAAATACATAATTTATTTATTAAAAAAATACTCTGTCTATGCAAACTTAGGTGTTTGGGGTTTTTTTAGTTCTCTGATAAATAGATGCTACAGAAAAGTCTATGGGTTCTTAAATTTTCACTGTTAATTATAGAGAGAAAATTAATTTTCCATTTTTTAATCCAGTTTAACATGAATTACCCAGATAGGGGTCCAAATGAATAGTAGCTTTTCTTCTCCATGTCAGGATTTTTGTTTGCATATCCATGGCTATCCTCATAGCAAGACATTTAATATAGTGGTAATTTTACATATGATAAATAAATCTAAGATACTCTTAAACAGCAAGAATTTTTGTTCCCAGAACAAATGATGTATATTCATACTTACAAAAACATTTCTACTCAATTAAAATATTGTAATTTAAATTCAGTGATGAGACAAAGGCAAGAAAGCAATGTGAGAACAAAAAGACTGTTGCTTCTCATGTCTTCTAAAATAAAAATAATTCCATATAGAAAACATTTAAGTATGAGCAAGATATGCTTGCATTCTACATAGTTTCTGCTTGGAAAGGATTAATGGTTGTACTCTTCTGCAATTAAAAATAATATATAAATTGAGAAACAGGAACTATAAATGCATGATCTGAAATTATAGATAATTGCCTGGGAAAGCTATGGAGCTTCTTGTTTTATCCATATATTTTGATGAACTAAAGATATTCATGGACAAGAGACATTAAAAAAAAACAAAACTTTAGTTTTCAAATCCTGAACTTATACCCATAAATGTCTTTCAGAAAAGATAGTTCTGCATAGATTTTTTTTTCTGCTGACCTCTTTTTCTACATCTAGACAAAAATTGAAGTCTATAGAGATATTCAGAAGCCTGTAATGTAATTTAAAACCAAGTGAGCAATCCCTTAAAATAAATCTTGTTTAATTATTCATTACCTGGGAATTAATAATAATCAAAATTTCTTCCTGTAATATTATTATTCTTTTATAATGTTTCTATTATTTTGACTGCTTGTTTTGGCTCTCACTTCAGAAATAAGTATATACAAATTATCAGGAGGAGGCGTTTGTTGAATATAGATCTTCCATTTCTAAAGTAAGTACTATGACATTATAAGTGTTGGATGAAGTTAAACAGCAACACTTTATTCTCTTCTATAGATGTTCTTTAAAGAATGAAAAATTCTTCTTAATTTTTAGATATTTTATGGAAGCTTTAGTTATTTAACTAGATGAGTAGATCTCAGCTTTCCAAGTATGCCTACTTTGAGGCAAGTGGAAAAATAAAATCAAGAAGTATCTGTTCTGCCACTTCTCTTTGGTGTTTCTGACTGGCTATATGGGATTCCCCCAAGAGTACTGATGGAGCTGGCAGAAGAGCTTGCTGAGACACTTTAAATGATTTTACCAGCAGTCCTGACTAACCAGAGTGTCCCAGCTGACTGGAAGTTGGTGACTATGATGCCCATCTGCAAAAAAAAGTTGGAAGGAGGCTCCATAGCCTGACCTCAGTTCTGGGAAAGACAGTGGAGCAGATCCTGTGTAGAAGATGTTACACCCCCTAAAGCATACCCCTGGGATACCATCCCATGAAACAAAGACATTCCTTCTAACGAAACCCCCCTCCCTTATCAAAAACCCCGTTATCTCTTAGGATTTCTATTGGCTCTTAAAGTCACAAGTTAATTGGTTCTTTTCTCACTTAGAGTTTTAAGGTAATTGGTTAGTTTGTAAGTTGTATTTTTTATTGGTTAGAAACTCAATCCTCTGAAAACCTATATAAAATGTTTTGTTATCTGATATAATTAGACCGTTGCCAACATTCCCTTCAAGGACAATAAAGTTATCCTTGGAATTTTGCAGCACGATCTCAAGCCTTTGTTCTTTGCTAGTGAGTAGCTGGGGGCTCTGCATCTGGGGTTCAGAAGTACCTGGACTCAGGGCTGCAGACCCTGGGGTTGGAAAACACCCAACCTTAAAAAACAGCTACAATCCTGGATACAGTCATGGGGCACATACAGGACAACCAGGCAAACAGGCTCAGCCAGAAGGGGTTTTGCTTGACCAACCTGATCTGCTGCTATAGCAGTTATACAGTGGGTGTAGGAAAGGCTGTTGTCTACCTGGACTTTAGTAAAGCCTTTGATACTGTATTTCTCATCATTCTGGAGAGAAACTGCCTGTTGGGGGTTGAGTGTTTTTCTGTTACTGTGTCAATTGTAAGAATTTTTCCCATTATCATGCCAATGGAGCTGGCCGGGCTACACCCAGGGTCCCTGATGGGTCCAGACAAAGGGGGTGGGTGGGGACGGCCCCCGGAGGGGCCTCTGAGGCTTCCGGGAGGGCACTCGCGTTTCCGGCGAGCTGGGAGGAGGACGCCTGGGATCGTTCAGCCGCGTGGCCGAGCACAGCAGAGCCAGACCCTCTGCGATCACCTGCCCTGCATCTGCCCCGTTCCAGCCTCCTGCCTCTGCGGACACAGCTGATCCCCCGGACACACACGGTGAGCGAGGAGCCGCCGCCCTCGGTGAGGGTGAGCCCGTTCCCGCCCGAGACCGGCGTGGCCGCTGCTGCCCCTCCCCCCTCCCTCCTGCCTTCGTTCCCGCCTGCCCTCTGGCAAATCCGGGCTCTGGACTAAGCACAGAGACAGCGTGCTTGCATCTAAAGGGACTGACACCGAGTTACCTATTTCGTTCTGTTAGCAATTTTAACTGTTATTGTTTTCTGCCTGTACAGTTAGATATATTAGTAAAAGAGCTGTTATTCCCACCCCCCTTATCTCTGCCTCAGAGTCCTTGATTCAAACAATTATAATACTTGGGGGGAGTGGAACCAAAGTCTCTATTCCAAAGGGAAACTTCTACCCTTACTGGCAGACACCTGTCCTTTCAAACCAGGACACTGCCTTCTCATGGCTTTGATGGATGCACTGTTCCTTAGGTGGAAGAGTGGCTGGATGGCTGGGCTCAGCCAGTGGGGGTGAATGGAGTTCCATCCAGCTGTGGGCCAGTCACAAGATGGGCTCAGTATTTTTTGACAACCCTATTTAATATCTTTATGATCTGGCTGAGGGGTGTGAGTGCCTGCTCAGTCAATTTGCAGATGATACTAAGAAGGGTGGCAGTGTTGCAGCCCTGGAGGGTATGAAGGCTCTGCAGATGGATCTGCACAGGCTGCATCCATGGCCTGACACTCACCAGTTCAATGAGGCCAACCATCAGGTCCTGCACTTGGGCCACAACCATCATGCAGTTCTACAAACTAGGGACAGAGTGGCTGGAAAGCTATTTATTAGGCTGTAACTGACAATAAAATGTAAATATTAAGTTCACATGTTAATTCCTGCATCATTGAAGGCAATTTAAACAGAAATCCCATTCCCTTGTAGTCTGGCTGTGGAATACACATCCAGTTTTCTCTATGACCCATAGCTTCATCCCATCTGTTGCTCTGAAACATGCAGGTTTCTTCCGAGGTCTCTTTGTATCTTGTGATGATTGTCTGAAGGGAAACATATGCTCAAGCAACTGAATCATGTCTTTTACATCTCCTTGATATTTTGAGACAAGAGGAAATGGCCTCAAGATGCATCAGGGGAGGGAGGTTCAGGTTGGACATCAGGAGTAATTTCTTCACGGAAATGGGGGTCAAACATTGGAATGAGCTGTTCAGCAAGGTGGTGGAGTCACCTTCCCTGCCTAGGGTATTCAAGAAATGGCTGGACATTGCACTTATTGCCATGGTCTTGTTGACATGTTGGTGTCCAGTCAAAGGCTGAACTTGATGATACTGGATATCTTTTCCAATCTTGAGGATTCTATTATTCTATGATAAAAATATAAGATATCAAAGGACTCAGTGAACTTATACTTCAGTTATCCAATTAAACAATTAAAATAAAAAAAAAGTGCGACTAAATCAAATCAGGTTAATATCTAAATTCTAAATATAAAGTAGAAGGCATTGAATTCACTCAATAGCAGTCTGTCTTACTTAAAAAGCCATTCTGTCTTTAAAGCCCATGAAATGCCTGTTTTCAAGAACAATGATGGAAATAGTGCACTCAGGTTATGGATACATGATCCTCTTCTGATTTTCTAAAAGCGTAGCCCCTATAACCAAAGGGTTATTATTTTTCTCTTTCTACCTGATAAATGAAATAGGATTAAAAAGATTGAAAAAGCATAAGATAATATAAATTCCTTTCCCCTGTATTCTAATATTCTTTCTAATAATCTTTGAAATTCTAATCTGCTTCATGCCTCTAAGACAGAATTGGATGGAAGAAATCACATAAAAGAAATTATAAGTCACATGAGACAGTGTCAAACCTCCTCAGTATGCATTCCTGGGCTAAGACAAACCTTCAGGCGTCTGGTAAAGTAAGTATGCTTTTCATCACACTTTATAAAACTCACCAAGAAATTAGGAATATTCTAAATTTACAATAATTGCAATTGAAAAGAAACATAGAAGCAAAATCTTCAGAATCCAAAACTTCTGGGTAATGGATGGAAGGTGAAAAGACATCATGGATGTTTTCAGTTTAGCTAAATGGGAAAGATTATTTCTGAGAATAAAATACACAGCAATATGAAATGTCAAAAAGACTCATAATTGGAGTAAAGATGAGTCTGGATTGGGAAACACAAGTTCCTCTATCAATTTAACTGTGTTCCAGTGGTGAAGGCAAAACTACACTCCGTGCCATATTAATTAGCAAAAGCATACCTGGAATATCGAAGGTAATGATTATTCAATATTGGTGAGGCCACATATAAGATACTATTCATAGCTCTGTTCTCACTATTCAGGAGAGGGGCTGATAAACTGGAAGAAGTCCAATATAGGCCACCAAGATGCTGAGAGGAATGAAGTTCTTGCAGTATATGAGGAGAGACAGAGATGAAGAACTGGTCTTACTCTTCTTTGAGAAGGGAAGATTAAAGGGAGATTGCTTTTCGAGCAATTTGATAAAGGATTGTGAATGAAATGAATTTAGATGCTAATTGTACTATTCTAACTGGAAAGGGCTTAAACAGAGCTGTGGGTGTTTTTTATTTTTATTTTGTTTTTCAGAAGAAAAGTAATGGGTACTTAAAAACTTTAAAATATTTGTAATCAGTAAATGTTAGATAAAATTCCTTGCTGTGATTCCTTGCTGTTATATGGACTTCACCACATATACAAGTAGCTTTCCTAAGATTAGAGAGAACACTTTAAAGTTTCAAGACTTTGTTGTGCTGCAAATTATTTCATTATAGCTAACAGTGATTTATACTTAAGCTAGAAAAATACATGTATTTTCATAAACACACATGAAATTGATTTATGGAAGAAAAAAAAAGTGCACTGGCTGAGCAGGCTGAGCTCTCAGGCTCACTTGTTATTATTCATGGGAAGAAAGAGACCATTTTACTTTGCCATGGAAAGTGAACAGACCTGGTGAATACAAACCAACCGTAGCTTTACTTTCAGTATTAATGTAAAGGCTCTTCATCAGATTTGTTATTCATGGGAGAGTTTCATCAGCAGAACTTCTCCAAGGAAAATTGAGTACATGGCAAAATGGCTCACAGTCTGGAAAACATTAAACAAGGACACAATACATGGATTTCACGTTAAAGAGTAAAACTGTTCTCCACATTGGCAGCTTTGTGTTGCCTTTAAAATATGTGTGTGTCTGTATATAAAGATACATAGTTGGGTCTTTTTTGTATTTTTTTTTTTTTTTTTGCGTGGCTTTTTGTATGTGGGTTTTTTAATGTTTGTGTGGTTATTTTCCTGTTTTGTTTGTTTGGGTATTTTTTTGTTTGGTTGGATTTTTTTTGGTTTTTGTGGGTGTTGCTTGTTTTTCAGTTTTTGTGGTGATTTTTGAAAACAACTCTTTTCAGAAATTTGCTATGATTTTGAAATTACACACAATCAAATCATGTCGTGGGAATCAGTTTTTGTTTTAAGCAATTTTTCTCAGTGTAATTTACAAAAATAGTGTAATTTAATGAGATTTCCTTAAAAAATTCAATTGCACAGCCCAGACACAGTCCCCATTCTCCTCTGTAGCTTTTCCTTTCAAATACACTTTAAAGTAATAAACTGTTGCTTGTGAGAAATCAGGAGATATTTTCCATTTTCTTAGAGAATTGGCTGGTGAGCTTGTCCTTAGGTAAAATGTTTTCAACTATTTATCCTCAGAAGCCCAAATATGAGTGAACATTCTGAATTAGAAAGGAATAACAAACATCGCCACAAATAGTGGTGTATGACACTCTGCCTTATACTGGTATTTTATTTTCCCTTTCATTAAGTTGGTATATATTCTCCTGCCTTTCTTTGGGCTTTTCTTTGACTTATTCAATTAAATGAAAGTGATATTTCTCAAAGTCATTTACTAAGAAAAGTCGTTGCAACAAAAACATTTCTTTTGCCTACTCCCTGATTATTCCAATCTTGACAGAAATCTGACAGAGCAGTTCAGCACCAGATAAAATGGACATAGTATGCTTCAATGATCCTACATAAAAAATAAGTAGGAAAAAAAGATAGCCTGTCTTTGGGAGATTTATTGAGGAAAAGAAAACAGCACCAGCAAATCAAATCACAAAAAAACAAAACAGAGAAAACATTCCCCCCACCCCTATATGACATAATGGGGGTTTTTAAAAGAGAGAATTCCTGACAAAAATCTCATTCTTATATGTCAGCATAATTGAAATATGTCTAAGTATTCCTTTAAGCCACATATCTTTATTTATAAATTATTGCTGAAAACTCTAAGGTTCATAAAATTCTGAGCTAGTAGCAGTTATTTTTTTAAAAAAAATATTTGATGTTGTAATATTTTTAGTCTAAAATATTTTTAATATTAATCATCTTTCTTGATTTCTAATACATGCAATGAACATATCAGCTCCATAAACTGAAATTAATTAATGTTGAATTCAAGTAAGCTACCCTGAAATATTTAACTAAGATTTTAGTAGATTTTCAACATATCTTGATTCAGAATCAAGGACTTTATTACACCAATTGGTTTTTTTTTTCCCCTTGTACCTTTTGTAGACTTTACGGTATTTTCTTTATTTTCAATTTTTCAATATTTGCAAGAGTTTTGACTTGTCTTTCTTATATATAGTTCAAGGATAAGTTGTCTATACACTGATGAACTACATTTTTTAAAATTATACTTGATTTCTTTCCATTAAAATTTATTTTTAAATCCAGAAAATATTCAATCTCAGTCATTCAGAGCCATTTGCAAATGATCAGAGTTAAAGCTCCCTAGAAATCCATTTATGACAATGAATCCCAAAAACCTCTAAAGTTTTGTTTTTTAGGCAATCCATAAAATCTTCATAGTTGTCAAAGATGTCTTTACTCTTTGAGGCAAGTTAGACAAGAAATGAGAAAATATACAATTCTCAGCGACAGAGGAAAACTGAAGACTTATGCTGATTGCAGGTGTGTGTAAAGATTTTGATTTAAATTTTTAACTTTTTGAATGTCCATCTTGTGCATAGGTACATACTTAGTACATAGGTAAATACAGTTGCAAGCATATACCATAATCAACTGATTTTTTCTTATATTATTTCCCACATAACTTTCCTTTCAGAATTTCTTGGCATTTTGTTTCTGCAGAATAAATCTAGGATTAGGGATTCTTTGTGTTTCAAAAAAATTTCTGTCCAGGATCTTTTAGCTCAGATTCTGTCTTGAGTACATCATAAACAACTTACACCATTAAGGCAATTTTAATCCTCAAGGGAAGCACTGAAGCATAATTTTCTTGTTCTTTAGTAAGTTCTACTCAGTGAGATAAAACATAAATTTCTTTTAATTGCCACTTTATATGTAGCATGAATATCACAGCTGAAAACAGTTCTTAAAAATAAATTGAGATAATATATCAACTAGACAACTTGCTTCACAAAAATCTCATTCTAGAGTTCTCTTTTTTTCCTAATTGTTTAAAGCTTCTTCACTTCTTCAGAATGCAGAAGAAGTGAAAGCATTAGCTCCTTTACATACTTAGACTTTGATGCAACAATCACTCAGAGATGTTAGAATCCTGGTCTTAAAGAAAGCGGTTACAGTATTTTGGTCTGAAGAAATTTCAGTGAGTTTCATTGACACAAATTATTTTTTGAGGCAAAAAAAATCAGGAAAAATATTATATGTATTTACTGAAGTTACTTCAGATAATACTTTCTTTAAAAAAAACAAAAAACCAACAAACCAACAACAAGAAAAACAAAAAAAACCCCTAAACTGAAAGGGTTATCAAAGGGAGAAGTTAGTCATTTATCCTATATTAATCTTCTATGGTATGGACTGAGTTGATGAGTGACGTGAGCATGCAGGAAAATTTCAATTTAGCTAATACAAGTTGCTAAATATTTCTAAGTTCTAGTGCATGGCACTTAAATAGAAAACTCTACAAAGAAGCCCTTCTGGATGTTTCCTTTAGTTTGAATTGAAGCAGAGAAAGCGTTTCAACATTCCAGTTATGAAAATGGGAATACAGAAACCACATTTCTTTATCAAGTCAGAATGATCTAAATAAACCATTCCATAAAATATTCCTGATGCTGCTTTAAACAACAGTAGCTTCTCATTTGAGTCGAAACAAAAACCCTTGACCTCTGTGTACAAATATATTGAGAATGTATATGTCTGAAGGAGAATCTAATATAATGATCTTTCAAGTTCATTTTATTTGTCCCTAACTTTTCATGATAGATTTCTTTTATCCTCCCCTCCCGGTTCAAACAGTCATGTACAAAGAATATTTAAGATGGATATTAAATTAGGTGACCAAATAAGAATTTAATTAATAATTAACAAGAAAGTTGTTCAGTGCTAATTTAGTTATAGTATATTTTTAGATAAATATTGGGAGGTTATTTTGCTAAGTAAGCTATTTCTTGCTAATTTTATAGTTTGAACATATTTTTTCACATCAGCAACTTCACAGTTACCCTTGAGGGAGTTTAATTTGCTTTATCTTTTTTGACAAATAGCAGTTCTTTTTCCTCTCATATCCTAGTGACTATTCTCTGACAGAAGCATGAACCTCTCTGAACAAGACTATAATATGATGTTTAGAGAAAGGAGAGGAGAGGAGAGGAGAGGAGAGGAGAGGAGAGGAGAGGAGAGGAGAGGAGAGGAGAGGAGAGGAGAGGAGAGGAGAGGAGAGGAGAGGAGAGGAGAGGAGAGGAGAGGAGAGGAGAGGAGAGGAGAGGAGAGGAGAGGAGAGGAGAGGAGAGGAGAGGAGAGGAGAGGAGAGGAGAGGAGAGGAGAGGAGAGGAGAGGAGAGGAGAGGAGAGGAGAGGAGAGGAGAGGAGAGGAGAGGAGAGGAGAGGAGAGGAGAGGAGAGGAGAGGAGAGGAGAGGAGAGGAGAGGAGAGGAGAGGAGAGGAGAGGAGAGGAGAGGAGAGAGAAAACCTTATTCATAGAGAGACAAAGATTTCTTTTGAGTTTGTGAATTAAATGGCAATTTTTAATATTGTCTACAGACCAGTCTGCCAAATAAATTACTCAAATATTAGTCCAAGAGTGTACAGTTACTCAGGAGAAAAAGGAAATTTTGTTTCAACAAATCAGAGCTTGGCAGCCAAAAAAAGAAGACTGCCTTTACAGCTAGCAAATACACACTTCTCTTCCAGAAAATAAAAGAAAAAGGAAAAAAAAAAAAAGACATTGACCCCTGTGAAAAAAATCCTCATTTCTAAGTTGGGCAATGACAGCAATCCCCTGTGTTCCAGAAAAGACAAGATTAGGATATAAATAGAAATCTCTGTCTCTGAGTTCCTTTACAAAGTTTCTGTTCCTTCAGACTACTAAGATAGGTTTGATAAACATATTCTGAACTTTCTGAGTATGTGAATTTGAAGGCATCACCCAACATGCTAATCTCTTGCCAGAATGTACTTTAGAATTTCAGCTATACTGGTAAATTGCTTATACATGTCTCAAAACACAAAAATTACTGCACACTGCATGAACAGAATTAAAATGAATGGATGAAAGGATAGAAATGCCACTTTGCACTTTTATGAGAAATAAAATCTCATCTTGAATATGTTTTGTTTACTATTGCTGTCCTTACATACATAGTTTAGTAGTACTTATACTACCTCAGTTTACAAGATAATTCTCGCACATCAAGTGAGATATGGCTTTCCTCTAAGGAGTTCCAAAACCTAATTGGTATTGATTAAAAGTGCTTAAAACTATAAATATGATGATTTGATGAGGAAGAACTATGACAATTTATTCAGAGAACTGGATTTCCTAAAAATATTTTAAATACTCTGTTGTTCTCTTACAGTACCATGCCCCACATTGAGAAATCAAATATTTCCTTGCTTCCTTCAGGGGTTTTATTACAGTACAACACAATGTAATCCAAGGAAAAAAAAAACCTTAAACAATATGAATCTTAGATGTGTTGAATTCTTCTCTTAACATTGTTTCTATTGCAGAGCTTTGTTTCTGTTGAACAGAGAAAAGCAATGTCCCCATTTCACACTGTGTCCTGAAGTTCTTTTCATATGTGTGTGCAGGAAAAAAGACTGCGAGTATGTTCTAAGGAATGTCACCTATCCTTTCCTGTGCACCAAACTCTTTTCCCTTGATGGTATATTAAAAAAACCCGACTCACTTAACTTTCTACTTTCTTTCTAATGTTTTGCTTCCAGACAAATATTTCTCTTGTAAAAGGCATAACTTTGCAAACAATACAGATTAATAAAATTAGAAAACTAGTGACATGCAATTGCCTTTAGAAGCTATATGAATATTGACAGAAGAAGAATATAATTTGAAAATGTTGGGTTTTTTTAAGATCAGGAATAAAGGCCAGATAGGTTGAGGTAGGTATTAAAAATATTTTGTGTGTCCTTTTAAAAAATAAAAGATAGTATTTTGCAGTTGGTCAGATTTAGGAGATTACACATTCCATCATTCTATTTCCTGTTTATAGAGTATTTAAAATGTCTGCCACATTTGGAATGGTCATTGTATTTTCTTTCTCAAAAGGGCATGGCACTATCATTTTTTGGCTGGAGAAGCAATCTTGCTTTAATGCCTAATAGTATGAGAGAAAATTTATAGAAATGGTGGCTATGAAAATACACTTTAAAACTGAAAATAATACCTGTAGAGCTTACTCACCTGACAGTTATTATATAGTCTCAATATTTGTAACAGTAAAGAAATACTCTAGGAATAAATCACAAGGTACTTACATTATTTTTGACAATCCCCTAATCCTGCTATGCATCATTGCCTTCAACCTCGCTGTAATATTCATTTGGCAAAATGCCAACAACCTAATTTCTACAGCCATTCATAATATTGTTAGCATGCATTGATTTTTAAAGTGGTTGTTATTCAGTCCTCACAAAAGTTATCACCTGAAAGAAATAATGGACCAGAGATCTTGAATTAAGCCCAGAATTCTATTTGAATTTTCTCTCAGTTTTATTCTCATGATCTTCCTCAAATGGGTGTCAGCAAGGGAGACAGACATGAAGAATGGCATCTTGCTTTAACAAATGAGCCTACTTCTTAACAGAATTTTTTATTTCAGACTCAGCCACAGAAGTATAGAATTCTTAGGGAAGAGCTGGCACTTTTCCTTTATGGTCCAGAAAACAGTTTAGTTGTGTCAGTTTAAATGACATATGCAGAAGTAGAACTACTGTAAGCAGATTTACTTACATGATTTTTAAATTTTCAATAATGTTGGTCCTATCTTCCCAAAAAGCTGAGGGAGATTGAAATGTTAATGATAACAGATAATGAAAAAAATTTATTTTACTGTCTTACATTATTATATTGGAGAAAGCTACTTAGACATCCTAAATTTGAGTCTAGTCCACAATATAGCAGTCTTTTCATTCAAAATTAATATAATGCCAGCCAAACACTATTAAGAAATAACTGACTGAAACAACAGGTCATATGCTGGGGTGATGGAAGTGTAGATTTAATTCTAAGATTTAAAGCAGCTGATGTGAACACACAGCATGGATTATCCATGTTTTTTATGTGAAAGACAACTGTCGTAAAGAGAGCATAGGTTAGGAAGAAAGTTTAAGTGTCTGTGTAATCTACAGGGGAAAACAAGAAGAGATTTTTTGATAGGGTGGATATAATTATACTTAGAAAAATAAATTCTACTATTCTCAGTTTTCACTTTTTTTTAAAGGAGTTAATTTACATACCCTTCATAACTTTTTAAGCTTGATAGTTTTGTCTTCTTTTTTATTTCTTTGTTTTTTCTTATATAGTGTAATCCTGGAGCCAGAGATTCTGTACAGTTGTACGAATACATGTGTAATAGCACTGATTCCATATGTACTGAAAATAGATGTGGAATAAAAATGTAATTAATTATTATATTAAGACTGCATTACAAATCATAATAGGAGTAAAAACATAGTTAAAAATTAAGAATGGGACAAAGATATAATTTTAATTCTAAACGTTTTTTTTAACTAATATTGGAAATTCCAATTTTAAATTTGTATAGATGTATATAGAAAGAATTTAATATGGAATACTCTGTTAAAATTCTGATTCTGTAGGCTTCTCTCTCAAAAGATCATCTTATTTCCTGTTTAGAAATCTGCAAAGGACTTGTACTCCCCCAGATGCAAATATACATATGCATAAATGCATACACACATGCACACATGCATGCACACACGCACATCTGCTGTTTTCTTAGAATATTTCCTTTGTATACTACAGAACATGAAAACTTTTTTTAATGATAACTTTTCTGTAATTCTTCAGCTAGTATTGCAAGACATTTTTGCTGGTCCATGAAGAATAACCCAACAAAAACACATGGATATCCTCTTAATTTTTGTTCATCATTTTTGAGTGGCATTTACTAGAGTTTCCCTTACTAGAATTTTCTGAAATGCTTACTCCATTTCTAATATATATGTCTTTCTCTGACCATTGGTGGCATGCAAACCCAACCTCAATTGCTCATCTCTTTTCTATTTCTTAAAATCTCTAGGAATATCCCAACAGAGAGTGTTGTGAGAATGTGGTTCTCTGAATGGCAGACTGGCAGCTGCCTTAGGTCCCATTCTTCCAGAGATGCTGCCTGCAGAACTGCTGTCTTCACTGGAAAGAATACATCGTTTATCCTGGGCTGATTAACAGCTGGAATCCATCAGGTTTTCAGGGCTAATGGCTTCAGAAGAAGGATATAAATTCCTGGCTTTGTGCTATTAGGAAATGTCATTCAAATTTCTAATGTCTGCACTCACCCTTGTGGCTGCAGCTTAAACAGCTACCCAGGTTCTTCTAGGCACTCTCTCCTTCACCTGAGCTGCCATGAAGGCAGGACATGGGTCCCACAGAAAAACATTTGAGTTCACTAAAAAGGTTTGAGTACAGCAAATCTACTACCAAAAAAAGTGGTGCCATTTTAGCTGAAATTTTAATAGAGAAAATTATTTTTCACCATGTTACAAAGTACCTTTAACTAAAACATTATTTTTAAAAAGCATATAAGAAACAATAAAGGTAATATTTTCTTTTTTTAAATAATGACTGTTATTATTAATTAACAGCAATTTTAATAAGGATCTTTAAAATATGTAGGGAGCATATTTTTAAATGCAGTGAAACTTGGGATATGTTATACCAGATCATTGCCAGCATCATTGATTTCTCCAAAAGCAGGAAGGAAACAGCTGTCTGAGAAATAATAACAGTAATAATACTTTTCTTTTTGTTTTTTTTTTTCCTTTTTCAGACAAGTAATTACTGAGAAAATCAAATTTTTGTTTAAAACACACTACAGGAGAATATATGCAAGGTACTTAGAAATTCAGATTTGGTTTGTTATTAGTGGAATATAGTTTTCATTAGAGAAACCAATTTGTTCATAAAGATTGCCTCTGTAAAAAGTCAAATGTTCCCACAATCTTGTTTATGCTCAAACAGAAAACACAATTAATGCATAAAGCTAAGAATTCATTAGTATTATTATCACTATTATTTAAATATTAAAAACCTAATTGAAAAATAATTTTTAGTTTAGATCTAATTATTAGAGAAATAAAGGCAAATAGCAATATTTACAATATTTCCCTACAGAGAAGATCTCAATAGTAATTATCATACCATTAAAATTGTAACTTACATATTTATAGTAACCATTCCTTTTCTTGATGTTATGGTCACCTTTCATTGCTCTCCCAGGTTTTAAAAACAACAGTTTCAGCTGCTGGAGAGGGAAGCAATGTGCTTCTTAGAGCTCTTCATCAGATAACATATTCTACTGATGTGCATGTTTTCTTCCAAACGTTAGGATCAACTTGGTGTCATTTTCATGTCTTTGCTAACAGTTTTTTACTTCACTGACCTCCATACTGCATCTGATTTGTGTATATTTTAGCTACTATTTCTTCTTTATCTTTGTTGCCACTAAACCAATTCTTTTTCCTCTTTCATTTACATTTCTTTTATTGGCATTTTATGAATTACTCTTTTTGTGGTCTTTCCAGTGCCAGACCTATACCCCATGTTTTATCACTCCATGTCTGTACTCCTCCCTCAGCTTGTCAGGGCACTTTCTGTTGTACATATCAGGGCAATATTTCTGTACACTACATCATTGTGCTAAGAGCTGTAAATATCACCCATAGGTCAATGTTTATTATGGCTGTAAAACCCTGTTATCTTTATAAAAATAAGCAAGAATAATGCAAATTAGCCACAGATACTTGTTCAAGTAGAGAAATTATCATCACACCTACACCAAGTTAGACAAAACTGCAGGCATATAAAGTTCAGACAGATCAAACCCAACAAGACCAGGATTTGCAAAGGTAGTAGAGCACCTGTGGCTGCCATCAGCAGTGAGAGCATTCCAGGGCAGTGGGAGATCAGACAGCTGCAGAAGCTGAGCTGGGCAGCACCACAGACCTGCTGGCCCTGGTGCAGGGGGAGAGATGAGGCAAGGGCAAAAGAGCAGGAGACATCACACCCTGTGTCTCTGCTCTGACGAGAGAAGATGTAACCAGGACATGGCTGGCACCAAAGAATGTGGCAGGGATAACCAAAAAGATTTTGTTGCTAAGGGAACAGGGGCAAAGTGGGAAATTTTGTATGGAACTATAAATACTGGTGATTAGTATAATAATGTGATTTTTGCTCACCTAGCATGGTCTGTGTCCTTCAATCATTGCATAGGGCTACACAACAAATAAACTAGGTATTCCTACATTTCAATTTAACTCCTTATAGGAAAAAAATTAGATTTTTTCCTTAATTATTATAATTTTGTATCTTCTAGTTTTATACTCTGAGAAACTAGACTGTCTTAAAATAACTTCTGTGTCATGATTCTTTTTATTAATTCTTAAACAAATAGGTAACTCTTGTTTTTTACCAAGGGAGGAAAGAAATAATGAAAGAAATAACTCACCATGGGTGAAAACAAGCAAATTGCCAGGAATAATTGTATAACTTTTGAGTATTCCAAAATGGAAAGCTTATAAACTGAAGCAAATAAACCTAAGATAACATAAGATAGTTAACATGATAGAAGTTATTACTATTATTTATTAGATATTAATTACTCTATTGTTGCAAAACTATCAGTTTCAGTGTCTGAGGTATTATTTCTGAGCTACTTAAACTTCTGTAAAGTTTTAAAAAAATGGTAAGAGATTTCTGAATTTTATTTTTCATCATGGTTTTGGAAATCCCAAATACTATTTTTCTAGGTAGATAATGGGCAAGAGTTTGCTAGCCTGTTAGATACATTTAATAAGAAGTTGGCCATACATTAATAATTTATTTAATTTTCATGGGGAAATGGCAGTGGGACTTGAAAATACCAAAACTGTACATGGGATTATAACCAGAAGGGAGTTTGGGATGGAATTTTGCATAACAAAGAGTAAACTACTGATCCTCATCCCTAAAGCAGAATTTAAACCTTTTTTTGCTAATAGCAGTTGGGGTTTGGTTTTTGTTTTTGTTTTTTGTTTTGTTTTGGTTTGTTTTGTTTTGGTTTGTTTTATTTTTTTTTTCTTTTTGTTCTTTCACAGGAAGAAAGGAAAATCTGTAGTGATTCAAATATTTTTTAATGGAAGTATGAACAGATGAGCCATACCACATCTACAGTGGCTGCCTAATTAATGTAGGATGGGATGTTTATAATTTTATTTTTTTGGATAGGGCTTTTAGAAGGAAGGGTTATTCTAATCTTTCTTCTCTGGGCAGACATTTATAAATACGAGTGTGAATCAAAAAGGGCTCAGCTTTAATGAACTAGGGAGTTGCAACAAAGATTACATTATTTGTAAGCATTTCAGTATTTTGGAAGTGTTAGCTTTCTTTTTTATTTTTGATTTAATATGAATTTTCTTGTATTTGTGCTGATACCTGATATTCAAGACATTATTCTTACACTTGCCACATGTAAAAGCCAAGTTTTAAAGAATCTCAAGTTTTTAAGTCTAGCAGAAAGGGAAAGAATATCTGAGAATCAAGTAGATCAGTATTTCATGACTCAATTAATCACAATCATAAATTATTATCTCTCATTCATTGTTACCAAATCATGTAGAAGACAGAAATTATGTTTTTAGTTTGGAATGGAAAACAGCATTTTAATTTGACAGAAGATTTATACTGATTTTTATTTCTGGTTGGGTTTTTTCTTGTTTTGTTTTTGGGTTTGTTTGCTTGTTTTGGTTTTACTTTCTTCTACTGAAACAAGACATATGGAGCAAGGGGAAATGCACACAAATTTTGAATGCATTTAAGGACCTGTTCCTGTCATCACTATTATACCCAGTTCACAGGCATTGAGAAAGTCTAGACCTGTATGCCCATTGATCAATACTGGAGTTTTCAAGTTTTTAAGCTTTTCAGATTTTTCAGGTGGTTTTTTTTTTGTTTATTTTGTTTTGTTTTGTTTATTTTGTTTTGTTTTGTTGAATTGTGTTGTGTTTTGTTGTGTTGTGTTGTGTTTTGTTGTGTTTTGTTTGTTTGTTTCTTTGTTCCCAACTCAATGGGGATGTAAGAATGACATAAATTCCAGGAAATAACAGCTATATTAAACTTGGATTTTATGAAGTATCTATTAGATTGTTTGGCTGTATATGAAACTATTTAATCTCAACAACTTACTTCTTTAAAAAAAATATCCCTTCTCATGTAAAGGCTTTTACTTAAAGTAAGTCAGTGGACCATGTTTTTATTTTTCACCATTTAACTGAATTCTGTCAAACTAAATCTGGCAAACAATTATTTGTTTTCTTTCATTTTCAAATCCTGTAAAAAATAAATAGGCTGTTTGGAAGAAAGATGAGGGCAGTATTTGGTTAGCCCCAAGGATAAATTCTTGCTCTTGCTTCAGTTAAAATAGATGAGGATGGTCAATTATTGTTACTACGTTGGTTCTTTTATAAAGAAGTCTGGCAAATAAAAAAATCTACTTTTACTTTCCCTGATACTATACTGAATAAGTCCTTCTTTTATAATACTAACTCTCACCAAGGATTATAAAGCTTTTTCTTGCATTGGTTTGGCTATAAGTTTATACCGATTTTTGGGTTTATTTCCTCATTTGTCTGTTGTTGGTGTCTTTTCTCAAGTAAGGAGAAGACAAATGTCATAAAACATTGATAATAATTTTCCAAAAGCCATTAGATAACTCAAAAACACTATAAAAGAACAGCGCACAGTTATTTCTGAGTGGTGTAAAAAAAAATGTTATTCATAAATGCAAATTGCATGCAAGTGAGGGAACCAAGTACAGAATTACTTTGGTTAAATCTGTATTGTTGTTTGGGAATTGGTTAATATGTAACTATAGTAATGTATGGAACCAAAACCAACCTATATCCCTAGGCATTTTCTTTCAAAGAATTATGAAAAGCATTGTGAATTGGTCTGTAATAGTTTTGACAATAAAGATCATAGTATAATGCAGGTTTTTTTTAATAGAACATTTCATATCCCAACTAGAGAGAAAGGAATCTGCTGCTACTTAAAGATATTTTAGATCCTGAAAATTATTCTTCTATTTAGCAAGCTGGTGTTTTTCAGCTGTGCTTTAAAATGCAAAGCAAATATAATCAGAAATATAAATGAAAATTTTCCTTAGTTAAAAATGTTGCTACAGTAATTAATTACGTTACCTTACAAAATCCTGTTTAGAGCATCCAAGCTTTCTCTTTCTGAACTTCTCCCAAAGCACTGATCTCTGTAGAGGTTTCATAGATTAATTATTAATCTGTCATAATTTAAGATTTCTCTAGTTGTTGTGCAGGAGTTAAGTTTGCACTAACAACCTTCTGTTTTTTAATTTTCTTTATGTATAATGGGGTATTATAAATCCCTATGAAATCAATATCTTGATAACAATTGAAGTTTTTAATATCGTTACCACCATTTGAAGTATTATATGATCTCTATGGAGTAGGTTGTGCATCCAATGTGTTGGTTTTTTGGGTTTTTTTAAAGTGTTATAGTTCTACAGCGTGGCACAAATTACATTGAAGTTCTCTGCAATAACTTTATGCATATATATAAATATGTCTATATGTACATAAAGCTCACAAGAAAAGAGCTCTAAGGTAAATTTATACTTCTGCTACCATTAATCAGACCCTTCACAAGGAAGCATCCAATTACTGCTCAGCCAGTTCTCTTTGGGACCTATTTCTTTTGATCTTTTATAGCAGCCTCTTTCCATTCCAGTGCCCATTTCCACATTCTCCCTGGATTATTTTCCACATCAAAGGATGTCGTTCTTGCCTCTGTAGATTTCTCAATTTTGATCTCTCCACAGTCATGATGAGAGAGACAAAGAAGAAAAACTAATGCGAATAATAAAGTATGTCAATCTCTATTGTATGCAGTATGCTGAAAGCTGAATCAACTGAAATCCTAACATTTTGGTTTACCAAATTTTTGATCCCAAGATAACTGTTATGGGAAGAAATAAGATTATGAATTTGTCATTTCCTCTCCATATTTAACAAAAAAAAAGTGGTTATTGTTGTTCAATAGTGTAATCACTGTCATGACCAGGAAAACTAATGGATATTTTCACCTCTGATGTTTTAATAAATAAAACCAGTTCCTGCTTATTAGCTGACAAGTATGGAGTTGATGTATTTTGTTCAGCTGATTTATTTTGATACACCTTAATTTAGGGAACTGGAAAAATATAAAATGTCTTCTATTTTTAGGGAGAGATGTGCAAAGGATCACAAATAGCTATTATACTCTCATTGAATTATGTTGTACTTTCACCCCAGCTGGCAGCCAAACTGCAGGCTTGCTCACTCCCCTACCACCAGGATTGAGAGGAGAACTGGAAGAGTAAAATCTGGGAAAGCTGTGGGTAGAATGTGAGACTCCTAGAATTCATGGAGGATAACCTCTACAGTCAAGTAAGAACACTACTAGAAGGAACAGGATACTGGCCCTGAGGGTCACCAGTGTGAGTGACCTACTTGTGGGCTCCTGCCTTGAAGGCAGGACTGCAGTGACACACTGGTGGAGTTCACAGTCCTGAGGGGTCAGACAGAGAGAAAAGCCAGGACCCCTTCCAGCTCTTCAAGGATATACTCAACAGGACTGTCTGGGAAAGTGCCCTCAGCAACAGGCAGGCAGAGATGGCAGATTTTTAAGGGTGCCCAACATAGAGCAAGTGAGGTAGTGATGCCCAGGGACAAGATATTGGGCATGGCAGACAAAAGACCAGCATAGTTATATTGGGACCTCATGGTCAAACTAAAGGGAAAGAAACAGCTGCACTTGCTGTAGAAGCAGGGGCAGGTCTCCTGTTTTTCCAGGTCATTCTTGAGTTTCCCCATGATTCACCTAATCCTTAAGTTTCCTTTTTGATACTGGCCTATCAGACTCTGCAGTTGACATTCAGTCAGATTTGGAAGTAGTATAGCGTATTAAGATTTCTGTTCTGAAAAATTTGATAATTTTCTTTACTGTAGTAGAAAAAGCCAAATTTGGATAATGTAGAAAGAGTCCTTACTGATGCTTTTGGTGGTGTGGACATCGATGAAAGCAATCCTATTGTGACACGAGGCCATGTTCCTTATGTTAGGAGTTTGAAATCTGGATGAAGCTCCAATATTTTATGTTCTAAAAAGGAATTAGGGACACACATGCATGAAAGTGGTGATTGCATATACTGATCTGTCACCAATATTGGGGCAAATTTTAATGGGTTTAGAAGTTCTTTAGTTATGACATTTTTTATATTTGATATTTCTTTTTATACATACATAGAGATACAAATGTTATCCCAAATGCTCTTACTGTCATATTGAGAAAAATTGTTTGGAACACATAGCTAAGTTAAAATTAGCAACAATCTTGTATGTTGGAAGGAGATGCAGGATTTATATTTATATTTACTTTTATTTATATTTATATTTTATATTGGTTTTTTTGCATTGAAAATGTTAACCTAGTCATACTATTATTAAATAGAATAGAGTTTTATTGAGCATTTAATTCATCAACATCTTGCAGGAAGAAAGATGATGAATATCCTATACCTGAGTTAGTAAACTACTGTATGGGACTTTAAAATTGAATTCAAGGAACATATTAATGTTTTATAAAATCCTCCCAAGACAACAAAGATTGTATCTGTGTTAAATTTGAAATAAGAGTATTTAAATTTTAATATGAAATCATAAATTTGTATCTCTAATGTCCTCTTTCTAGTAGAGACTGTATGTTAACTGTTTGAGGAGTAGTTTTTGAAAGCATTTGTAAAACCATTATTTACAATAAAATTTCTGACTACATGTCTTTTAAAATAAAGATGAAAGACTCTTTCTGCATTAACCTCTTTGTTTACTTTACTGAGAATGGGATTATTTTCCACAGTTAAAATTCAGTATGTTATACTGCATATTAGTTTGCAGTTCAATGGATTAACCTAAGTAGATTTGATACTCAGGTCCATTTCAAGATTGAAATGCATGATGCCCTCTATGAATAAAGCAAGAAAGAAGTTAGAAATAAGCAAGAATTAGAAAAAATGCCAGCCCATAATGCACATTAAAATGCTATTGTGATGTGTGCATGTGGTGCATGGTGACATTGTCACTGCTATGAGACCAAGGCTTGAGGTCCTTCTCTACAATGGGCAGGTGTGAAAGGAATAAAAATGGGACCTAGGTGGAAGTAAAGGCACCAGGATTTACCCCTATAGACTGTAAGGAGTGGCTGGGAGAAACTAAGGGTAAGAGGATTTCTTCTCTCTAAAAGAAAAAAACAAAAATCCAGCATTTTTCCTCAAAAAAGAAAAGTAGTTTTACCACAAAGGTTTTGACACTGGTGCAACTCATGTGTGGTAAAAGCCTGAGAAGTAGGCACTTTTCACACCATGGCTTCCATACTCCTTGTATGGCTGAAATTCCTTCCCTGGAAATGCAATGTTAGTGAGGAAGGCTAGTGCCCATTTTTATGATGTCTTGATAAAGGATCTGGACAGAAACAGTCTATCTATTGAGTTCAGACCTTCTTCTAGTAGCCCTACAGCTCATGAAAATCTGGCAGTAGGCTGGAGTTTCATTTTTCTCTTAATCACTTCTGATTCCTTTCAGCTTGCACAATATTTCCATAAAGGGTGGTTTCCAGTGAAACTACAGGTAAAAAAGTATTAATATATGTTTCTGTGGAACATTATTGTTTTTCATAGCACCAGAGTTTGGAAAAGAAAGAAGAGTTTTTAAGCATCCCATGACAGAATCATAGAATCATAGAATCAGCTAGTCTGTAAAGATCTCTGAGATCATTGAGTCAAGCCTGTGACTGAACACCACTACGTGCCAACTAGACCATGACCTAAATGCCTCATCCAGAATTTTCTTAAACACCCCCAGGGATGGTGACACCCTGGACAGTCCATTCCAATGTTTAATCCCTCCTCCCATGAAGAAATTCCTCTCAGTGTCCAATCTAAACCTCCTATGGTGCAGCTTGAGACTCTGTCCTGTCATCCTGTAAGTTGCTGCCCAGAAGAGCCCCACCTGGCAGCATCTTCCTTTCAGGTAGTTGTAGAGTAAGATCACCCATAAGGTGACCATAAGGTCACCCACCTCCTTTATTTTCAGGCTAAACTACCACAGCTGCATCAGCTCCTCCTCAGAGGATTTGCTCTCTAGAGCCTTCACCAGCTTTGTCACCCTTTTAAACTTGCTCCAGCACAAAAATGTTCTTCTTGAATTGATGGCACCAAACCTGGACACAGTAATTGAGATAATACAAGACATAGTGTTTATTTACATATAACTTTGTATATAATTTGTATAAAGTGAGGTTTATGATAATTTCAAAAACTGGATTGGATAAGCAGTCCTATGTAAACAGGACTTAAATTTGACCAGACTATTCCACTCTGAGGTGCAATGTTAAATGATTTGTCTGATTGGCAGCCCTCAGTGGAGCCCAGCTCAGTGGAGTACTAACACTGAATAAGAGGGAACCATTAAAATCTAATGTTATTTTGGAGGGACACTGATCAATCTCAGGGCTCTGCAAGCAGAAACTTATTGAACTTCAGTTCAGTAAATGGAGTTTTTATCATTTCCCTCTTCATAACCCTGAGGAAGCTGCACCTGGAATAGAATCTCCTCCTCCTGCCCAGGTTGATATAAGAATGATGTTGACTGTCCAGGCTCTGCTACTGAAGTGGTAAAGAACCTGAGCACCTGATGTTAAAGAAGAAGGTTACTTAACTCTGAGCAGAGGCTAGAGGGCAAGGCAAAACCTACATAAATCCTCTTGAAGAAACGAAGATGATGAAGCCAAACTGTTCTTGTTATTGATAAGCAGAAGAGAAATGGGAAAATTTTGTGGTTTGTGTTGTTTACAGGAGACATTAGGAAACAAAAATATTCTTTACTGGCAGGTTAGTGCATGAGTGCTGAAATGGGCTAGCCAAAGATACTATGGAGATGCACATCATTCAAGGTTTTCAAATCCTGGCTAGAAAGTGTTGGCTATAATTACTCATCTAAAAAGTTTAGTCTAGTCTAGTAAAGATTGGAATTTTGTTTAGATTTTCCCTGGGTGAACTGATCTTGAGTGGCAATCATTGGTGACAGTACTCTTGCAAGCAGGAAGTGGGACTCCTGAAGCTGCTTTCAGTGATCATTTATATGCTTCTACTACTTTAGAATTCTTGTATTCATTGTTACTTTTTGCAAAACTATTACTCATTTTAATGTAACCTTTCACCATCAATAGTTGCACCTTTACCTTCATATATGAAATATGTGGTGTTCCTCATAAGGGGAGAAAGAGCACAAGAGAGAATTAAATTTAGAATATACAGGGCCCTCACAGATTGAAAAACTACTCTATTTATTATTCTTTGGAAGAAAGGGAACAGAGCACAGGTGACAGAAAAATGTAGTCCAAAGGAAGTCCAGTTTGATTAGCCTAACACCAAAGCAACTGAACAGTTATTTAGGAATTTTTATTTAAAAAATGAAAATGAAAAATTACTGTTAATACTTTTAGAAATATCTAATGAAAATTAAGCCTCATCAAGAAACTTTTTTTTCTGGACAGATTATAAAGGTGTATAATAGAATGTGAAGACAAAATGTATCTAATTAGAAATATATTGTAATGTTTTTATATATGTATTCAGTTGAGTTAATCAGTACTTTTGGATTAAAAGTAGTCTTGCTGATTGATAGATCTTCAAATGCAGTTCTTGGTAGTAACACTGCTTTTTTATCTTTCCAAATGCTTTCACTGCTACCCAGTTTAAAAAATGCCTCTGCAATAAAATTTTCATGTGACACACATTTATAGTCCAGTAAAAAAAAAACAGTTACAAATTTTATGGAGTGATGCAAACTATTCCAATAAATGAGCTCTGTTGAGTCAAACATATTTTAGCAGAAGAATTTTAATATAGCAAAGTTTTTGGTGGAAAGAAAATGAGCAATGTTTTTAGGACAGGGAACTTCAGGCAAGGTTAACAACAACTCAGGGAAGAATTTGAGAGTGTTCAAAAATGCCCATTTTCCCTTGAATTCTATGTTCAGTGTCCTAGCTGGTATAAAGGTTACTGTAGTCCTTCAGAAAATGTTTTGGTTTTTTTTTTAATTGAGATGAAGAGAATTGGAAAGCTTGTTTCTACAATGTTATATCTGATTGAAATGACAAAATTCAAGAAGATATGTAGAAGAAAGTCAACAGAAGAAATTTAAGAAGTATTTAAATACCAGGAAAAGGCCTTTGCTGTGAGACTTGAAGGCTTCAGTCTGGTCATTTTGTGAAAAAAAGTATGGGAAACATAACTTGGTCTCAATGCACAATGTATAAGCAGTCACAATCCTTTTTTAAGTCTTGCAGATAAAGGGACAACATGATCTAATTCCTTGAATTTAAGGTTAGATAAAATTAAGCTTTAAGTAAGATATGATTTCCTAGCAGTGAAGATAATTAAACATTGAAACCCTCCCCACAGGTGGTGATGGATAAGACAAGAACTGGAATTTAAATTAGATCAGGTAGCTTTCAAGAAACATAATTTTGATTTTTGCAATCATTATGCAGTATGCATACACAGAAGGCAACTTTTGATGATCATAGATTTACTTTTGACACTGATGTTTGAACATAGGTTTGCACATGAAGTGAATAGAATATTATAATTAAATATATTGAAAAGTCATTAGGACACCGATATTTAAATACATGCAGTGCTCTCTTCTAATGTGATCCAAGAAGAGAGTGTCTACTGGTGTTACACCTAAAATCTATTTATTAAACTTAGTATCCTAACCTTATATGGAAAATCAAGATTTTATTTTTTTGAGAGCTTGTTTATAAGCTGAGCAGGTTTATAAATTCCTCAAAGAATGGAAGTTCTATACAGATGAAGGATGTGGTAAGGGTGTTCTTTAAAAGTAAAACAATATAGGTCAGTGACTAAATATGTCACTGTTGCAACACTTCTAATTCAGCCAATAACAACTATTATTTGATTAAGTGTAGCTCATTAGAGAAAGTATACTTTCTTTGACCTTCTTTTTCTAGCTTACATATCTGTAGAAACTCTCTCTTAGTATTCTTTACATTCCATTCCAAATTCAGCACCAGATGAACCTTTGCCTTCAAGACCTAATCCCTGCACAACCAAGCATCCCTTCAGTCTTCCCAGGACACCTGCCCCTCTTGCACTGCCTGTGCAATTCCCTCTGCCCTTCATTTAGCCAGCAGGTCTTGATTTAGTCAAGCTGGTCTTTTGCCTTCCTTTCCTGATTTCTTACACCTGAGGACCTAGAGCTCATATGCTCAATGGAAAGTTCAGCTCTGTCTTCAGGGGCATAAGGTATTCCATTCCTTTTTATTAATCTAAAAAAAGGAATATTTCATCCACCACGAACTTTGATCTGAAGATTTGTTAGTATTGTGTATTCTGACTCATTTTTATCTCCTACATTTTTTTTTTCTAAACAATTAGCCATACAGCTAAGTTACCTCCAGAGGCTATGAAAAAATCTGGAAAATTTTTAATATTAATTCTCTTGATGTTCAGCTTTGAATTATGTATATATATTTGGTCCTTATTTGCATTAGACTGTCTTTTCAGTGTAAATCTGAAATGATTTTTCTTTACTTTTGGTAGAATAGATCACCACTAAGAATATTCATTCTTCTCAAGAAAGGTGAATGTTTTTAATGGCCCAGAGTAAATGTAGGTACAATTTTACTCCATTACAAATTTCTAAAAGTGAAGATGTTCAGGGCATGACTAGGATCTCAATTCCCTGTGAGTGGTGGAGAGACCCAGGTGATGGTCTAGTTCATTAAAATGAAGGTGTCTGGTTTTTTTTGAGTCATATTTTCAAATCTGAAATGTCCTGAAGATGGCTGAACATGATTCTCTCAAGCTTGAAAATACATCCATAAAGGCACAGAGTTCCTAGTCTTTTATGGAGATAAGATCTTTTGACAAACTCTGACATTTGCTGAATAGCACATTTTAATTTTAAGTCATACATTGTTATTCTCTAACTGAATTAAATCTGAAGTAATATATCTGACAGGCTGCCCAGAATTTTTGAATATTGATAAACACTAGACTTAAGCTAAATTAGTTTTTCTTGCCATAGGCTAATAACTTTTTTACTGAAATCCTAATTTAGAGAAACAGAGAGGATACTAAAAATTATATAAGCAACTTGACATTGACAGAGAACACCAGGACAAACAAATGGATACAAGGAAAAAAAATAATTAAATAAAAGGTCAGATTCATCTTATCCTTTGCAGCAAAATGTAATCATACGAAGATTACTTCCTTAGCTAATTGCTGCTCAGGAAAATGAATCATGTTTTCCTTTAAGGGTTCATAAAAACATGAAGATAAAATGTGAGGCTATTTTTCAAATAGTCAGTCTTTTGCCCAGCTCAGCCTAGATGTTGAGCACTTCTGGCAACCATGAGTGAGTCATAAGGTTTTGATCATCTTTATCCAAGTTTTGATGCATATTTAGCTCCCTGAGATTCGAATGTATTTTGTAATGTTGGCATACACTGAGTGTACTTCACATATAAACCAATACAATGATTGTGTGAGGTGAACCTAGCAGGAAATTTGTTATTTTTGCAATTAGAATTCTGTATACTTAAGTTTGATGTTCCTGCAGAAACCTATGAGACTTAATTTAACATGTTATTCTCAGCACAGTCAAGCTGCAGTTCTCAGTTTTGTCAGTTGGGGCTGTGTTTGCAATCTAGCTTTCTAAAGTAATCCAAATCAAATTAGCTGCCTCCTGTATAGATATTGATACCTCATTTTCCATTAATGAAACACTTTCTGTTACTGGATTAGGAAGCCTCTTCTAAATTTGCATCAGTCTTCTAAAAGACAAAGCAAATTGCTTGAAGAAAATATAAAGAACAGTGTTTATTCCCAAAATTTTATTTTAAATATATTATACATATAATGAAGCGTTATACCAGCATGCTTGTTCTTTAATTCTTCCAAAATGTTAAAGATGTATCTCAGAAGCTATAGGACACAGAATTAGGTTGATTTAGATTAAAAAAACTAAAATAATTTACAGATCTACATGCTCATATTTTATCAAGAAATTTTGGCTAGTAAATCTGTTGTGGTCATGGTCTTGTTGAATGAAGAATATATGTTCACTAACCAGTTAAATTGAGTTTTTGTCTAGATGTAAGAGAAGTAGTATACACAAATGTCTGGGTTACAGAGAAGGGGGCAAAGTTTAATACTGTGTGATTTTGTCCATCTCTTACCAGAAGGTGAGGGGGGAGGGCAGTGACTTATTTGGAGTTTAAATCCCTTCTGTTGTTCAAACCAGCTAGTCTAATTAGAGCCCAATGTGGGTCTCAAGAGAGATTGAGATAACAATTTTGATCAAAGCATTTGTGCATCAGGTTCAGGACATTTGCTTCACATCACTGGACTGATCTAATTACATTGTGGCAGAAGGGGAAGTTCTGAAAAGCCATAATATGCACGAGGAAATTGAAGCCATCTCAAGAATGAACATTGTAAACACTATATGTGAGCTATTTAAACTACAAGTAAAAAAATAAATGGGTGTCAATTGGACATGAATAAACCGAATAGAAATAATATGCGTTGTTTACTTTCAGAGTAGTTATAGAAGTTTTCTAGTGGATGGACATTTCTTCAACTATTGTTAAGAAAGCTTGTTGTTTTATAAATTGCATTGTATAATATGCTTGCCTATGAAAGAAGAGGACAACAGCCAGCATCTCGGGAAGACCTTTTCAGTTCTGTCCTCTTGACAGAAGAGCATTTCACAGTGGCATAAGCTCACTCCCACTCCCAGCATATAGCAAACAGTTGGGACTTCACCCCCTTTCCCAAATGCAAACTCTCTGGAGCCAGTTAATATTGTGCATCACAATGCTGTAATTCATTCATAATGTTCCTGCCTGAATCAGTTGCCTTAAATCTGACTGAGACTAAATTTTCTATACATGGTTTTTAGCTGAATTATCATGTTACATGGCAGGTAAGCTGCCTTTAACTTGGTATGGACTAAGTTTTTCTTCTGCACCTCTGTGTAGAACTGAGAATATGCTTGTTACAAATTCCAAAAATTCACTGAAGAATTAAAATTCACAGATTGTATTTAAAACATGAAGTAAAATTAAAATAATGGTTGTCTACTTATAAGTCTGTTGTGAGAAACTTGTAAAATTACTGCCAGTACTGGAAAATATTTTTGTGCTTTATAGATCAGGAGTTGGTTCACAAATTGTACATACATTCCTAATAATGTGATGAAACTTCACACTCTGAATTTTGAACTCTGAACTCAAACCACTGAATTCTGCACCTAGGACAGAGCAACATTGTGCCCAGCGTTCCATTCCATTGTAATGAATGTATGTACAATTTGTAACAAGCAAAGAAAATTATTCTTCATAAGCTTTGCAAGGGCAAGACAGCATCCTAGAAGTGAAATAAGTCTGTCTGCTTACAGTAATGCCTGGCTGCTTACAACCAGGTTTGCTTATCATACATTATTATATTTAATTTTAATATTGGAGCAAGTCCAGAGTAGGGCCATGAAGTTTATAAATGCACTGAAACCCCTTGTCTATGAAGACAGGCTAAAAATGTTGCAGTGCTTCAGCCTGGAAAAGAGAAAGAGAAGAGAAGGAAAAGAGAAGGATGTGTGGAAAAGAAAAAGTTGTGTGGGAAAGAAAAGGTTGTGTAGAAAGCTCACTGCACCTTCCATTATCTGAAGGGGACCTGTAGGTAAGCCAGAGAGGGTCTCTGCACCAGGAACTGTAGTGACAGGACAAAGAGTAATGGTACAAACTGAAAGAGGGAAATTCAGGGTAGATATTAGGAAGAGATTCTTTACTGTGGGGGTGATGAGACACTGGAACAGGTTGCTCAGGGAGGTTGTGTGTTCCCCTGGCAGTGTTTAAAGCCAGGCTGGATAAGGCCTTGAGCAGCCTGGTCTGGTGGGAAGTGCCTCTGGTCAAGGCAGGAACCAGATGATCTTTAAAGTCCATTTCAACCCCTTAACCTTCTATGAGTCATTCGGTATGCCTTGTAATTTTTTTAAAAAGTAGACATCCATTTAGGTTTCATGAACTAATCTGGATCTACCAAACAACCCTTCTAATCCTTTTTCTTAATCTTCAAGGGATATTTCCTATTAGTCTAGAAGCTGCAGAATTTCAGGAGACTTTTCTTATGGAGTAAATACTAATATAGAAAGAGAGAAACTAAATACTATAAATCCTTTTACTTTTCAGTATAAAGCCCCAAAGTTCAGCTTTTGGGAAAAGGAGACTTGGTAAATAATATTTCTTCTAGTTCTCAGCAGAAGCAATCATGACCTTGGGGCAGACATCTTTTTTTCCCCTACCTGAGCATCTCTAGCCATTGAATAAGAGGTTCTGTTTATCCCCTTTTCTGCAATCACGAAGACTAAATTCCAAACAAAGCACTGCATGAGTGTATACAGTGCAACAAATCATGCATGAGTTTTGTTGCTTGGGGACTTGATTATTTCTATATTTGTACATTCTTTTTTTTTCTTGATCCTTTTTAAAGTAATCTAAATGTTTACTTTTTTTTTTTTTTTTTTTTCATTTTAAGGAATTTGCAGCAGAAATGAAAAATGGCAGAAAAGCCATTAAAGAAGGCAACGAGAGACATTTCATTGTAGGCAAATAGAAATGTTATCACCACAGTAATGAAATAAAGACAATAATCCCTTACTAGCCCTAGCAACCAACTTTTAATATTACCAAACACTTGATTATACATTCACTGAGATTCTCCTGTTTGTTCAACAACTAACTCATAATTGCATATGGATTATAATTAAAGCTGGCGAGCTGTCTGCTGTGCAAATAACAAATATAGTTGCCACAGGAAGCTTTGAAAATGTGGTGTGAAGAATATACCATTAAAAATAGGCATTGTGATGATGATACTACTGTCATGTTTTGAGCCATCAGTGTTTGATTCAGACAAGTTTTCTTATGAAGGTAAATTTTTAAAACTTTGATAATCAAAAAATGAAGCAATTTTCTTCTTATAGGGTTTGAAAGAGCAATTCAGTAAAATGATATTTTCTTTTTCTAAAGTTTGGTTATCTACTTTTTTCAATTTTTTTATTACAGCTCAACTTTAATCAGATTTACAGACTTCTGAATACTGCTACATTAAAAATTTAAATATGGGAAAAGTAATAAATTTCTGGCTTTACAAGAGGAACACTAAAGGTATTTTCACATATATAGATTTGCTATTTTTTTTCTTTTTGGTGTCAGAATTGTGATTTCAAAGAAAATCCCTCAACTGCCACCACTTGTCATGGCTGAAATCAAATTAAAAGATGCACCAGTAAGTACTGTTTAATGCTCCAGTTGCTAAAGGACATTCAGTCCATAGGATCAGACCAGAGCTACCACAAAATTATTGCTATAAAATGTCTGTGTCAGTCTGCAACACCACCAAAATTGCCTCAAAACACAAACATTCTGCAGCTAGCAAGAATTTGTCACTGGTTAGCCACTCAGAATATCTTACTCTGAACAGGAGAGCAATGCTCTGATGGAACTTTTCCCTTTTTCTGCTTGCAGAAGAGCAGAATACCTATTTGGGTTTTTTTGTCAGGATTAATACAGTAATTTCAAATTCTTGTATGAAGTAATTTCACAGAATCACTAGGTTGGAAGAGACTTCCAAGATCATTGAGTCTAATCCACACCCTAACACCTCAAATGAGTGCCACATCTAATCTTTTTTAAAGACATCCAAGGATGGTGACTCGACCACCTCCAGAGCAGACCATTCTAGTACTTTGCCCCTCTTTTAATAAAAACCTTTTTCCTAATATCCAACCTATATTTCCATTGGCGCAGCTTAAGGCTGTGTCCCCTGGTTCTGTCAGTTGCTGACTGGAGAAAGGCACCTGGCTACAAACACCTTTCAGGGAGTTGTCGAGAGTGATAAGGTCACCCCTGAGTCTCCTTTTCTCCAGGTTGAACACCCCCAGCTCCCTCAGCTGTTCATCACAGGGTTTGTGTTCCAAGTCACTCTCCAGCCTCGTTGCCTCCTCTGGATGTGCTCAAGTGTCTCAAGGTCCCTCCTTAACTGAGGGGACAGAACTGGACCCAGCACTGGAGGTCTGGCTGCACCTGTGCTGAGTACAGGGGAAGAATGACCTCCCTGCTCCTGCTGGCCACACTGTTCCTGACACAGGCCAGGGGCCATTGGCTTTCTTGGCCACCAGGGTCACTGCTGGCTCATGTTCAGTCAGCATCTACCAGCACCCCCAGGTCCCTTTCTGCCTGGGCACTGCCCAGCCATGCTGTCCCCAGCCTGTAACACTGCAGGGGGTTATTGTGGCCAAAATCCAGGACTTGGCACTTGCCCATCCAACCAACTGTTCCAGGTCTCTCTGCAGAGCCCTCCTACCTTCCAATAGATCGACACATGCTCCCAGTTTAGTATTGTTTGCAAGCAATAGAAGCAGTACAGGAAGCTACTTTTTATTTTTTTAACATAAAGCAGAAAAAATATTTTAGATTTTTTTTCCCAAAGATTAAAGAACATTGCTAAAATTATGATGATTTTGTTATACTTCATTTAATAAGGTCTTAGCATACTGACCCTTATATTGGGTTTTCATTTATTTTCTGTTCAGTTTCAGAATTATGTCGGTATTTCTAAGACAAAATTAGAGTTAATTGTGATCACCCCTTCAAACTTTAGAGTGTTGGAACCTTCTTTACTCTGTAATATTAGAGTTGGTGCAAACGACTTACCTTTAAAATAAGCAAAGCAATTTTTCTTTTGATGTGCTGGTACTGCCTATTAGCAAATTTTACCCTTGTTGACCAATAGGTAACTGATTATAGTTCTTTCCAGTAAGAGAAATAATCTTCTAAGAGGACTCATATTAATGTCCTCTACTTCCCAACAACATGTCCAAGTTATCCATGTGTCATATTCAGAAAATAATTTATAACTGATACTGGATCACTTCCATCTGTCAACCTTTTGTGGCCAATGTTCTAGGTTTTGTTTTTTTGTAATTTTCTGATGCAATGAATGGATAAGTTTCAGATAGCAGTTTTCAACTTGGTTACTTAATATTGTTTGGACTTGCTTGAGAAATATTACTAGTACTCTTAGTGGCATTTAAGAAGCCAATGTCTGTTCTTAGGTTTACTGGTTTTTGCTGAGATAGAGGAGTAACTTTTCTTCATTTAACTTGTATGGTGTAATGTTTTGGATTTGTCAAGAGAATAGTGTTGATGGCACAGGAATGTCTTAATTATTTAATTATTTAGTGCCTATAAGGCATCAAGGCCTTTCCTGCTTCTCATGCTGCCCCACCACTGCACATGCTGGGGGTGCACAAGGATTTCAAAGAGATCACAGCTGTGACAGGTGACACAAACTGAAGCTGTGGGAAGGAGGAGGAGGAAGGGAGAATATTGGGAGTGATGATGTTTTCTTTCCAAGTAATGGCTATGTGTTACATGTAATGGAGCTTGCCTTTCCTGCTTGCCCATGAAAAGAGGTGAATAAATTCTTTGTTTTGCTTTGCTTGCATGTAAAGCTTTTGTTATTTTGTTTGGCTTTACCTCCACCTTTGAGTTTTTCCAATTTTACCCTTTGTATACTCTTCCCTAGCCCACTGGGCAAGTGAGCAATTGCCTCAGTAATGTTGAGCTGCCCATCAGGACTAAATCATGTTAGACAATTTTGGTCCTTAGTGTTCAGTAGAGAAGTCTACTGTAGAATACCCAGTATGACCTTCAGTTCTTCAGTTGGTTTGGATTTTTTTTTTTTTTTTTTTTTTTTGAGGACAGCTATCAAGGGAAGCACAAAATTGCAACTGCAGAAACAGATGGTCACATGATGAAAAGTACTTACTGAAACATAATATAATACCGATTACATTTTAAATGTAAATCCTGATTGTGTTAAAAAGTGGTGCCAGCTGTTTCAGCCTGCAGACTGCACTTATTGGTGTACCCTGGGAATCAGCAGGTGCTACTTGCTCTGATAGTATCAAATTATAAACAGAAAGTTTTAAATGGACATTTCAGCTGTCTATAGCTCTGGGACTAGCAATATGTGAGAAAATGAAACATGAAAACCTGAAGAAGGAGATGTGTTAGTTTTGTTATTTAGTAGAAAGTTTTAGTTTTACTAAACTAAAATAAGAAACTGGAGTTCAGTTCCTTTCCCATTAATCTTCTCTAAACTTTTTCTACTACACATTTATCGATGCATATTTTTATATGTAAATATGAACATTTTCTGTAATAATAAAATGTTATTTCTACATATAGAAATCCACAATCTACATATATAAAATCCATAATCACAGCTTCCACTGTCCTACAAATGCTGTTATGGAGTGCTGACCCTGGGTGGATGCCAGGTAACCACCAAGCTTTTTCACTCCCCTCCACAGCTGGATAAGGGAGAGAAAATGGAATGAAATGTTCATGAGCTGAGATAACGACAGGGAGAAATCACAAACCAATTACTATCATGGTCAAAACAGATTTTAATTGAATTTATTACCAATTGGAATTAGAGCAGAATTAAAGCACCTTCCCCACGCCCCTCCCTGCTTCTTGGGCTCCACCTCCTCTCCAGCAGTGCAGGAAGACAGGGAATGGGGTTATGGTCAGTTCATCACAGGTTGTTTCTACCACTGCCCAGGGACAAGAGTATTTCCTCTGCTCAAATCTGGGGTCTCTTCCATGGGAGACAGTTCTACATGAACTTCTTCAATGTGAGTTTTTTCCACAGGCCACAGTTCCCAAACTGCTGCAACGTGGCTCCCACTTCCACAGGATGCAGTCCTTCCAAAACAGCCTGCTCCAACATGGATCCACAGGAATCACAAGTTCTACCAAGGAACCTGCTCCAGCATGAGCTTCTCTCTCCTTGGGTCTGCAGGTCCCCACCTGCAGCCTGCCCCAGTGAAGGCTCCCCATGGGATCACAGCCTTCTTTCAGGCATCCATGTGCTCCAGTGTGGGTTTCCTCCATAGCTGCAGGTGGAGCTCTGCATCCCTATGGACATCCATGGGCTGTGGAGGCACAGCTGCTTCACCATGGGCTGCAGGTTAATCTCAGCTACAGCACCTGGAGCACCTCCTTGCCCTCCTTCTCCACTGACCTTGGTGTCTGTAGAGCTGTTCATTCATATACTCACCTCACTCTTCTCTGAGAACCATTACTTCTGCACTGTGCCTTTTCCTTGTTTCCTTAAATATGTGTCCTGGTTCCAGCCAGAACAGGCTTAAATTTTATTGTAGCCAGAAGGAGGTATGACTAGGACTTGAAGTTTATTCTATATCACCTCACATAATTTTCCAGAGGTGGGGAAAGAGCTCCCTTCTGGAGAGCTTCTGTGGCAGAGGGAGTAGTCAGGCACTGTCAGGGGTTTTCCATGGGGGTAAACAACAGCATGTGGATTCATTCACCTTTTTTCTTGTCATTAGCATTGTTGCTGTTAGTGTTCATTGCTTTATTTCACTGCTGTTTTCAGTAAATTGTTTTTATCTCAACTAGTGATTTTTATCTTTAAAGCCTCCAATTTTTCTTTTCAGCCCACAGTAGCAGGAGGGTGAGCAGGAGGCAGGATGATCGAGTGGCACATGGTTTGGAGTATTTCAGTGGGAACATAAAACTGAGAAATATGTTTCTTAAACCATGACAATATTTTATTGCAGAGATACCTCTGTCATCTCTGACTGTCTTGGCCTTCGACAGCGAAGGATTTGTCATGGAACCAGCTGGCATTGGCTCTGTCAGAGTAAGGGAAAGCTTCTGGCAGCTTCTCACAGAAGTCACTCTGTAGAATCACTCCCACTACCAAAACCTGGCCACAAAAATCAAATATATTCTACCTCTCTACTCACACAAAAAAAAAAAAAAAAAAAAACCAAACCCAGGATACTTCTATTTAAAGTGAACATGACTCAACAAAAACCAAAACATCAGTGTGCTACCAACATTTTTCTCATTCTGAATCCAAAACACAATGCTGTACCAGGTATTGAGCAGAAATTAACTACCCCAGCTGAAACCAGGTCAATGGTAAAAAAAACCAAAAAAAATCTGTATTTTCTTAGTCTGATCTAATTTTCGCACATTTTAATGTATGTTAACACATCGAGGTGTATTAAAAATCACACAGGAGCTATCTGGGAGCATAACAGAATGTAAAGAATTATATTAGACCAAAGAGAAAAAAAAAATCAGAAAAAGAAATCCCAAAACCTCACCAAATTTTCTCCTTGAGGAAGGTATTTGTCATTGAAACTAGCAATTAAAGTTCATTCTAAACAACTCAACAAAGTGTTGAGACTTCATTTTGTCTTTTTTAATCCTCTCTGTTATAGCTCACTCCTTTTCTTACGAACTATGAAGAATTCACTAGAATACAAGGAGAGGAATCAAACACTGAAACTTCTGTCTTAATGAATGTTATAGAATAGTAATGCACTTTTCAGTGAAAGATAAAATTTTATATATGTGCCTTTTTTTAAAGAAATATGGATTTCTTAATGTCTTATGTAATGATTACTTTTATCCAGGGAAACAAAAGAAAAATTGTATCTATGAGCCTTACAAAAAATACAACTCTTTCCTAGTCATTGTTTAAGCAGCTTCTCTAGTGTCATAACAATTATATCTTATTCTTTATGACTTCACTGCTCTTGTCAATCATATTTAAGCACACTACAATAGTGTCAGCTTTTATTTTTAGAACCTTCATGCCCTGAAGTAGTGTATGCTCCAAATATTGCATGCAATTCCCTCGTGACACTGTTCTGAGGATCTAAAAAAACAGATCAACCTTGGATTCATCTGGAGGTGACAAGGAGGTTCTGGTAGTTCTATGTGTTTCTACTTGATCCAAGTGTTTTCTTATTTGTCTGATTGCTCCTTCAGATACTTAAATATGAAAAAATGCATTTTTGGAGGCATAGAAGATATTTTTAAACATAGACTAAATCTGATTGAAATAGGTCCAATTAAAATTAAAAAAAATATAAACCTTAATGCACTTTTGCTGAAGGAAATGTTCCAGAAATATAGAAACAGTGTGACACCCAAATGAAACCTTTGAAGTTGAACAAGAAGTTTTCTTGCTGTAGACGCAATTAATGTAACAGTAGGAAAATGCCAAACTGAAAAAATTTCATTATTTCCATTATGAAAAAGAATCAGAAATGTCACATCATTCCAACAGTGATATGTGGCATCAAGACAGTATGTGTAAATATGCTTTGTAAAGATTTGTGTGTGTACACATTTTCATTTGTTTGAGTTATGGGAGGTACACTTGGTTTGATCAGAATTTTTTTCTGTGATTTGGCCATTACTCTAAAAAAACCACAATGTTTACTCAATTTTATAACCAGTAAGTTTTCTGCACAATGAAAGAAAATATTTTCTCAACAGATGTCATTGTGACTCCACATTTGGAAATGTTTCATTTATTGTTCCTTTGTTTAGAATTAGCAAATGGTAAATTCAAGTAATTAAATAAATCATGGCAGGAAAAGATATTGACTTATTTAAAAAAAAAAAAAAAACAAAAACTGTTATGCTATAAAGTTAACAGCAACACCACTTCTTTTCCACACTGCAAACTATGGCTGTCACAGTTCCTTTTGTTCAGAAAGAGGAATGCCCTCCCTAAAGAAAACAACAATCACAAAAACTATTTGTGGTTTGGTTGGCAAGATCCTCTATTAAATTTGAGCCACATCTGGCATATCTACTCTTTAAGAAAGACAAAGTGGTTTATTGCAGAAGGGGCTTGAAAATTGTAGGTTTTACACAATCTGATCCCAGACTGGGGAAGTTAATGTTGTTTTACTGTTAAAGATAATTCATTTTTTTTTTCCATTACACAAGTAATTTTTTTTTCCAAAGAAACACAAAATAAAAAAATTTTAAAATTTAAAAAAAAATAAAAAAACCTGAAATATTTCTCACTGCATATTCTAGAATGCAGGCCTCTGAATCATTATCCCTTTCATTATTTCATACTAGTCATCAAGTAAAACTCTAATTGAAACATACATTTAAGACATATATTTGAGCTCAAATATTTTTGTGAAGTAAAGTAGATGCTATAGATTGCATTCAATTCCTCTAAAAACTATTGAAAAAGACTTAGGAATTGCCATTTTCATTGACTGTTATGACTCTCTGATCTTTATTGTCAGAATTTCTAATTGAAACAGTATAGTATCTAGAAAATAAAAGTATCTAGAAAATCAGGATCCCTTAATATTTTTGCAGCTTCTTATTTTTGCTGGAACCTTTCAAATATGGTTACATTTTACATTATTGACTAGTTTTATCTCTGATTCTTGTGTTTCATTTCGATGGCTAGATACCTGAATGAAATTTCTGTCTAATGAGACAGAATTTCTGTCATTTTTACTGTAAATATTTTCAATTGAAACCTTAATATTGAATTTTACATGGTGTTTTTCCCACTTCCCCCCAAGTGAAAACTTTAAAAACCCATTCTTAATTTTGAATATTTGGTGGGGGTTTTTTTTTAATTATTCTCAACTTCTTGTTCTCTTGTCAGTTTTCTTCCTCTCTTCTTCCTCCTACATTGTGAGCAAATTTAGTATAAAAGCTGAAATAGAACACTATTATAAAATAATGTTACCATAGCAGCAAAAAGTAGTTTCAGTTTCTCACCTACAGCAAAAATAAAAGGTGACTTGTGCAGGATTCATATCAACTACAGAGAAGGTAATCAAACAAAATCAATCTTTATCAATAATGAATGAGCTACTCATATAAAGACAAATCTGTGATGGTAAAGAAAGCATCTTATTATTTCCTGGAAAACTACCAGTTGTTTGAAATAGTAAAAATGCTACTGCAGAACTTGCATATAAAACATTCTTATTTGTAATCTCTGATATTAGCAAAAAAAAAAAAATAAAAAAATTATGCTTTCTTAAATTCATCATTTGTATAACAAAATTGCTGTAGCACCTTGGAGGGGTATCATATTCATCATATGCTAATTTTTCAATCAAGATATTGAAATTAGATTTTTTTGTCTGTTCTTGACAGTTTACATGTCAAGTGACTGGGGATATATTTGAAGCAAAGCAGCATAACGGGTTTTGGTTTTAATATACTCTAAGAAATCTTTATTCTGCTCACAGGCTTAATTTCTGAAATTTGAGTATTAAACTCCAGCTCAGAGCTGTCACCCAAACAAAGATAAACAATGAGATATTACTAGATAAGTGCAAGTACATTTTGAATGCCAGGTGAATTAAAACTGACTTATAAATAGGCGATGAACCAACTGAAAAATAGCATATATATACATATAGATGATATATAGATTATCTCTCCATTCTGGAAGTTGCTGTTGTGATTGTGGCATGAAAACCATAATATGTCTTTAGTGGTCAAAGAGATCACATATAGAGGGGATATTTTTAATGAGTGTCAGTTTTGCAGGGAATCACTGAAAGTAATCTATTTTTATCAATTGCAGAAAATTGTCAGTGCAGAAATTACTGTATTGGATTTCATCTTTCATGATCTGTGAGGTGTGAATCTGGCCCAAATATTGTCAATATGAAGTTTTAAACAGGTGTGTGGTGATTGAATAAACACTACTTAGAGATGAAAACATGTCTGTTTTTTTGCTTCATCAATCAGAAACAAAATCATGCATTTTGTTCATAGGCCAGAAAGATTCAACAAAAGTAGATTTAATTATTCAACACCTTCATGCTAGAATCCTCGGTAAAGGTGATGGGTTGGGTAATTATCCTCTTTGAGATTATTAGCAGAAAAATATTCATTCAGCCCATCATTAATTTGCTTTCTAGACACCACATATTTTCATTTGCATGTGTCATGATTTCACCCCAGCTGGTAAACAGCAACTTGCTGACTTCTCAATCAGCAGGATCACAGAGGGAGCTGGAAGGGCAAAAGTTAGAAAAACCATGGGCTGAGATAAAGTCAGTTTAATAGAGAAAGCAAAACCCATGCACACAACCAAAGAAAAACAATAATTAATTCATTGCTCCCCATGGGCAGGCAGGTGTTCAGCCATCTCCAGGAAAGCAGGGACTCATCACATGTAATGGTTATTTGGGAGGGCAAATGCTGTCACTCCAAACATCCTCCACTTCCTCATTCTTCTCCCCACTTTCTAACTGATCATGATATCCTATGGTCTGGACATCCCTTTGGTGAATCGGGGTCACCTGTCCTGGCTCCCAATTTCTCATGTACCAAACAACATCCTCCCCAGTGTAGCTGTATGAGAAGCAGATCAGATCTTGGCTCCATGTTAGCCCTGCTTAGGAACAACAAAAATATCTCTATTATCAACCCTATGCCCAGCACAAACCCAGAACATAACCTTGTACCAACCACTGTGAAAAAAAATTAACTCTACCACAGCTGAAACCAGCACAACTGCAATTATATTTTTTACTTATCTCTGTGACAGGACACTGAGGAATGATTGATGCTAAATAAGGGTTGCCAGAATTTAAGGACAGCTCTTTCAGGAGATGTAATGAGAAGCTAATTTTCCATTAATTCCATTCTACTGAATTAGGAAAGGGGTATTTTGGTATTTTTGTTTGTTTTGTTCTCTTCTTCAGCTAGCATTTGGTCAAAATAGGCTATCTTAAATATGGAAATATAGGAAATGTTGGTAATAAAACCCCTCTGGAATCAAATATTCTTACTAATTTCAAATAACCTTATCATATAATTCCATACACATTTAAATCAATCCCCATTTTAGAACAAGAAGAGCTACTCGCCCCTGATTCTTCATCCATCCCCCTCCCTTACTTATTTTACAGTCTTATTTTTTCTTGGAAAACAAATGAAATCACAAAACTTATTACTACCAACAAGTAGTTAATCACCAACAATATTAATCTTGCTTGGTAGGCAATATTAGTAGAAATACATAATTTTAACCATATAAAAGTAAATCCAAAACAATTTAATTGCAAGAAGGATAGATGAGATATCTCTTAGAGATTCTTTTCTCAGGGAAGCTTGTCTCTGTGATTCTCTAGAAAGGTGTAATTGAAAAAAAAATAATAGAAATGCAGTAACAATGGTAATGAAAATTGCAAATTCTTTGTCCTTTCAACTTCTAGGACTCCATTAAATATGTTACTCCTCCTGTTTCTTTTGAAGAATCACCTCAGTTGTTTTTTTCCTGCGGTAAACATGCTCTCAGTTTCTAAATGTGGGCTTTTAACAAAAACGAACCAAAAAAATATCACTGTCTGTCCATTCTCTTCTCTGCCATTTTTACATCCATTCTCCCTTTTATCTTCAGATCCACTGACTAAATCTTTGCCATGACTTTCTCTGTATAGAAGCTCTCTTTCATATCCTCTCTCACCTGACATCCTCTCTCTTGGGCTATCATCCATCTCAGCCTGTCTGACATTTCTTTCTGGATGGTTCACTGTCAGCTCAGTATGAGTATGCTAGAGACAGAAGTGTCCATTACTTTTCCCATTTTTTTAATTTATCATGTGCCTGGAAATCATAGACTCTCTATTTTATCTGTCTATTTTAGGTTTTCTGCATTGCATAAAAGCTAATGACTATTTCTTAATTTCATTTAAGCATTAAAAATAATCTTGATAAGACAAAAATAAAACAAAAATGTTTTCCTATATGTTGATATTTTCTAATACTCAGGATACTGTTCTAAGATAGCCCTTCAGTTATTCTAAAATGAAAATGACTAAATTTTTATTGGCTCTCCAGCCCCATTTCATGTAATTTCTGACTCATCTCTCATTTCTGTAGGTAGCTACTCATTATTACCTTCAAAGTCCTTCACAGATATCCATTGTGTTTTCATATTAGATTTGTCCTTCTTTACTAGTCTACTGTTTTCTAACTAAACAATATATATATCTTTTTTTTTACCTCCAAACTGACAGTTTCCAGAGTACTACTCTATCCTTTCCCATTGTTATTTAAGAGATGAAAAGTGGATGACTTTTCTTTCAACATGCTTCCAAGAGTTAGACTTCAAACTAGTTGATATTTATGGTTTCAAATTAATTTTGGTTATATTATGTTAATCCTTTTTCTTTCCCTACTTAAAGTATCTTGGATTGAATATTTCAAAATGCTGTCAATCTACATTAAAAAAAAAAAAAAAAAAAAAGCGAGAGCTTTGTTTATATTAATATTTTTATATTTCATTATAGTAACAAATTTACAACTACCTGGTAGTGCAATGTAGTAGAACATGAAAAGACTTCTAATAAATTTATTTCAGCAAAGTCCTTTACTTCAAAGAAAAATATAAATAGTATATTTCCAAAATAGTATATTTTTTTAAACTAGATAGAAAAACGCTGTAACAAATGTACTCCTTCAATCTAAAATATGAAGTGTTACAGAGAAGACTTGTATCTTTCACCAACTTTTAAACCATTTTCTTGCAAAAAGCTCTATGATCAGCACCTTTCATACTGAACTGATATCAAAATAATGTGATTCAACACTATCAAAGTACAACATACATACTTTAAGTTTTAAATTTTTATATCATAGCTCCGATGTTCAAACTTCGATTTTTTCTTGTATCTCAGGTAAGTTAACCATCCATCTTTTAACAAACCATGATGATTTTGAATGCTGTCATTGTAATTAAATAGTTATAAATGCAAATTTCTTACAAGAAAATTTTCATATATTTAAGAATACACTCCCCAGTCTAGAGCCACTGGTTTAGTCATGCTTTCTACTTAGCATTTGAATTTCCAGTAATGTTTTTGCTAGTATTTTTTACTTAGAGCAGTAGCCTGATAAATAAATAAATAACATTGAATAATAGGAATTACTGTACCCTTCCCAATTCAGTCACTGATAATTCCATTATTCCTTATGTTCTCTAAATCCTCACATTTCCTTGGAAGAGAATGGCAAGAGACTCTTTCTAAAATCTGATTCATCTGACTTAAGGCTGTGGGTTAACCATGCTGACAACTAAGCCCCACACAGCCATCTGCTCACTGCCAGCCACTGGGGTGGGAGAGAGACTCAGAGGGGTAAAAGTGAGAAAACTCATGGGTAAAGACAGATTGAGAAGTGGAACTGCAAAAGCACACATTAGCAAAGCAAAACAGGGAATTCTTTCTCAGCTTCCCATGAGCAGGCAGGTGTTCAGCCATCTCCAATAAAGCTGTCTCCATCTCACATTTGGTCACTTGGGAAGACAAATGCCATAGCTCAAAAGTCCCCCTTCCCCCTTCATCCCCCAGCTCTACTTGTTGAGCAAGATGCCATATGGTGTGGGAAATTCCTCTGGTCAGATGGGGTCAGCTGTCCTGGCTGCATCCCTTCTCATCTCCTTTTGCACTTTTGCTTTATTTTCCAACACTCTTTAGACTTGAACAGTACTGCTTTCTTTGTAATATAAAAATGCCTAGGGCACATAATTGTAATATGCATTCAAACTAGTACTGAGTATAAATATTAGTAATAGACAAAAATAATCACAGCAGAGATGCAGAGATGTTATATCTTTAAATTTTTTTAGAAAAGCATGTAAAACAACACTAAAAAAAGAACTAATTTCTAGCTCAACACTGTAGCTTATTTCTCTATACAATTAGTTTCATAACCAGAAACAAGCAGCCACATAGTTATATGGAGAATAGTAGTCATCATTCTTTTCTCTTTCTATATTTATCTGTTTTCTATTTTTTCCCCAATTACTACTACTGTTATCATTCTAATTTGCATTTCTCGATACTCAGGTAATCAGAATGTAACAAAGCAGTGTAAATTTTACTTTAATACGTACAAAGAGAATGCTTTACCTAGAAATAGTTTCAACTTAAATACTTGAAGGTATTGCCTTTGACAACACTGATCATGAAATTCAGAATTAAATTATGTCCTAAGATGAGCTCTTCTTATTGTAAATCTTAATGTCAAAGAGAAAAGATATAGAATCACAGAATGAATCACAGAATGGTTTGGGTTGGACCTTGTGCAGAATTGCTCCTGTGTGTATGCCAGACACCCACCAGAGCCTCTCTCTCACACCCCTTTGCAGCTGGACAGGGGAGAGGGAATGTAACACAGAGCTCATGAGTTCAGACAGGGACAGGGAGAGATCACCCACCAAATACTGTCACAGGCAAAACAGATTCAAATTAGAGTTATTAATTGAATTTATTGCTAAAAATATCAGAGCAGAATAATAAGAAGTAAAAACAGACCTCAGAGACACCTTCCATGTTTCAGCATGGGGTCCTCTCCCCATGGTGTACAGGTCCCTGCTGGGACCCTGCTCCAGCATAGTGCTCATATGGGGTCACAGCTCTCAGGCATCCACCTGCTCCTACGTGGGTCTCCTCCATGGGCTGCAGGGGGATCTCTGCAGATCCTCATGGACCTCCATGGCTGCAGGGGCACAGCTGCCTCACCATGGGCTTCACCACAGGCTGCAGAGGAATCTCAGCACCTGCAGCACCTCCTGCCCCTCCTTCTCCACTGACCTTGGTACCTGCAGTGTTATTCCTCTCACACGTTCTCACTCCCCACTTCTCTGGCTGCAATTGCTTCTACACAATATTTTTTTTTACTCTTCTGAATTAAATATGTTGTCACAGATTGGTTGCCACTCTTTCTGATTGGCCCTGTCTTGGCCAGCAGCACATTTGTCTTGGAATTGTCTATCCTGGACATGGAAGGAGCTTCTGTCAGCTTCTGACAGAAGCCACACCATGGAACCCTTGCCAGTGCTAAAATCTGGTTTAGTCCCTTGCTATGGGCAGAGACATTTATTACTGTATCACTATTCAATCTGATTTTGAACACTTCAAGGAATAGGGAAATTTCTTCCTTATATCCAGTATAAATCTACTCTGAGTTCAAAATTGTTTCCCCTTCTCCTGTCTCTACAGATTTTGGTAAACAGAAGTATCATTCCATCTTTCTAATAAGCCTTAAGTACTGAGAGGGTGCAGAAAAGGATCTGAGGGTGGTGGTTGCCAGCAGGCTCAGCAGGAGCCAGCAGGGAGCCTGAGCAGCCAAGAGGACAAACCCCATCCTGCAATGCACCAAACACAGATGATCAAAAGTTATTATTATGATCCCACTGCATTCAGTGTCCCTGTGGCCTGATTGCATGCAGTTCTGGACTCCACAGTGTTGAGAAGGATGTGAAGGGGCATCCAGCAAAAAAGCTTTAAGGGCTGAAATAAATGTCCCATGAGGAGCAGCTGACTTTGGGCTACTTAGTTTGGAGAAGATGAGGATGGAGTGCCTTCATTGCTCTGTACAGCTTCCTGGGGATTAGAAGTAAGAGGTACTGAAATCAAGTGACAGGACACATGAGAAAAGACCAAAGATTCATCAGGGGAGTTTTGAACTTCAGCAACGATTTCTTTACTGCAAATATGGTCAAACCCTGGAATAAGCTTCCTAGAAAGGTGGTGGATGGCCAAAGTTAATCAGTGTTTGAGAGACATTTGCACAATCCTTTTAATAATATGCTTTAACTTTTGGTCACCCTTACTAGGTCAGCTATTTAGACAGGGTGATCTCTGTAGGTCCCTGCCCAGTGAAATCTTCTGTTCAACTCTCTCAAAAGCTCAATGTTTTGGTCCTCTGAGCATTTGCATCACTTCCTCTAACAAGTTTATACCTTTCTTGTACTGGAAATTGCAGAACTGGACTCAGCACTCCTGCTGGGATCTCACAAGAGTAAAGTAGTGGGACAGACCCTTCAACCTGCTGATCAGGCTGCTTTTGACACAGCCCAGGATGGAATTGGCTTTCTGGGCTTCAGGTACTCATTGCCTGCTCAATGTCCAGTTTTTTTACATACTAGTACCTCAAAATACTTTTCTGCAAGGCTGCTTTGTACAGAGTACTGCAGATGATTCTGACTTTCAGAGCCTGTGAAAGCTTATATTATCTATTACCCTAATTCTCGGGAAATAATGTGTTGAACTTATTTTGAAAATAGATCTATCCTCTTTTTGTTTCTTTTTTTTTTTTTTTTTGGTTTTGTGTTTGGGTTTTTAAAATTTTCTTCCAAGGCATGGTGGTTGTATAGTCAGGCTATGTCAACAGAATCTATGCTGTCACTCTCTCACTGTCCTTATATAAATGTGTATTTATACATGTGTATACAAATATGCTTAGGTGCATATATTTGAAAGGGTCATCCATATTAAACCAAAAACAATAAATCTGCCAGTTATATTAATAGATGTAAAAAGAATTGCATTTGTATTTTTATTCCCATATTTGTAGATATCTTGATTTTTGGAAATGCTGTTACACTAGAAAAAGGATATTTCCTCTATCCAAATCCTACCTGAGCAACTACTACCTTTTCCCCTACTGCAAAGCTTTTATGCTCTCCTCATTTCACACCTTTTACAAGGAAAAGACGTTTTCAGCATCAAAAAATCACAAATAAAAAAGCTTAGCTGCTTACCTAAATAAATTGTTTTTCATACATTTCTAAGTATTTCATATAGACTTTTTTGTGTAAGCTCTTCTGAACAACATATAATTTAAGTGTCTACTTTAAATATGTCTGTTTAATGTGACCATTACAACATTTACAAGCTTACAATAATTTCAGTGTGTTTAAAAAAAACTGAAAGCAATTTTAATGAACCATTAATTTTTATTAAAAATTCCCTAGTTCTTGTGAGTAGCTTCTCACATATTTGGCCAATTTATCGTGTTTGTATAATGTGTCATTATGACAAAAAATGTTGTTAACGATATGTAAATAATTTGCTCAAATTTATATCCCTGATTATCCATGAGGAAGTGCCATGCTAGCCATAATCTGAAATAATGTCTTTATAGCAGTCTTTAGTGCTGGAAGCAGCTGCAATTACATTCCTTACCTCTGCTGCCTTTTGATGCACAGTGATTTTTAGGATATATCAGATTCTCACTGCTGACCATTACTGAAAAGAAATCAGTTATGTTTAACACCAGAAACTTACAAATCTAATGTTTATTAGTGCTCACTATCCCTTTGCACAACACATTATTTTCAGTTCACCTGCACATTTACAACTATTTCTTGACTTCACCCATGCAATGAGATTCCAGGAATTTGAAGAGTGCAGCTGACCAAAGCTAATATAGATTTAGGAAATCAATGAAATACATAGGTAGTTCTCTCTGATATTCAGAGTAGCTCATTTGCAATTCATATTCTTGGTATTACCTTTTTTTAACAAATATCTGTTTAGTCAAACGCAAACCTTAATTTAAAATAAAATTGTCATTCTTTAAATATAAGACACCATCCCCATTTCATTATTTCATATTTGTCTCCTTCTAAATATAGCTGAATAAGATTTTTATTTTTCTTATTAACTTTATAGACATAAGAAAACACACTTTTAAATAGACCAAATAGATGTCAGTCAAACTTTAAAAATAACCTTGTTCAGAACATTGAAAAAGTTAAAAATATCTTTAAAGAAAAAAAAATAGACCTACCTATAAAAATTACATTTTCCAGGCAAGATGTACAGAAAACAGAAAGAAAGAGGAAAAATAATTCCAACTTTCTTCAGGAAATTTTTTTTTTCTGAATTTGTTGATGTAGTTGCTGTCTAATCCAAGTCTTCAGAAGATAATTAATCTCATGTCTTAAATTATTGCCTCAATTTATAAGATCTAGATTATTCTTAACATAGTCTCCCAGTCCTCATGATCTTTGGTGGATTTACTCTTTCTCACATCACATTTTTCAAAGGCATTGAGGAAGGTGTGACCTTTCACAGGTACATCTCTCAAGGGATATCAAGTCACAAAATTATAGACTTGCTTTCTGTTTGATTCACTGAATAGTATAAATGTGGGTAAAATACTATGCATTTAAAAAGAAGACTCTGACTTGTGTCAAGAAGAAAGTTTCATTTAAGTAATTTTTTTTCTTAGAAAGACAAAACACCGATTTTCAAAAGTTTATATATGCTTTGCTTTCCTGTAAATCCCTTCACAGAGATATAGAAAAATATTAGTAGTCTTTAGTTATTAAACTTTCTGTATGTATGAAGAGTCAGTGAAGGATTTGTTTATGCAACATTTTGGAATGTATCATGTGCTGTCAGTGCTGTAACTGGAGATATTTCTGTATTTCTAGGAAACTTAAACTGTTTTTTTTTGTTTGTTTGTTCGTTTGTTTGGTTTTTGTTTGTTTGGTTGGTTTTTTCCTTTTTGTTTTCCTTTTTTTTTTTTTAATTCTTTTTTCTAATTCAGTGAAATAAAGTTCATATATGCCATTAATTGTGAGTAGGGACTTAAAAAGCTAATGTCTCAAAAATTGATCTGAATGAGCAGGTAAGTGAGGGACATGCAGGATCAATTTTAAGCGTCAGGTCAATTTTATTAACAATTATCAAGAATTACGTGCTCTCATTCATCCTGATATCCTGGACATTTAATTAGTTCCAGTGTACAAGAACACGTTTCCATCACATAATCAATAAAGAATGGCATATCATCTTTAGTTTAATTTCCTCAGGGGTCAATTAATTCTTTCATATTATATTCTTCACCCTGGAGAGTCTAAAATCTCAATTCTTCTCCTTCCTTCAGAGCAAAAAGTCCTGTTTTCATCTGCTTTTGAAATGGACTGTTTAATACTTTTCTACTTCACTAATTAAGCAAAATGATTTTTTTTTTTTTTTTTTTTTTTTCCCAAAGTAATGATTCCACATTGCTTCAGACAATGATGGCCAGGTTGGAGTTCTGGTTGCTGTACCCAGTTCCCACTTATATGCAAGTATTTGTTTGAAATAATTGGGAAAGAAAAATCTTACATTATGTCAGAATAAGAAACCTTGAATTCTAAAATTTGAGGATATCCAAGCTGAAGTTTTTTTCACTATGGAAATAATAAAATAGCCAAGTAGCATACAATCACTAGTCAAGGTAGAAGACTTTATGTCTTCCATGGTTAATTAATTATAAATGCAACAGTATGCAATTGCTTTATGCTATGCTTCCTAGGAATGAATTGGCATCTTCATTAATTATGGCAGTATACTGGCAGAATAAACTATCTGATCTCTTAATAGTACGGTAGAAAAAATTTTCAAACTCCATTTTATTGAAGATACAAAGAAACTAAAGGCAATCCCATGTTACATTTATCTGACATTGATTATATATTACAGAATTAGTATAATAAAATCTTGGCATCATAAAACATCTTGCAGCAAGTGTACACTAGTAAGCATTTTCTGTGTTTTTGTTTTTTTTGATAATTTTTTTACCTTTTTTTCTTTAGCATATACCTTCAGTTATGTTGTTCCTAGAGAGCATGCATATGGATGTATGTATGTTTGTTTCTATAGGTAGATGTTTTGAATGATTTGCAAGAAAATGGCCTCTTCAGAGATTTTCACTTATACCTTGGGTCTTTGCAGTAGAAAAATAGTATTATACAATAGTAGAATAAATAGGGTTAGAAGTGGCCTTTAGAGGCCCTCCAGTTCAACCTCCTTACCATGGATATGAACACCTTCTACCAGACCAGGTTTCTTAAAGATGTATCTGACCATGAACATTTCTGGAGATGAAACATACACAACTTCTCTCATCAAATGGTTCCAGGGTTCTAACACCCAGATAATATAATATCTCTTCCTCATATCTAGTCTAAATTACTATATTTTAGTTAAAAAATAGTATCCCTCACCTTATCGTAAAGGTCCATGCTAAAATGCTTGTGCTTGTTTTTCTTACAAGCCCTCTTTCAGTACTGAAAGTCTACAGTAAGGTATCCCCAGAGCATCTCACCTCCAGGCTGAGCAACCTCAACTCTGAGACTTTCTTCACAGGAGAGGTGTTCTAGCTCTCTGAACACTTGTGCACCAGAGCAGCAGAGCCTTTTGCATTAGCTGAACATTTGAAAATCTACAAAACTAGATGCACCTACAAAATAATACTCTGGAAGAAGAAAAGCAAAACAAAATTAATAAACAGGGAAACCAAACTCCTTACAATCTATGTTTGTTCCAGCATCTCACACTGCAATTGCCTCATGTACCAAACTGAAGAACCTGTTCTATTACTCCTCAAACTGGCAAGCAATATGTCTCAGACAAATGTGCAAGTGAAAAATAAGTGTTTTATTTAAAAAATACTGCATCTCTGGGAAATTTCTATTCTGCTTTGTGAAATCTGGGAGTTTAAAGTCATTCTTCTTTTGCTGTTCCACCTTTCTGTGGATGTTTACGTTACAAAATCTGCTTAACACTGAAAATTAGAATTCTCAATCTGTGTTAAGTTCTGCAAGCAAATTCATGGGGGAAAAATTGTACTTCCAAACATAGGTAAGTAGTAACAAGCAATTGCAATTCAATCAGAATATTTGTATGTTTTCTTGCTAGTTGCTTTGACATTAGGTGATTTCTATCTTCAGTTCCTCCTAGGAAGTTAGAATAGCTTTTAAAATGCAATTATTTTGAATGATAAACCATGTTATTATTGTTTTTCAATTCTCCTTATTGGTAATCATTATAATAAAAAATACATGCAATACTTGGATAATGCAGAGAAACACTGATTATATGTTGCAGAATCAAGCAAGTAGTTTCTTATTTTCAGAAAAAAGAAATTGGTTTCAAAATTGACCTGGGTGTATTGGCAACCCAAAGGTAAACAGAAGTTTTCTGGCAGAGTCATATTGCTGTAACACTGAGAAACTACTGGAAAGTAGAATAGTTTTTGTTGTGAAAAAAGTACAGATTTTGTGTTTTTCTTGTCCCCTCATCTAAAAAAAAAGGCAAAAAGAAAAAAAATAGAGGAAGATTATTGGATAACAGGTGGCTACAGGTCTGCTTCTCTTCAAATAAATGGAGCTCTGGTGAAAATAATGAAAATTTTTCTATCAGACACAAATATACAATAAATGGGATCGCTGCTTAAACAACCCATGCAGTAGTTTCTAGCTAACTATGTGTGGTGGTTTGATTCTAGTATGTTACACTAAACAGTTTGGAACTGTCCAAAAACTTTAGTGGTTGCATGTCTGTGTAAAGAGAAAAATTCACAGACATCATTTCAGCAACTTTTAAAAATTAAAGTTAGCAACATAGCTACAAGTACTTGGTCAGGACATTGTTGATAAAGTAGATAAATGCAGTAAATATAATTGTGTCCTGAGAATAAAATATAGAATAAGCATAGCAATCCAACCACCTCCTGACAGATTTCTATTTTAAAATCCAATATCTGGCCTCCAGTCACCTGGATGAAGCACACATGGAATCTCATACAATATCACTGTGTGTCTTGTTTTATCAAACTAATGTTTCATGTTGAAACCAAATTGATTGAAAATTGTTTTCATCAATGATTTTTTGCTCCATGTGTTACTGATATATTTCACTGTTTGAAAATATATTAAATAACCTAATCAAGAGAAAAAAATAATTTCGCTATGACAAGAAAAATTTTGTTAAATATATTTACATAAGTCATGTATTTATATCAAGCTGTTCTCATCTTACTTCCTATCAAGTCAGCCACACAAAAATAAAACAACCAATTTGATGTATTTTCAGTGTTACTCTAAATAGGCAATAGTTGCAATTATATGCTACCTGGGTGACATTGATACAATTCTGAAAATTGCTTCTTGACAAGTTAAACACCAGTTTCATTTTACAGTGGGTTACAGTATTTTGTGTACTTAAAGCTTTCAAGAGCTAAGGCATGACAACATTTTTGCATTACTCTTCAACATGGTAGGAAATAACTTCCTCCTGAAGAAGAGGAAGTTGTCTATGAAGGTCTGTGAAATATATGTATTTCTGTATTGTGAAAACAAGGACTCTCTCCATAACCCACTGCATTACAGAACAAAAGACAATAAATGCTGAGAACAAAAGGGTTCAATTTTTTTTTTTTTTTTTTTAATTTCAATATAAAATGTCAACTCTGGACTTCAAACAGACTTCAAGTTGCTCAATGATCTAATAAGTAAAGCACCTGGGTAAAATATTTTTGCAGGTACTGGTGTTCATTACCCCGGTCAGTTTTTAAACATCACCTCCTAAGGGCACAGGAACAGGCAATTCCTAAATGTTGCAAATCAAGCAGAGGAGGCAGAAGGCTGGCTTGACTGAACAAGATTCTTCTTTTGGAAAGAAGATGGAAAAGGAAAATTCTTTTTCAATGCAAGCAAGGTCTCAGACAAATGTGCAATAGAAGCAAGATCAGGTTATGTGGGAAGAATACAGAGATGCTGCTTGCCACTGTAAGGTTAAAATTTATTTGGCCAAAGTTTAGCTGGAGCTGAAGTTGGATACAAATGTTGGGGACTGTAAAAAGAGTTTCTTCAAATATATTAATTGCAAAAGGCAGTGTAAAAATAACATTGTCTCATTGCAGGATGAGGATGGTCACCTCACAAACAAGGACATGGACAATTCTAGATGAAAAGCAGGCTTCTTATGCTACATCCTTGAATCCGGTTCCTCAACCTGTTCTACAGTTGTGATGAGAAAAAAACTTTTCTCCTGCAATTTTCCAGTGTTTTCCATTCCTTCATTTTTCTCATGCTAAGTGCTTAAATACACTATACTATCAATCTGTCTGAGATTCTTTAGTTCAAACTGGTAGCCAGCATTTAGTTTTGTCTACAATATGCCTTGTCCTACATTGTATCCAACATGGCATTCTGATTCTGCTTAGAAAATTCTTAATTCAGCTCTCTGCTATTGGGAAAAACTGAAGACAAGGGGTACTAAATGAGAATAGACTCTGTACATTTATGTCCATTAAAGCATTACAGATTAACAATATATGTTAATGTCTTGGAGAGTGAAGTTTCAGTGACACTTCGAAGTCTTTCTGAGTAGACAGAATCAGCTATGCTAAAAATCTGGGAAAGTTGAGACAGTGAAATATACATAACCTTGTTTTGAGAGTCCAGTTATACAAGAAAGCTAACAGTAACTAAACTAGAGGAAAACTGTACATAGGAAATCAAATTATATGAAAGCTAAAGAAGAGATAAATATGTTTTCTTGGCCAAATATGAAGTTTTCTGGTAACCCAGAATCTATCAACTAAGCCATAATAATTGATATTACAATCATAAACCAAAAAAAACTTGAATAGTGAATTTATTCACTTTGCAACTTTCAAGATAGCTCTTGGACCACTGCTACTTTATTTAAAACCTGAATTTGTTTAGCTTCAGTTCCTGCCAACAAATCTGATTAAATATTCTATGCCTGATAAAATGATGTTTTCCAACTAACAACCTTTAAGTGCTTGAAAACTGTCATTGAACCACCTGCAAACTTTTATTAACAAGCAATTAGATCAGAATCTTTGGGTTTAGATCTCAGGGGAAAAAAAAGCCTTTTCAAGAATCCCTATGATGGTTTCTTTGAATCATTAACTTTGATTGCTATTTAGAATTAAAGATTTTAGAATCAAAAGGAATGATCCGATGTTGGTCATATATGGAAGTACTGAATTTTTCCTCCTGTTACATTTTTATTCCTTCTTTTAGACTAACAAATTGGATAATTAGGTCACTTAATTGCTGTGTTTTGTTGATTCTCCAAATAACTACAAGTCTTCTGTAAGCCACTTTTTTCAGAGATAAGGTACAGAAAATATAACTTGTACTGCTTTATTTTTTCTTCCAATTATATTGGGAGAAACCTTGTTTCACTGCAAAAGGCTTACTAAAGCACTCAGAGCACTGCATAATATTTTTTCCCTATTGCTGAACACCTGAATAATCTCCAAATAAAAGGTGTGGATTTTATTTCATTTCATTGTTAAGAACGAATAATGAACAAAAAAGAATCAATATCTTCTAAAATGTCATGTCTTCATTTAAGTTTTAAATTTATATTAAGATGCAAGTAATTTAGACATTTTTAATCCCCATAAATAATTTCAACTTAAATTCCATCCTATCTTTTGCTGAGATTTGTGTGATGTGTACCAGATCAAGTACCTTGGAATAATGAAAGTAAATCACATCAAAACTACTACTAGTACAACAGAAAAAACAAATGTAGTTTCATCAAAAATCTTACCGAAATAATTATAAAATATGTTGTTTGTTATTTTCCATAAACTATACTCACTGAAGTAATAGTTGTTCTTTATTTGTTCATATTTTCATTTGTAAGCTGCTCCTTCTTTTGTCCAAGATTGGTATTCTGGTGAGCCAAAAGCTAAGAAAGATGTGTATGTAAGCGTTTTTCAACAGTGCCACATCACTGTCTTCCAATTCTAGAATGTTTCTAATGTCTTATGACTTATTGAAAACTAAGTCACCTGATTCTTTAGAAGCTCTGAAATGATAATTACCTTCACCAGTAAAAATGCAGTGAGACAAGATGTCACACACAATCATGGTAGACAATATAGTAAAACCTAGAGGGTTGTTTGTTGAGGTTTTTGTTTTGGTAATCGGTTAGATTTATTTAATTGTTTTGGTTTTTTTCTCTCCAAAGTGGGTTAATTTCTTTTCCTGGAATTAAAAATAATGTGATCTAACATAAATTGTGCCAAAAAAGCACAAAACACACACATATCTAAACATAGCAATTGATGCAGACAACTAGTGTGAATTATTTGCCTCGTAATCAGTATGTGTTCTGCTACTGACTCCCATCATGACATGGTTATACTCCTCTTCTTTGTATACTAAATTTTGATGTGTCAGACAGTTTGCTTCTCTGGAAATACATAGAGAGTTTGGGTGGTTTTTAGCACTTTTATGGATCATTTGTTCTCCAACCTGTAAAATTTTTTACCTGGAGAATTGTAGAAGACCTAGGAAAAAGATGCATTTGCTTCATAACTGAATTGCTTAATAAGAATACTAATAGTAATTATACTCAACCATCTTTCTGTAGCTCGCACTCAGTCATTATTTGTCTAATCTAACATAGTTACTTTGACAAAAATCAGTCAATAACTATAACTAAACCCAGTCTTATTTAATATGCAAGTATATTTGATTAATAAGCCTCAGATAGAAGCTTTGTGAAATTGTTGCTAGACACATACAGAGAAACATAATACCCTATCTTAAACAGATAATTAGCCACTACTCTTAAAAATAAAAAAAAAAAAGAAAAATAAATAGAAGAGGAATGTTCTTCTAATGTCTGTCACTTCCTTGAAAGCAGAAAAGGATATGAAATTACAAAAGAGCACAATATTCTTGCATTTAGTGTTTTATTTTCCTGCAAGGTCATGAAAAACCTTATTGAAGTGAGTGGAAGCTTTTTTAGTGGAATTGAAGGTCACAACACATGATTTAGTAGTTTTATTGCCACTGGGAAGAGAGCTCAGTGTAATGTCAAAATGAAACAGCAGTACTAGTGAAAACAAAAGCAATTATAACATATATGATTTAGGGTCATGTTATTTTGTTACACTTCAAATCAGTTAAACTAAGCAGTCCTTGGATAGTATTTGTTCCAAACCTAAAATTCCCTAAGGTTAGTCTGACAAGCCTAGAAATAAATCAAGTCATAAATAAATGATAGCTTAAACAAAAACTTCAAAGTTGAATAAAAAGTGTATAATTGCATTATATTAATTCAAAGCTACATTTGTCATAACAAAAATTCTTTCACGTTCACTAAACTATAATCTTTTTAAGGTCAAGATAAACATATAATTACTTTCTCACTTTGAAATAATACTTCACTTACAAAATACAAGTATGATCAAACTGAAAGTTTTGTTTTCAGCAACATTGATTCGTACTGGTTTCTAAGTAATTTCCTTTAAAAATCATCCACAAATAATATTGGAAAAATGAAAACTCAGCCTGTGCCTTGAGCAGACTATGAATATCTCAGGATATCTGGAATCTGGACAGAGCCAGTGTATGTATCTATAGCTATATATCTCTATCTATCTATCTATCTATCTATCTATCTATCTATCTATCTATCTATCTATCTATCAATAAATTTTCTGAGATAATCATTACACAACAATCTGATGATTGCCTCACTTAAATTCCATTAAGGTTAGTGAGATTTAAATACATAAGTAGTACCCCTTTGTACATGATACATACTTAATTTTGAAGTTTCTCTGACAGAAATGAAGGAAACATTGGACTTTTTATATTAATATTTAAAATATTAAATACTCCTTATCTCTGACCTTGTTCTCCCCATTTTCTTCTTTTTCCATGCACTGTTGAGGAACACCAGACAACCAGCTTCATGTAGATAATTTAATGACATTTAATGATATTTCTAACATTTAATGGCAGCTAAAGCCAGGTGATTGTCAGCCTTAACGACTGACAGAAGAAAAAGTATTATTTGAATATTTTGTTTTGTTCTATCAAATTACTTATTTTTCATAAGCAGATTTAAAAAAAATATTTACTTCCATTTTAAACACACCATTTTTATAGAAAATTGCTATGACCAACAAGGCTGGACAAGGAATGAGCAACATTGCCTTTACTCATTCCTTTTCTTTTTGTTATCTTGAATCAAGTGATTTTCCTCTGGCAAACCTCCATTTTTTCCTCCTTTTCTTCTTTGCATTATTTTTTTAAGAGCCATGTATTGCCTCTACCAATAAATCTCTGCTGAAAGTTACAGTTAAGTATATGAGACTTTCCAGAGAGCAAAAGAACTTGCAGAATTAATAAAACACAGCTACTGACATGAAAAACTATATCAATTGGTTTAGTATGCATCAATACTATTGGAAGAATTTTCAGCAGTGGTGTTGATTTAGCCTATGAAGTGTTACATTAATTCCATAACAAACATTAAATTCTGTAAGAAACCAGCAAAAGGAAAGCATCTTCCCTAAGTGGTTTGTGACTGTTGAAAGTTTTTGCCACTAAGCAATAAATGAAACAGTGTCATATAACTTGGCACTGATAAAATATATTTAAATTGCAACTCCTAGTACACTTTTATTCCATTAAAACTGCTCTTCCCAATAACCCTTGTGCACAGTTTGGGGGATAGGCCAGGAGCTACTCTCAGTAGGAGTTTACTGAAGCCACACTTCTCAGGGGACTGAGAGCTTAATGGTATGGCTGAGGGCCAGTCTAACAAAAAGCTGCAGTGTCAGTGAATACCCCCAGTAAATTTTAAGTTATTACTGTAACAATCCAACTTCAATAACCTTACAAAAAAAAAAAAAATTGTGAGACACTTTAAAGAGCATGTGATTAAAAAAAATAAATCCAAACACTAAAAGCATTTTGTACATTCAACAAAATTTATTTTAAAAGACCATATTTAGTGAAGCATAAAGAATGAAATAATTGGTCTGAGGACCTATTGTTTTCTGCCAAGTCTAGAACCTCTTCAAATTTTTCTTTTGTAGTTACTCATAAGAATGTAGACCAACCTTTTCAGGGTTTTATATATATATATATATATATACACATATGACATTAGTATCACAAAATCTTTCTTTTATAGCATTCATCAAAGATAGCTAAAATTCTATCGTAAAAAGAAAGGAACCCATGAGGAAAAAGTAAGAAATATAGCTATAGAGAAACAAAGGAAAGAAAAATCACCTTAGGATAAGTTCTATTCATTTCTTGTATATTGCATTGGACCTTTTACTAAAATCATGTAAATAGGATGGGGAAATAATTATGAATGCAAAGGTATAAAGATACAGAAGATTAAAAAAGAAATCCAAGAAGATGTATGGTAAGATTAAAGGCTTCTCTTGTAAAAATCTCCAAGGAGATTCCAAATTATTAGCAGATACTATAAAGATATGCCTGCATTTAGAGGGTCAGATCAACAGGGAAGTAATCTGTGCCTGTAGATGACTGTTGAACAAGATGATTTTGAGAGAGAGCAGTCAATAACTCGTTAAAAAGCTCAGGCAATTAAAAGGCCAGCAGCAGAACTAATGTGATTTTTTTTCAGGGGCTCAACATTCTGTGAAGGATATGGGAGTGGCATGATTCAGAAATATTATTTAATTGAGAAATGTTAGTTTCTCTCATAATTGTTGTTGTCCTTAGGTGAGAGTGTTGAAGAGGAGGACAAGGGGAAGTACATATCCTTTTTCCTTCACTGAGTGAATTTGCTATAATCACCTTATTGACTTATCTGAATGAACATTCTCTACTGAAAACACTGAAAACAAATTGGAAGATTATAAGGAAATAGCACATTTTCTGCCAGGCCTGAAAATAGGTTAAGGGTACAAAAAAATACTGTACAGTGCTGAAGTAAAAGAGAATTTGGTATTAAAGAAACTGGATGAGAAGTTAAATGTGCTCTCATTTAGAAGGTTATAATCAGGATAGAGAAGACTACTTTAAAAAATATTCTGCTTAGAGTCCAGCCTACTTTGAGGTAGAGCAGACCATCCTTCTGTTCATCAAAGAACACTGAAGACTTTAATCTCTAAAACTTATGTATGCAAAAAAGCTTAAGTAAAAAAGTCTGTCTCAGTTAATTTTCATCCTAATTGATGCATCTTTACACATTTGATCATTTCAGTTCTAGATTTTCCCTTTGAATTATCAATGTTCAAAGTTTTTCCTGAAGTTGGCTAGCTCTTCACCAGATGTTTGCACATACATAATATAGCATAAAACAAAGAAAGCAGAGGAAGTAGTTCCATCATGAATGTTGTAGTCCCAGGTAAAGATTATTTCTTGTTCAAGACTTTCCACATACAAGAAATCTGTGAGATTCCTGCTTGTCTTCAAACCAGTTCAGCCAAAAATATAACATTTAAAATTAAAATTGATAGGACTCATATTAACTATCTTCTGGGTGATATTCAAGGCTTTTAGTTTTGTTTTTTTTCTCCTTAGGAATCAAAGTTTACAAACTTTACTGTGACATACCAGCCCACTAGTGCTGCAAGTTCAGGCTTTATCAAAATGGCTTATGCTTGTTCTCTTGCTTCTTTGTTATGTCATGCTTTGTTATGTTGAACTATGAATAGCTAAACTAAATGACTATATGTTTTGTTCATTAATTCACATGATATGATGATAACAAACAAGTGGCTGATTAGTTGAAATTTCATTCAGATCAAGACACCAATATGTGGATGATTTCTGAAGAAAAGACTTCTTGCTCATCTATTTATCACAGATGTATGCTCTTAACTGAAGATAAGAAGCAAATTATTCTCTTGATCCAGTTGCTTTTGCAAATGCTATCTGACTGGCAATGTTCTGCTACTGGAATTTCATGTAGGGTTATTCTGATTATGACTATATTTAGCAGAATGCCTCTACTTGAACCTGTAGCTTGTCTTACGCTCAAACAGAACTTTTGTGAGCCAAATGAAAGAAAACCAAAAGCTGAATTCCGTTTTGGTTTTTTTTTTTGGTTTTTTTTTTTGGTTAAATATACTCAGAAAGTTTTTAGATACATAAAGAGAAACGGCTTACAAAGAAATTGTTTACAGATGCAGTCATTTGAAAGCAGAGCTGAAAAAATAAGGCTTCAATGATTTTCAAGAACAAGCAGCAGAGAAAATGTGTATCTAAAAGCTCTGATACAATCAAGCAATAGAGATTGCAAGACTGCATGAGCACCTGATGTTGGGCATTAAAAGCCAAACTATTAAATTGCTGAGACCACAAGAAGCCTGTGTCATCTTGTTAAATGATGGATTTGTAACTATTTTGAAATATGGATATGCCAGAATCTGCGTGAAACCATTTTGAGTATTTTCCCATCAAAACACAAGGTTTCAAACTAGTCCAGACATGCAGCTTAAAACAGTATATTCCTTAAGTGATAATTGGAACAGCTGTAAAAACCAGAGTGTGCAAGATTTGAGCCGAGAAGGCCTAGCTGTGACAAAAGATAGAAACAGGAAAGATTAAAACAGACCCTGACAGATGGCATGTTTTAATACAATGAATCATAAGCAAACAAGGAGAAGCTTGCAAAATTATTGAAAGAAATAGCGTGACAATATCTGTCCAAAAAAGGTACAATCTTTTAGTATTCAAGGAGTCAAAAAACTGTAAAAAGAGTGAAAACAGAGCCAATATAAAAAAAAATTTAAAAAAAACCCAAAAGTGCTTAATGGATAGAATATCTTGAACTGAATATTGAACATATTTTCTTTTGGTGTGATATAAATTGATGCCATTTTGAAGCAATTGCATAACAATCAAAATGGAATCAGAAAATAAAGTAAGTTAACAGAACCTGCTGCTGTGTTGGCAGTAACAGTCATGTTCTCATTTCAGCTGGCACTGTCAGATTGTACAGCAAGCTTCAGGACTCAAGTGTTATATGCTTGGTTCTTATCTATTGTACAGGGAGGATTTATCTACTGTGAAATACTGCATTACACGTTTTTAAATGATCAGAGTTAAATTTTTAAGTAAGGGGAGAAAAAAGAAATTGTCGCATTTCAGGATTAATAGGCATGTTTATGGCACAGTGAAATAAAACTGGGTTTGATCTGCAATAAAGATTTGCACTTGAGAATTCACACGTTGCCTTTTCAATGGCAGGTTCATGTGGCATTTTTCAAGATCACTTTGAGCATGTGTTTATTAAAGACTTCTTTGTTTTCTGTCTCTGTGACCGAGTACAGAATAAAATTTAAACTAAATTTGATCATTGGCCGTTTGCAGTTTCTGATCTTAGTTCTGTTTAAAAGCAATAAAGATTAACAGAGTAATTGTTTTTGTTTATTTCTGTATTATTTGAGCCATTTTTCATTAATACTCTTTCTTATCACATCTTATTTCTTTGCAAAACTCAATTTTAAATAACAACTCATTGATTTTAAGTGTTTTCCATGCATATTACTATAAAAAATTTTCAGAGTCCATGAATATTTAAGAACATAAATATATTTTTATATTAATTCAATAGTCTTCTCTTTCCACAGGAAGGCCTAAAAATTAATAAATTCCAAAAACAGCATTGAATATGTAGAGATGAATGAGTTATTTAATCAAAACAACACCTTATTTCCTCCATTTAAGTACATATACATGTGTGTGAATGTGTGTTTGCTTTCTTAGCACTGCAAATATTACTGAAAAAGGGATATGATTTTTAATCTAAAATTTTTTGCCAAGTTTTGTCTTCCACATGCACAGCTGACCTATAATTATTTGAAATAAGTTTAATGCCTGTAAAGATGGAAGTGTGAAAAAATTAAAAGAATTTGCTTGCATTTTGAAAATTTTCTGAATATAGAAAATAAAATTGATTTATACAATATGGTACTTGCTGAGAATATTAATCCTGATTTATACAGCAAATCTGATGCAATCAACTGAAGTACAACACTTCGTAAAATAATATGCAATTCCAAAGCCTCATATCCTCTTTCATTAAGTTTCATACTTAAAAATTGTTATGACATATTTGTATTACACCTTCATCAGTCTGAGTCACTTTACTTTCAAACCTAAATTTTCATTGTCTTCTATAGTTGGACTGCAGATTCAAATTCTACAATCTCTGAGTAAACATTGTCAAAACAAATAAATCTATGTGAATTTTATGACTATTAATAGTGTTAAAAAGATTTTTCCCTGTATGTACCGGAAAAGACATTCATCAAATATAAATTCATTCTTTCACAGGAGATAGAGCATTCCATGAAACTTTAATAAAATTTTCCTGAAGAATGTTACAGCTAAACATAATATAACAGCAGAACTATATTTTGATTGATGTTTTTATGCACTTTATTACAAAGAAAATACAAGCTTTTTATGAAGACATAAGGTATATATGTACTTACTCATTAGTAGGTTTGAATTTTAAGAATAGTGCAAAAAATAATCTTCAATATACTATTCATACATATATGCTGGTATGTCCTAAAATAGTGAGAAAAACATAAACACATGAACATATAAACATAAACATGAACATATAAAAAAGATTGAATTTATCAAGAGATTCCTAGACTTAAAAAAAAAAAAATTCTAAACACAAATATTAATTAGAAAAAATATATTAGCAATTTACTATTCAAAACTAATTTTTACAATATCATCTTCACTGTCTTAGTTATGAAATAACAAAGTTATTAAATATGTTTAATTCTATTTTTTTCTAATTCTTCATTACCATTTGGTCTATAATAAGAATAGAAAAGAAAGTTTAAAAAAATTAAATTTTCCTTTTTTCCTAAAGAGAGACTATCAGTCAGAATGTAAATTTTTTACTGCAATTTACATTAAAATGTGATCAGTTAAAAGAGAATTTCTGCAACCAAAGTTGGTATTAATGAAATTTTCTTGTAGCAAAAACCTGCTCTTCAGATTTCCATCACTTGTGTCCCTCTCAAGGAAAACAAAAACCACAGGACCCAGATCTAGGATTAAACACTGGGATGTATGCTATGGGACATTAGTATGCTATCATTACACCATAAAGTGTTTTTCTCAACTTTGAACTGAGCCTGGAATTTCTTAGTTACCCTGTTAGCTATAAAAATTTACTTAAAATACATTTCACCTGAAAGCGAAACATTATGAGGCATTACAGTTGCCAGTGGAAGAATGTTTATGATGGAACATTTATTTTTATCTAGAGATGTCTTGCCACTTACCAGTGGGATATGACACTCCACAGCATTAAGATAGGGTACCAAGAGCTAATAGACAGACACTTCCTAAAAATATAATCAAACAGCATGATTAGACTTAATTGCAAGTGCAATTGGGAAGATATGTATAAGGTCCTGTCACTCAGACTTATTATTATCAGTGTTTAATGACATTTTTAAACAGGTTCAGGTAGAATTGTGCTTTAAACAGAGGAAAGATTTCATTAAGATGTGGCATCATAGGATTTTTCCAAACATCACTGGAGAATGCTGTTGCACCTGTTAAAATATAAATGCAAATATTTGTTGAGAAAAAGGAAGAACTTTAAACTTGAAAAATGTTTTCATTAAATTGTAAGTAACTCTTTGTCTGAACAAGACCTATTATGAAAACTATTAAGACAGAAGGTGTTGTAGATGTTATTCTTTACCTTGACTAAGCACTACAACTAGTCCTCAAAATTGTTAAAAGACATTAGGCTGTGGAATTTATGAACATATCTCTGATTTTTGTGCTGAAAGTGTAGCTAATTGCACAATTAGATCTGACTACTTCCTCAGATATAAATTGTTTGTCCATAAAACTTAATTTCTTAAAGAATTTCTCATCAACAATAAGTAATTGTATCATGACCAAGTAGTAGAAATATAATATTAATATTGAGTACCACATTCATATGTCATTTAATACAAAATATCAGCTTGATTATAAATTAGTATCTATCACAACCCACTCATTTTCTAAGTACCAGTTTTGTAAATCAGCCATAGATTCAAGCATATGTGTAGAACAAAAAATAAACACTTGAGTTAAGTAACACTTTAGTGCCTTCTAATATAAGCAATTCAGTTATACTAAAATCAGATTATAAAACTCTTCTTTCTTTTTCCCAAAATGGAGGATGTACTAGAGAACAAAATATTAAGGAGATGAAAAACACATTTTATATTTTTTCAACATATGATTTTTTCTTAAAGATTTCATAAACTTTTCACTTTATCAGTACTGTTGTCGACAAGAGTGTTGACTACTGTGCCATCTTTGGTATTAGTATAAAGCTTAAAAACAGTCACTTCAGTTCTTATTATTAGGATTTGAAGTTACTGCAACATTTTTAGGAATACTTGAGAAGGCTTTGTAAAAATTGTTGCAAAAGTTTTCTTTAGTCTTCATAATAGTTTTAAAGAACAGATAAGAAAACCATTTAAAATCAATTTTTCATAAAGACTGAAGCAATTTCAGCTTCTTCCAGTTCTCCTTCTTGGTGATGATATTACTTGATCTATTCTTTGCCCAAGAACTACATTCTACTTATATGTTTTAAGGTTTCAAGTTAGGGAAAGTAGGGGGCAAGGGGATGAGGAAGCAGAAAAGACAAAATATTTTTACATAACCTTTTTTCATGTGAATTAGAAACAAATGCCAGATAAACTTATATCTGGTACATTATAATTCAAGCAATATTTTATACACTCAAAGGCAGAGAAAAGTAACTATGAAATAAAATTCTTTAATTGTTTCATAATTTTATAGAGTTCATTTTTGCTCCTTTACTTTCTAAAGATATTTTCAGGGTGCAAACAAACTGGAACAATAATTTGAAGCACTTATGAATTTCAATATCATTACAGAAACAGGATAGGGCTAGATTAACTATGCACGTCATCTCTGCAGTAGATTCCAGTAAAAACAAAGCCAAAATAATCTTTAAAAAATTGCAAGACCCAAAGCCCTTTCAAGATGGATAATGCAGAACAAAAAGAAAAGTGACAGCATATTGCCTTTCCAGAATTATCTGTAGAATCTATTTTAATACTATAGCAAATCTAAATGAATGTCATATATAAAATAATGCAAGCTTATAATACAGTGATGTCTTTTTAAACAACATAATAAAATAAATAACAGATTTCTTTTGTTTTCAAACCTTTGTGCATATTTTGTTTAAGATTGCTATTATAAACCAGTTACTGCTACTGAAATGGATATTGGGATATTCAAAGATTTCTCTGCAGGCAGAGTAAAAAGATTTGGTGCACCTACGGTTTAAACTAAATCACTCAGTGGTTTGTCTTCACTGTGATTGTTTTCACAAGAGATTTGAAGGGATAAATTAGTATGAATGAAAACTGTTCTCAAATATCAAGCATAATTTTCTACATTGTTGTAGTTAGATGTCTTTGAAGGTACTACTGTAAAAGGGATGTACCCACAGAGAGATGAAGTGGAGCTTTATATTCTACTACAAATTATTCAGGAAAAAACATGGCTAACATAGATATTCATTTTAAAAGAAAAGGAAAGCACAAAGAGTAAAACAACAGCATGTATTTTGTTCCCTTGGATATTGTTATTTGTAAAGGTCACATAAAGTGACACTGTTAAAGAACATGCAGCTTTAAGGCCAAAATTTTGAGATTCTTACAGATGTTGAGAATTGGCAAAAATTTCAGGCTTAATAAAAATATTTACACACTATGTAAAATTATATAGATTAATACTTGATAGGTCTTTTATATCACTGTATACTTAGAGTTCTTTAAAATCTTGCTAGTCCTGGGCTGTGCTTGCTGGAGGTATAACCAATGGATTCATACATGCTGGGCAGTGCCACCCAAGTTGCTGGTCAGAAAGGAGACCTATATTAAACTGCAAGTCAACAACTCTGACCAGTCAGATGAAATGCACCATGAAGTGCTTTCTTCACATAATGCCCAACCTCCTTCCCCACAGTCCCTGGCCCAAGTCATTCTGCAGAAAGATGCATAAATAAACATAAAAGATTTTGACATGGTCTTCTCTTAACTAAATTAATTCCCTCTGATATTCCCTCTAAGTTTTTTGAATGGCTGTACAACTAAAGGTCTGGTATTTGACAACTTTTATGTGACAGACTAGAGTTTGGTTATCTGCAATCAAATACTGAACATTTAAGTACTTAGGGGTTTTTTTGCAAATTTAGCTAACAACTTAAATAATATATTGATGGTTGTTTTGGTTTTGTTTGTTTTGATTTTGGGTTTAGTTTTTTCCTCATTTTGTGTTTCCTCTCAAGTTCATGCAACAAAACCTGTAGGAAATTCGTGAAATGAAAAAATAAAACTCACTTCTTTCATTACAAATAATAGGCTAGAAAGCTGCAGACAGTGAGGTAACTCAAAAAGTGAAAAAATCAGGAAACAAAAATATCCACTTTATTTCTCAGACTGAGACAGGGTGCCTCCCAGTTTGCTGAGGCTCCCTCAATGCTGGTAGCTCTATTTCAGACACAGAGTTAAGTGTGTTAGTGACACTCCATCTTACTCCTTTGAGTGAAGATTAACTGACTTGCTGGCTTTGTGAAATTCTTGGAAAATAACCATGTTCATGCAGAATCCCCCATGTGTGAAATACTGAGCAATAATGGGAAGATGATTTAAGAACACCAAACATGTAAAGGCTGAGGATGTGTAATACCAATGCATAACATTATTTCTGGTTGTGTCAATATTGACAGGTCTGCTGTACATCAGTGAGACCCAAAACTTCTGAAATGCTAAATCCAGTGACTAAGGAATTTTTCTACCATATGGCATTCTGGGTCTCAAATTTCCATCCAAACTTGGCATTATTTGTAAATAACCGTTTTAGAGTGGTATTAGCAGCAACAATTTCTGTAGTGGTCATGATGACTGTTAATCTCTGTGACAAATATTAAGCATAAAATAAGTACTAAAATAAGGACTGTACTATGTTTTAGCAAGCATTCTGATACAGAATTTATTTGAAAGCCAAAGTCAGTGATATGAATTAAGCCACAACATATGTCAAACTGCCTTTAACTTCTAGCTTTGGGTTGTTTTAGGGTTTTTGTCTGTGTAGCTTTGGTGGGGAGTAGGAGGATGTTGTTATATTGTTAGTTTCAAAATTATGTCAAGAACTATCGGTAACAATAATTAGCTAACAATAATTAACTTTTCTGTGTATACAGTAGCTGTTTGGGTAAGGAGTTCAGCTGTATATAAAGGATCTGATTTGTCCTATTACTTTGTTGATTGGCTAATAAGCCTTCACTACACTTGCTAATGCATTGTTTGGAGACAGGCATTTCCTACTTATGCTACACTATGAATCCTTCACTTTGGATGAACCTTTCACATTCATAGAGTGCTGATGTGCCTTGACTTCCACAGAGGCAAGGGCACAGTGGAGTGCTGCCTTGCCAGACTGCACAGCTGCACTGGTAGCTACTGCCAGCTTCAGTGTAAATAAAGCAGTCTCTGAGCAGTTTGAATTTGCTGCTCAATGTGACATTAACTCACTAGTGGAGAGGCATCTGAGAAGTTGTCAGCCCTGGAAGGCACACCTGTTTTTTCAATGTTTGAGACTTTTTCAGTTCTCTGTGATATATTTAGAGTTGTGAGGTTCAGAGCCTCTTGAATTCATGCATCTCTCATGGCTCATTTATAATATGTGTTAGATTTTTGCCATCTGTAAAACTTTCCCTCTCATAGAAAGAATGATATGCACGATTTTGAAACTTCAATAACTCCTGTTTACTTTTGGTTTACATCAGGATTGGATTCAGAGTGGAAGCCTTAAAGCTAGATCTCTTCTATTTCTGTTCCTATTTATTATGAATTCTCTTAATAAATTAAATATTCTCTTAATGAGTTTATTACATATTTCATTGCAAATTATATCAAACAATATTTTTCTTCTCTGGAATTTTTCCATGTGATTGTAAAGAAATTATTGTATCTGTTACCATTGTTACTCTTTGTTATTTATTTCTAAATCTGGCTTTACAATGTAATGAAATTGAAACATGAGCATATTGTATATATATGCACCTCTTTGTTTAAAGTAGAAATCTGTATATTATCTCAATAAAAAGACACAAAAATCCTGCTTTTTTGTCATGCCATTCAAATGGCAAAGGAAAAATAACCATTTGATATCATTTCTGATGGAAAAGATTAAAGAAATTTAGTAACTCAATGAAGTTAAGACAAGGTAAGTTTGCTTCATGTCAAAATGTAAAAAATATAAAGCCACAGAAATGACAGCTTAATCTGCAATAGATACAAAAAGGAAAAAACAGGTAATATATCAAGGAATCTAATCAATATAGTATAAGTCCATGACAGAGGTATTAGTTGGTATAGATGTAGCTGGAAACTCAGAGGAGCTTTAAAGAATTGATAAAAGGATGAAGGGAGCAACTGTATATGAAACCTAAGGAATATGAAAAATTTGCATAACAAGGCATTATTATAATCTATAAGAGAAAGGAAACAACATAATGTCAGCCCACTGTCTGGACATGCATGCTAGACTACACTCAAGCTGTACAAGTCTTATGTGAAGATTCTGATGTACCAAAGGGGTAGTTTTGATATATTTAGCTGTTGGGGGATCCCAGAGGAAAGGTTTCTCACAGTGTATGTTTTTGCAGGGGTGCATGCATGTGTACATGTTAGGAAATGGAGTTTTCAAAGACTACTACCCAAAACAAAACCAGTCTAGGTTATTCATTATCAAGACAATGATGTAAAGATTTGGAGATTTTGCTGATTATCTTCAAACTGATGGGGACTAACATATGACTGCTTTAGCAATGTCCTGGAGTTACTTTATGATGCTTGTACCTACAGTTGTCTGTTCTGTTTGTGCTGGATATTAGGGTATTAAACTGAAATTAGGTGTATTGGAGAAAGTTCGTTTGTAAGATTTCCTCCCCCTGTTGCATTTTCTGAGCAATATTAACTAAATATTCTTTCTTCCTTCATATTCTAAGCAGCAAATAAGACATACTGGTTTTTATTTGTATGATACTGTTATCTTAAACATCAATGTTTATGAGCTACTACTAACAGTACTATGTGATGTTAATAAGGTATAGACAGAAAAAAAAAAGTAAATATTTTACTGAGTTTTTTGAAGGTATGACAGGGATGGGCCATGCTGTCTTCAAGGTAACATCCACCACATGTAATGATATGAGATATTACATGCAAAAAAAGTCATAAAAAGAGCAGAAAAGTAGGAGAATGAAATGGACCAAAAATAATTACAGAACTTTAGTTAGATTACCTACTGTCACAGTGTGATTTTGGTTTGCCAATTTTAATATATTTAATTTCTTTCGGAGATAGAATTTAGGAGTAGAGACTAAGCAGGCTCAAAACTTAAAAGGGTATAAGAAGAAATTTATTAATAACGCAAAAAGAATTCAGAATAAGATTTCTAGATTATTTCCTCCTCCTCCTCCCTTTATTCCACATTTCTTAACAACAACATACAGAAAACTTCAGTTAGATTTTTACTTAAATAATCATTTCAGTTCACTTAGAGATAAAAGTTCCTTTTTTGGTTTAGGCTTAGGAGGGTGTCTTCACCTTCACAATCTACATCCACCCAGGAAAACATTGCAGATTATGACTCTCCTCTCAGTCTCCAGTCTCCACAGTCCTTCCAGAGCCATGTTATGGGTTATGGTGTATCACTTTTAATGGCAGGCTGCTGAAAAACAAAATTTTCTTCATGTCCTCTCTATCAAATGTCTCTGTCAATATTCCAGTCCCAAAGCAAAAAGCTTCATTTCCCTGAGGCAAAAAGTCTTCTACTCAAGCACCCATCCTCCCCAAGTATACTTCATAGTTAAAAGAAATTTTAGTGTAGTCACAGACCCCTTATAGCCCCACAAAAAAGGTTTTCAGCTACTCATCAGTTGCATCTTTTCAATCTCTTTTCATCTGGAACTTTATCTTCATTCTGCTGACTTCTGTAGTCTCCATGCTTTATTTCTTCTCATTCGGGAATCTCAGGATATCGACAATCTTATCCAGGCATTAAAAAGAGTTAAAACTGTATCCAGGTGATGATGAAGCCACATGATCTGCTGGAGGCCTCTTCTCTCAGAACAGGGGGGGAAGGGAGAGCCTTTGGTGGGTCCCCGATCCCCCCGCTCTGCCACGCCATGTGGAGAGTGGAGATGAGCCGAGCTGAGCTGAGCTGAGCCGAGCTGAGTCGAGCTGAGATGAGCTGAGCCGAGCTGAGCTGAGCCGATCTGAGCCGAGCCAAGCTAAGCTGAGCCGAGCTGAGCCAAGCTGAGCTGAGTCGAGCTGAGTCGAGCCGAGCTGAGCCGAGCTGAGCCGAGCTGAGCTGAGCTGAGCTGAGCTGAGCTGAGCCGAGCTGAGTCGAGCCGAGCTGAGCCGAGCTGAGTCGAGCTGAGATGAGCTGAGCCAAGCTGAGCTGAGCCGAGCCGGGGGCCACCAGTGCCAGGTCAGGGGCCGGGGCCGGGGTGCCGGGCCAGGCCCGAGGCTGAACCCAGAGCCCAGCCAGAGACCCCCACACCTCCCGAGGCTGGAAGCTGAAAGAGAGTTAGTTAACTTAATCCAATGTGATTTGTGAAAGCGAAATAACTTTTTAATTGGTTTTCTGTGCTGTTCACCACTAAATCCACTCTCTGATGGGTCTCCGCATCCCACAGGGGAAGCCCCCAGAGAAGAGACAGCCCCTCCGTTTCCCGGCCTCGTGGAGCTTTCCCTGAGGCGACTCTACCCCTCCTCCCCTTCCATGTGGAACCAGCACGCCTACTTAACATTTTAGAACATGGATAAATGCCCTAACCCTTTGGGAGCAAAATAAACACCACTATATAATCATAACCATTAAGCTATGTAAAATTATAAGTGGTTTTGCAGCTCCCCTTTGCACTATTTGAAACTATAGGATTTTTTTGTTTGATTGGGGTTTTTTGCTTTATTTTATTGGTATGTGAAAGCGTAAGACATTATTTCGCACTTTGAATGATATTTCAAACAAGAAAAGGTCAATTGTCTGGCTTCATTTTTTTTCTGTGTAAACTAAGCTTTTAATTGTAATAAAGTGCACCCTATTTCTCCCTAAAATCCTGTTAATCTTTCATTTTAATGCTATAATCCCATCTAAACACTGGCTGGCTTCAGCACAAAATTTTGGTTTTCTATTTTTCCTCTCTTTACTAGTGATAGAATCAGAGAATGACTTTTGAAAGGATGAGTTATCACTCATCATCTAATGTTAAAGGAAGATATTCCAGGGAATATGCTTCTACCTCCTTACAGCAGTTTCAATATACAGTCTGTCAGGCTCTCTCTTTTAACTATGGTGGGGTTTGTTCTGTGGGATTTTTTGTTTCATTTTGTTTTGGTTTTGGTTTTGATTGGTTTGTTATTTTTCTGTTTTGTTTTGGTTTTTTTCCCATGAAATCTCTTGATGTAGAAGAGTCTATGAGTAGTAACATCTGTAGAAGAGTCTATGAGTAGTAACATCTTACTCTTACACCAGAAAACATTGCTACTCAGTTTTATTGGCTCATTTTTCTTCTACCAATTCCTGACACACAGGTCAATATCCCCAAAATAGTTATATCTTAATGACCAATATTCCTCTGAGGTTCTTTATTGATTTTAGCCATTGACATAATATAAACTATTTGCATAGAATATGTTAAGGATGTGTGATTATAAAATCAGTACCAATCTGGAAGACAACAGTTTTTAAAAATTATTTTAAATACAGGACTTCTATTGTCTTCACCCTAAAGTTATCAGAAATTAAACCAGGATTTTCCAAATATCCCATCTCCCTTTTTTGGAGCCAATTTTTACCCTATAGTTTCCATTTCTTGAAAAGTTCAAAGGTTTACCATGTAACTAGAAATTTAAATTTGAAGAAAAAAAAAAAAAAAAAAAAAAAAGAAAAATAAAAAATAAAAAGAAAATGCAGGCCATATCTAGATATTTTGGCAAAATATGCTGAGTAAATCAGTATTGGTTTTACCAACCTGGTCAGATAGATAATTTTATAAAGGGACAATATATCTTGATATTAAGATTCCTATTGTATTGATTCCTAAATTAATGACCTTTCTGTTCCATAAAATTTTATTGAATTCAGGATTTAAATATAGGGCCACCAATGTCAGCATTTATTACTAATAACTGAAAAATGTAATTGTCCCAGTCTGGGGTTCCTCCTTTGCCCCGAGATCACCCCAGAGGGTTACGAAGGTGGTTCAAACCCTGGTTTTCCCCGAAGCCGCCGAAGAGAGACTGCCGGAGATGGTTTTCTCTTTTTCCAAGGACAGTTTATTATTTCTTATCTCTGGGACCTTTTGCCTGGCCAGCAGCTGTCTGCTCAGCCTGGCATCCATGGTGGAATCTGCCTGGTGAAGGCAGGGCTTATCTTATATAGTTTGTATTACATATTACATGTTTACAAAATTTTCCCAACACAGTACAATTTTATTAAATGGTCCAGCCCTGACCCCATCCAATCCAAGAGTGCCAACGTGTCACCCAACATGGATGACATGGAGAAGAAGGAGGAAAAGGTGTCCACCCCCCAAATTCTCCATCTTGGCCATGTGTCCCTTATCATAAACATTCAAAAAATCCTATTTATCTACGTTCTAACAATCTAATTTACACTTCACTAATTTTGGCAGCTTGTTTCCATTCTCCTTGTGCTAACAACTTCCCCCAGGAGTTAGAATTCAGCACCTGTGACACCAGGGTCTCGCTCAGAGGTCTTTGAGACCCTTGCCAGGGGGGTTTTGAGACCCCCAAGGAAGCCAGGGGTACACCCTGGGCTCCCACATGTAATATCAAATGAATGTTCAGCAATCTTTCTGCTGGAATTTAATGAAGGTGAAATGGAAGAAACCAAGTAAGTTATTTTATGCTTTCTGAGAGGTAAAAAATAAGAATGGAGAGAAATATTAACCTCTCAGCAATCATAAGTCTGTCAATAAGTATTTGCAGGTCTGAGACTTGAAATAATAGTTTAAACCTCAAATACATTATTCTCAGTCTTCCCCTGGAGTTTAAACAATAGTCCCTTATTTCAAAACAAGATGAAGGGAGACTCTAGATTTTACATTTTTCTCATTAGAATATTAGCCCAAGAAACCAGAAACCATGCAAAGCTGCCTCTCTGTAAGTACAAGATCATGAAATGGCTTCCCTTAATGTAAAACTTATCTTTGCTTTGACACTCAGATCATCCTTGGAGCTAGAACATGTGTCAGACTAAGAAAGGCACACCAGGCAAGTCCCTCGAGTCTGGCAGGAACACACCAATCATGCAGATACACACGAGTGTGGTAATCACAACTCCACCACTGTGACAGGATCTATGGCCATGCTCAGTTCATCCTTGCAGTGTATACTAATGATTAGAGATATTAGAGATATTTCTTTTGTGCAGGTCTGAGTAACAGCACAGAAAGAACTAAGGCTCCCAAAATAACTAGCATCCAATGAAATTAATTTTTGTTATAAAATTAATATTTTTCTTAAGCTTAAATATATATGGAAATATGTGAAATGTTCCCCTTAGAAATAGCTAAATTACATTATTATATACTTCAGTTTTCCTTACTCTATTTTATTTTTAGTTATATTTAAAATGTCTGTGTGTATCAATTAGTACACACAAATCTGCAGTTGTCAAAGTAAATATTAGCAAGAACCAGCTATTCACTTTCTAAATACTATTGATGATGTTTTTTCTATCTCTATCTGTCCATATTATTTTATTAATTTTTTTAACCTTCATCAGGTCACATAAATGTAATACCATTTAAAATTGAGTGACTAGTGGTTGCAAAGAAAAAACTTTGACCTTGTAAACTACAATATTCTTTTTCTGGAAGGTAGAATGAGTGAGAGACATAAGTATGTAGCTTTTTTGACATCTATATTTTTACCTGACACTTAGAAAAGCCTGGATCCAACCATGGGTGAGGCCCTGCACCTTGTTTCATAAACTTTGCTCTAGTAGAATATAGAAGAAATTGTAATATAACGCACAACAGCAAGCATAGGTATGTTTGGTAGGCATTGCTAAAATGTGTACTCAGGGTGATATGATAACTGGTATTCCCTGGACGATCTATTGGACAAAATAATAATTAAAAAAAAAAAAAAAAAAAAGTTGTTGCTTTTTTGTTTAGTTGTTTTTTTCCCTGTGAAATATTTACAGTTTTATGTTTATTAGAGCATAAATATTAATAAATGCTGAGAGAAGAACAGGAAATTCTTATTTAGGAATGGATGCTTTGTTTTAATTTTTGTCAAAATTTTTAAACTTTTTTTTAATCACAATAAAAATATGAGTGCATATAAAAATCAGTTGTTACTCTTTCTTTTCTGAGTGTTTGGATTCAGATTCTCGGATTTATTGACAAGGCCAAAGTTCTAAAAAACTATGTCATTAGAATCTAAAAATCCTTTACTAAGAGAAAAGCATAATTCATCAGAAGCTTATTTCCTGAAAAAATATCATAAAAGACACCATTTTCTGTTCAAAATTTCCCAAAATATCTTTTCTTAATAGTGCATCTTATTTCACACCAAAAATCAAGACAGAAGCAAAAAATGAAATATGAAGTTTGCTGGGGAGTAGTCCTTAGCAAAAATAGTCTTCAAGGTGCAGTTCATCAAGATTTTACAGGGAATAACTATTCAGCTGGTTGTTTAAAACCAACCATTTCACAGAAGCTCTCTCCCTAAGAGGCTAATTGTTTGCACTGGAATTGTCTCAGTTAACTACTTCTTGTGTCTTTCCACTGCTATTTTAACTGTGTGATAAATTTAAGGGAGTTTGTGAATGCTGTGAAACTGACAACAAGAAACTGCTTAATAACTTTCTCTTGATATATGTTTTAAATGAGATGTAGCTTCAGTGACTTAGAAACATTCTCATTAGGACAAAAAAAAGAGCTAACATGATTTTTCAGTCACTAAAAATGATTAGTCTTCTTCACAGTTCATAAAATATCTCTATCCAGTCTTTAATACTAGTTATTTAATTTATTAATTATTCCTATTCTGTGTTTATCATTAGTTTTAATTCTTGCTATAAATGAGAGCTACAGTGCAGGAAATGAGGGGTGAATAGACAAGGAGAAGAGAGCTTAACTGTCATTCTTAGCACTATCAAATAATCACAGGATATGAAATATTTAAAGAAATTAAAGGAAATTATACCCGCTCATCTTTTCTTTATTCCAGAAATTCTCTCTCATAAAGGAAGTTACAGTCAAATATGAAGACATCCCAAGCAAATAAAACCACAAATAAATAGAAAACTCAAATAAGGAAGCAAATAAAATAAACAAAAAACAACAAAACAAAATGGAAAGCCCAAACAAACAAACAACAGATGGAAATTGAAACAAGTTAAAACTCTGATCTTCTTCCTCTTCCTAAAAGTAAAATGAAACAAAACCTCAAAAATAACAAACCCACCAAGAAATCCATCTTTCAAAACCTCAAACACTAAGATGTTCTGACTTTTATTATAGATTAAGGGAGACTACCTGCCATGGGAGAGTTTATAATATTGTTTTCATACTGTGGGTTTTTATTCTGGTTCATGGACATCCCTGATTGCTGAATGATCATTTTTCATCATGAGAAGAGACAGTAGCACTACTGGGAAAAATTTGTCTCCATTGCTATCTCCTTAGACTCATCCAAGACAATCACAGAAGAGGAGAAAGTCTGCCCTCCTATTCTTGTTTTTTTTACTTTTTTGGAAAAAAATGATCATTTCATGCTCATCACAGCAAAGCTGCATCCAGCCTTTCCATCCCCACCAAGTTCATTGTGGTATCAACTATTGAGCTCAGAAGAGCAATTCCCCCCTCAGCTCTGCAGTCTGCTGTGCCAAGATGTTGACATCAATGAACTCTAGAAATTTTCTGCCTTATTTGTGTCATGCTGTGCTGCTCTTCCAGCAGATATGGGACTGGAGCCTGTAGGCAGGAAGCTTCTTCCAGCTACTGAGGAAGGCCTCTCCAGCTTCCTCCTCCTCACTGGTCAGTCTGTAGCAAACACTCAACACAATGTTGCCCGTGTTGTTCTGCCCATTGATCCTGACCAACAAGCTCTTAGCTTGCTTATCACCCACTCTAATCCAAACTTCTGTACAGTCTCACTGTTATTCCACAAAAAGGGAAAACTCCCCTGCTTTTCATCCCAGCCCATCCTTCACAAAGACTGCATCCATTCATGGCAGCATACCAGTCATGGGAGCTATGCCACCAGACTTTCCTGGTCTTCTTCCACACAGACCTCTAACTCTTCCTGTTTACGCAAGTAAGCCTGTAAATCTGAGAAAGAAAGATTCTTATTCCAAAATAATATATATATATATATATATATTTAAAAGCTCTTTCCTCATCATTCTCTTCCTTATGAGCATGTAGAAGATACAGACTCAAATTCTTGCTTTTTCTAATTTGAGACAAGCTAAGAAATTAATTCATATATAATTTTAAGATATTGAACATTTTTTATCTTTGCTAACAAAGGCTGTCTTCTGTGTGGACTGCCCCATGTGGAGCTCTAGTCCAGAAGCCAGGTATCACCTTTTAAATTGTTTGATCACCATCTCCTTATGCAATAAAACTTTTACATTCAAAACACTCCTCCTCTTTACCATGCTGTTATCTAAAACCATGGAAGGAAAACCTCTTTGTGCCATTATTAAAGAGTGCACAACAGTTGTCAGAAAAACAGAGCTGGGATACCTTGGGACATATGAGAACCATCTAAGAATAGAATTTGCAGAGTAAACGCAAGTAAAGTCTGATTCTTAGTGCTGCATTCAGCTCCAGCAGGTCAGTCTCAAGATTTTGTTGTTTGGTAACATCCTCTGTAAATGCCTGGTTTCAAAATGGTACCTGTATTCTCCTAGTCTCTGGTTAAGGCAAGGCATCAAGTCCAAGTTTTTGATGTTTTCCCTGTATTTACCATTAGAAAGATGCAATATTCTGAAATCAGCTGAACTTTAAAAACATTTAAGAATTTGTAATATTTATCAGGAGTTACTAAAATAAAAGTCAAACGTATATATTTGTCAGGAATACAGTCAAAGATACAGATAAGATATTAGCACTATCGCTCTACAGTTTATTATGTAGCAGATAAAAAAAACAAAATCTCAAATTTCTCTGAATATTGTTTTTAAGTAGGTTTTCCACTATTCCATCTTCAGGGCACTAAGACATACACCCAGGTGCCACTGAAGCTGTTACAATAGCTGAGCAGGCATATTGCTATGTCTGTTTTTCATAGGGATGTAAAGCTGATCAAAACTGGTCAAAACTTAAGAGAGATGGTAAAGATCTTGGTCAAAAAGTATGAAACAAAAGACAAGTCAGAAAGATGGCTTTAGAGATTTATTATTGTTATTGTTATTGTTATTCTTATTGTCATTCTTTTGGGTTTTTTGTTTTTGTTTTTGTTTGTAATTTGCTTTGTATTTTTGTAATTTTCAATGCTTTTGAGAGACTGGAATGATAATGGCTCACATAATCAGGGTGCAACCTGATGATGTGCAGGTGCAGAAGGCATGAACACCTGGCACCTCAGGCTACAAATTGGGTGTTGAACAAGGTAAAGGAAGGGGCAGCTAAGAGACAGATTGTGCTTTTTAACATGCCAAAGTCCATACCCAAAATTGCTCAGCTCTGAAAACTCCTCTGTGGAGAAGTACCAGGATATTCACAGGTAGCCTGAAGGCATTTATCCCTGCTTATGGGCCATAATGGGGCCATAAATGATTAAAACGCTGATAAAAGGCAGCTGTAGCATCCATTGGTGGTCTGGTCTTTCTACTTTTTTCCTACTCTTCCTTCTCTGTTTTCCTAAGTGCTATTTTTATGCTTTTATAGTTCTGTACTACTATAGCTAATAACCAAGATGGTTACATACCTGCTTTCAAAATTGTTCTAAAATAAACCCCTAAATGATAAAAATATAAATATTTGTAAACACCAATAACTCAGTGTTCTCATTTCCGTCCAATCTGTCCTAAGTGATCTCTAAACAAGAACCTGGGTTACTCTTCCCTTCTGGAGTGGATTGTAACATTGTTATTATAGACTTTATTGTTGATCTGTTTTTATAATTTTCAAATTTTTTTTTTCCCCAAAAATAGAGCTGTCCTAAGAAGCCTATTTCCAGGCTGAAAAGGGCAGTGTCTTTTCTGTGTGTCTGCCTCTGTGTGCTTTCTGTTTCTCTGAAAGTGCAGAAATCCCATTATCTGATATAATTTCTATTGAACATAAATATCAGCAAAATCAGTACACCTTTGCAATGTTTTAGCCTTTCACCAAATGTATGTTTTACAGAAAATGTATAATAATATGATTTTCTTTGTTTTACTGCTCCCAGAATCTCAGAAATCTTCCACTGCTAGTGGAGAATTGTTAATGGTGCTCAAAGAGCTACTTTACTCAATCTCGAGGTTGGAAATTAGTTGTGTGATTTTTTTTTGCATTGCTGTTTATGGCTTATAGATGAAGAGAACACTTTAAAAAAACTGCCACAAAAGTCTTGACATAGCCCAAACTTCTAAATAGACAAAATATTATTTTACCATGGTCTGCGTGGAATGGGCAATGATAATTGCTATTAGCTCTCAACCTTATGCTTTTTGTACTGATAGAAATTTTGTTCTAACTCACAACACAGAACTGTCTCTCATTCCAGTCAGAGACTCAGATACCCCAATTTTAAAACCATTTTTTTTTTATTTCTGGAGGAGTCAGAGCTTTTTCAGAACCTGTCGAAATCTGTAGCACTTATTTCCAGTCAAGATACCTAACATATTTCTTCAGCTTTCTTAATTTTTGTGAAAGTTTCTCTCTTGGGAGATGCTTAAAGAAGAAATATAAGATGACAAGTGCTAGTTGTATCACTTAGTGTGACATGCACTGATATGATGAGGACACAGGGCAAAGGATTCTGCAGAGATCAGATGCAGGTTCCTGAACAGACCAAAATAAAATCTTAACAATCTTGCTTTACACAGGCTCATGTTTCCAAATATTATTTGTGCTCCTACTAGGAAAACAGCTAGCAGATATTTTTAGAATAAAATTTAGCAACAGCCCTGACATTTCTGGGTTTTCTATATAGTGTGTGCCTGGTCTCTAGCGTGGCCAATTCACACAAACAGATTTGTTCATGGTTGGGGTGTTCTGATAGCATCTTTGATAGACACTGACAACTTCTTACATGCCTTTTGCCCTCCCCATACCATCTTCTTTATCTTCCATTATCTGAAAATTACACCACACACCCAATGTTGGGTTTTTTTCTTTTCTTGTTTGTAAATGCAGGTGTTAAAAATGGTGTTAATACATTTCATACTGTTTTCAGCAGGCCTCTGAATGGACAAGCATGTATTTTTCTGGCCCACTTTTCTTTCTCCATTCCTCTTTCCCATCCCGATCACCAGTCTTTTTAATATGGTTTTCAAGCTTGTGGAATTATTTCCACTTCATTTATGAAAGTCATGGAAGTGCAGTAGAGGTTAGTGTAAGATTCTAAGTACATATCTACATGTAGTTGTCCATTTCTCTGTCAGTACCATGAAGTTTACAAGCAGATACCCTTAGAGAGTAATATGAGGAGAAATGTTGCAAAGGGTTCATGTTTTTAATTTATAAACCCCAAACTCCTTATTAATTTTTTTCCTGATAAAGAGGTGATAAGTAAAATATTACTGGGAAGAGGTTTTTGCTTTATTTTCCATATTTCTGACTAGCTTTAATACAGATAGCTATAACATAAAAGCTAGAGGGTGTCTCCTGAGGGATAACATATATGCTGGTAGCTGAATACAGCTAGGTTTGTATTTAAAGATACAAGGTTCTGGATTATCAAAGTCTGTTTGAAGTCCTCAGAACTTAAAATATTTGAACTATAATCTTAAGTTCCTTTTACACACCAAACAAATTTGAAGTTATCACTATTAAATTTGAAGTTATCACTATTAAAAGCACAGAAACAGCACTTGAAATACACAATTACTGCTTTCCCATCCATAAACAGTGTATTTCTAGCAAAATTATCAAAGCTGCATGGTCTGTTGGTCTCATAAGGGCTCTTGGGCAGCTTGTGGAACCAGCTCGACTGAGGATACATGGTTCTGCTTCTGGCATGACTAATGCAGTTGGGAAATACGCCAGGCATCAGGCTCTTGAGGGAGGAGGGAAGAAGAAGAGAAAGCTAAAAAGAGCCTGGAGGGGAAGATCCAAGCAAATGAGCCAGCAGGCTTCACTGGAACACCATTTGACATTTGCAGGGCTGTAATGTTAGAAGCCTGCAGCAATACTGAAGCCCTGCTGCTCTAAGGGGCAAATCTACTGAAAAGCAAGCAGTGAACCCCATGGGAATAGGGTTGAAACATGGACATGAAAACGAGCAAGTGTAGCACATCAATCCCTGTGTTGCACAATAATATAAAGCAGTACAGGGATGGAAGCATGTCCGAGGGACATTTGTTTATCTTGTAAAGAAAAGGTAAGGGATGTCATCTTACAGAAAATGCAGGTAGCCTTTTGAGATGGGAGACAACATTTTTAAAAAAATTATTTGCCAGACAATTTTCCTTTGAATTTCCCTCTGAAGCATCAATTAATACAGAGGAACAAATGCCAGCAGTTGTTGTGTTAAGTCTGGATCTTTTAATTTAAAATAAGCTGGCAAAATAAGGTCACTGATGTTGTTAGGAAAGATGCCATGCAATTTCTCTGTCTAAGCTACCTTGGTGCATATCAAATATAATTCTCCTTTTCAATGAAATGATAATTTTATAGCAAGCTGCTGGCCTCAATGTCAAAGGGGTTAGGGTGATTGTCTAATTTGAACAATCCTTGTTTGTTTTCTCACTCTTTTCTTCCCTCTTCTGTATCTGGTCCTGAAATGCCTCCTACCTTGGGAAAACAGATCTTTATTTATAGTGCTGAAAAGATATTAAAGCAGCTAAACTAAGTGAGTTCTTTAAGGTTCATGGCCAAAAAGGCTGACAAAGCTCTAACTGTTTTCTTCCCCTAGAGGGAAGAAAAGAAATATAGAAAAAAAGAGACAGGAAAAAACCACAACCCAAACTGGTATCTTTTGTTCTAGAAGATGATAAAAACTGCAGTAGTGATCACTGACAGCAATTTGTCTCCAGTGTACTGCATGAGAAATTAATTATATGATCTTGTGACAACTGGCTTTCTACGTGGCTGGGATGTAGTAATAAAGGCAGTAGGATTTCAGAATTTAACAGTTGCTCAGCTGCAATGCAGGTAATTTGAATGAATTATTCTGCTTTCAATATGCAGTGTGTAGGCATGCTCCTTCCTCTGAGCTGGTCAAGGTTGCAGTGTCACGTAGTGTATCATTTCATAGTCCAAATCTGCTACAGGGCACACTGGCTGAAAGCAATTTGCATTTTACAGATTTTTTAGGAGCTTTACACAGACTGTGATCAGCAGAATACTCTGTTCCTCTGTTAGCAAGGCATTTCCACACCCTATATTACAGGTACAACCCTCTGTTCAGCCAGTTCATGCAGTCTCTGAGCAGACATGGCTGGCTAGGATTTGCATACTACTCTGCATATGCACAAGGTGTACAAATCATGTACATTTGGGAGGTTGTTTGTGTTGTGTGCACAAGATGTTCTTGTGCACAAGATGTGTGTTTTTCCATGTTTTATTTTTGGATTCTCATATTATGAGACAGTAAGACTCAAGGTGCCTCACTTTGTGAAAATAAAGCTATTAATAAACAGCCTTCTCACATTCTTCACAGAAAATCCATATCATTATAGGTATTTTGGGTGTGTTCCAATTTACAAGGATTAAAGACAATGATAAGAAAATAAATCACCACATATAAATGTTTAACTTATCACCGCATTCCAGGAAAATCGGGGAAAAAAAGTTGGGTGTGTTTAAAACTGTAATTTACTACAGGCAAAAAATATTTAATATAATTTTTGTCATATTTCTGCTGAAGAAGATAATTCTGTGTAACCAGTGCTAGTAAATATTATTATGTAAATCATATTAAATAGTATGAAATATTATTAAATATTATTCTCTTTGTGAAATATATATCTATTTTTTGCTGTCTTTGACCTAAGAGTATAATTTAGCTCATAATTATACCAATGCTGTGCAAGGAAATGGTATAAAAAAGAAAATAGTTTGTAACTTCTTTTATTGTTAACATTTCAAAATCATCCTGAAAACTGACCTCCAATAAAAGGAATGGCTCTGTATTAATTTATCTAATTTCTACAAAGCGTAAGACCTTCCTTAAATCTTATCTTTTGAATGTAACATTCATATAAATGCACTTTGCCTAACACCCTGTTTTGCTTTGTTAATCAAGGAATTGAAGTTAGCATGAGGAAATTTCCTGCCTACTTCTGAATGTTCTTGTTATTTAAAATATTGTTGCTAATAGGTACTGAGTGGAAAGTACTTCACAAGGCTTGGAAACAGGAGAAATATTCTTTTCTTCTTAAATCTATGCCTGGCAGCCTCATTTTTTTAATATATCAGTACAAACTATTATTTGGTCATGTATTACAGTGGGTGATGTGAAATGTCACACACAGTTCCATCAGCCATGTGAAGAGACAGGTTTGTCACATAACTGAATGAAACAGCAAGACAGAAAAAAAGGCAGAAAAGAAAATGATGAACGTTGATGTGCTATGGAAGGGCACCTCAGGCTATAGCAAAAATAGACTTTGTTTTGTGCCACTGGCAATGAATACTGCAGTGTTCATTGTTTGTGGAGAAGGATTTTGCTGATGATGAAACCAAACTGAACACTAAGATCTCTCTGCAGAACCTTGAAGGCACTTTAGGCAACTTTGCTGGAACAAGCCGCAGTTCAAACAAGGAGGAAAAATGTATCTATGGGAAGAATCCAGCAAAGAAGCAATCTTTCAGTTCCTGTGTTTTTCTCAACATGACCATCAGTTTAACCTTGACCTATTATAGCACAGATCTAAATGCCAGAGAATGTAGTCTTTAATGCTATTGCTACACCTTCTATTCCAGCTTAGAGTATATCTGCATAATATAGGGGTGCTCCTTCCCATTGACTCTTGCTCATAACAGTACACCACATGCACATAGCAATGGTGTAATGACATTTTTGTTTTGTGTTTTTTCTTGTTCTTAATTACTCTGCCAGGGTTAGACTTGGAATATACTCCTTGTCTCCCAAACCATCTCCAATGGAATTAATATAGAATGGGTGGAGAAAACAGCAACCTTTCCACAAATATCAATAAGCACTATCTGATATATTTGATTAGGTTTTGTCTAACGACTATGGATCAGTCAAATATGCACCTTTTAGTTTTTTTCAACTATAATCCTGTAAATCTGGATATTCTTATATCCACATAAACATCCATTTCCTTTTAAAAACTCAGTACAATCTTGGCTTCTACAGCCACACATCACTTTCTAATTCAGTGTGTTTCCTGCCAGTGAATTTTGCTTTAGTTTTTAATTGCTTACAGGTTTTCAGAAAAAAAAAAAAAAATACAGATACAACCAAGTAGGTAAAAATCTGCATGAAAAATCTGCTGAATTTTTTGTCTTGTTTTATTAAGTCTTTCCAGTGCGAAACCTTATATATGATACTGTTGGTGTTAGAACATTAAATTAAATCAAATTGTTATATCATAGATATGATAGTTACTTGTCTGCTACAAGGGGAATACAGAACAATCAAAAAATGGTGCATTTTTAGAATCAGACACAGATCTGCTGGAGCAGATAAATATATCCCTCTCTCCACTGAATATTACTGCCCTTCAGTTAGAATTTAAGGGTTCCTAAGTTCTCACACTACAGGTGATATGTAAAAATCCAATTTACTTCACAAGACAGGGATATTGGTCCTAAAATCCAGAAATACAGTTTTTAGTCATGTGTTACCTCATCAAATAATTTTTTGGTGATATTGGTGTGGGGTTTTTTTTGTTTGGTTTGGCTTGGTTTTGTTATTTTGTCTTGTTTTGGTTTTTGCTTTTGTGGGTTGTTTGTGGGTTTGTTTTTTTTTTAGCATGGCGTTAAAGATTATGCATTTCCTGGGACACTGCACAAGAAAATAAGAAAGTGCTGAAGGTTGCAAGTCTCATAGGATAACATTCAATATTTTGGCAGGAAAAGTCAGGGTCTGTTGTGGTCTCATCCTTACCGCTATTAGGAAAGACTATAGCAAATTATCTTCAAACCTTCCTTGCAGTTGATTTACTCCAGAAGGCATATCAACAGTCAATTAAATGCAAGTGTCTGTGCTAGTGCTCTGGTTCAGATCAGGGGGGAGCTTTTGAAGCTTATATTCCAATGATGCCTCTGAATCTCTCATATGCCATTGCAGAATGGCTCTGGGTACAAGCATCATGATTATTGAGGAATTAGTATTGAACCAGGAAACTAAGGTACTTGCTGCTGTGATAAACCAGAACACACATTGATTATTTGTTGCAATAAAAAGTGGTAAAGAGGGTGCTAAAGTAACTTTTATATAAATAATTTTTTAAATCTTTTTTTCCCCCATAACAGAAACAGCTGAGAGAACAATGCGTTTGCAAGAATCCTTTCCTTGAATAGGTGTCATAATTTCCTTTCTTTAAAGTACTTTTACTCACCTTAAAAAGGAAAGAAAATATGTGTCCTAAATTATTGTTCTTGGGGATATCCTGGGATTTACTCTGCCATACCCATGTACTTGGAGACATGGAAGAAGAAAAAAATATAGAAATAAGCAGGGCTTTTGTGTGGTGGTTTGTACTAAACACATAGCTGAGCCCAGTTGTCCCACCTAATTCCTTCACATTGCCAACATGTCTGAGAAAGAAGGGAAAACTGACCAGCCATATACATTGTTAAGTTTTAGTTTCTCTTGAATTTACTATGTAGATTACATTTGTCAGGTAAAACCTTAGATTTTCTAATTTCATTATAAAACTGATTAATTTTTAATTCACATCTATATCATCAGAAGTGATTGCTATCAGGACACTGAGGGGACCTCCCCAGATCTCCCAAGTCTAGGGGTTCAGCTGTCTGAGTTTGGGGGCAGCTCTGATGTTTGTGACTGTGTAGCCTTGAACCAGAAAGCTGTGAGGAAAAACACCAAACCAAGAGCTGTGAGGGAGAGCTCCAAAAGGATCCCTGCTAAAGGCCCTCGTGGATTTGGCTGAGGGCACTCTTAAGCTCAGACACACACTTTGTGTCTTGCTGAGCTGTGTACAGGGGAGCTCACACTTGGCAGCATTTTTCTGGAATTGACCTGAGCCCTGACACTGATCCTACAGAGGGGAGTTTCATCCACATCAGACATTTCTGACATCAGCAAAACCTTTCGGAGTTTTCTCATGTGTTAGGCACGACAACATGTATGGTGGTATAAAATGCAATGACACAAATCACAGAAACAAAAAGCATGTAAAGAAAGGAGAAAGTGTTCTCTGCCTTCCTGTGGAGATTCCACAGGCTGGAATGCACTACAGGTGTCATTGCACAAACTTTACAGGGAGTGGTGTTCTAAAGGACATTTAAAAAGCATGTATAAACTGACTCCCTGCATAGTTCCTCTCTTCTCTTAAAAAGGAACATTTTTCTTTTTGATTTCAATCTATTGCGATAAGTTTTCTTCAGTATTTTTAGGGATAAGAGCCAATAAAGAATTATTTATTTATTTATTTCTCATTGTGAAACCTTAGAAACTAAACTACAGGTTTTCTCTTATATTAACAAATTACAAAGACAACTACAAACTGTTGTAGTGGTAAGGATACTCTAACAGAATATTAACTTTTGACAAAGCAGGTGTATGAAAATTGCTATTGCTGATCTTTTAGTTATGATTTAAAGTTAATGTTTAAGTCTTTTACAACACCTTTTCAATATTTAAAAAGCATTCAATTTTCTATTTCACAAAAATAAAAAAAGTTGGTTTATATCTTGACATTTTCCTGCATTCTCAATTTGTATTTTGCTTTTTGTCTAATGACAAGAAGACTGAATAAATTGGTTTTTATGGCATCTCTTAATAATATGCATATTAACATCCTTAATATAATAGTTAGCATCAGCCTTAAGGAAAAAAAAGTGATCCATTAAAGATACTAGGTCCATGATTATAACTTGGTAGTTTTCCTATAATTCAAAATATGGAGCATGAAACAATGATCCATAGACAATAGCTAAATAAATTGTTGCTTATTTCAAGCTCTGTAATATTTAGAATACTTTCAGGGGATCTGTATATTAAACTAATACCTTACTACACAAGGAATCACTAATTCACTTTTGATATGACATTCATGTAATTTTTTTCTCATCTTCAGTGGTTCATAAGCACAGTCACAACAGGAATGCTCATTAGTTTTTTTTCTTACCTCTAAAGGGAATTGAACACATACAATATTGGAAATACAAATTCATGTGCAGAAATACTGCAGACTCCAATTCATCTTCTTTGTGCTGTATTTCTTTTCTTAATGGTTTCATGTCAAGTTGATGTCTTTTATCCATATGAACAATTACAAAGCAATTTTAGGAAAATGAGGGAAAATCAACCACTGTCGTATTTACTCATTGTATGATTCATCATTTGACTGGTCTATTATATTTCCTATTATGTAAAATCATTTTTGTTTGCAAGGTATTTCTAAATGATGAAAGAAAGGGTTTCTCCCCCCTCTCTCCAGTGTTCAGTAGAATTATTGTTTGTTTAGACAAGGCTAGAAGCAAGGCCATGGAATGTTATGAAAGATCAAATGAAATGTGGAAATAAATTTTGGAACCTATTTCTATCCTAACATGAACATTTAGGCTGCTCTAGGTAAAATCTCCCCTGGGCTTAACAAAAGGGAAAGTGTTGGTCCAAAAAGGTACCAGTGAACATGCAAAATAAGTTTGGGTAAATTACATTATTCAAGTATTACCTGTGTAGTTAGTTGCATGTTAAAGTTTCTGAAATAATGCAAAAAAAATCTCCTTCTTATTTAGCTCCAATAATTATACTACTAAATGGAATGAATAATCCAGCTAGGAAACAAGTTGGAAAAAAGGGGTAAATAGTGAATAGCCAACCACATGACAACAGTGTGAACATTTAATCTACTCTTTCACATCACTGAACACAATACACAAAAACTTTCTTATATGTTTACAAAAGCCTTTGTAAAAATGCAAAGGTGTGCTTGCTTGCATCAGATTAGAAATTCTTTCAACACCATAACACTCTCTTCACTAGTACATGAATTTGATAATTGAGTTTGCTTTTATGGTAAATGTATGCAAGAAACATCTTCATTATTTAAAAAAACACTAGATCCTTCAAAAAATATTTTACGTTTTCCCAATGAAGCATGAAATTTGTCAGTCATGGAAAATAGAGTTCATGTTTGCAATAACAGCTCTATGTTAATCACACTACCTTGGAAAACCTACTAATATGTTTGTTAATGGCTTATCTGATCTTCCTGAAACCAGATATTTCCGTGAATGCTCAGAAATACTGATTTTGTCCTTGTGTGTTGGACACACACAGGCAAGACAGCTGATCCCAACTGAACAAAGTGATATTCCACACCACATGGCCTCATGTTTGGCTTATCAATCTGGAAGAAGAAGGAGGAAGGGGTGGGGGGAATTCAGATTGATGGCATTTCCCAAGTTACCCTTATGCACCATGCGTCCCTGCTTTCCAGGAGACAGCTGAGCATGCACCTGCCTGTCCATGGGAAGCTGTGAATTAATTCCCTGTTTTTCTTTGCTTCTGTGTGTGGCTTTTTTTCACCTCTAAACTGTCTTTACCTCAATACAGAAGTTTTCTCACTTCTACTCTTGCAATTCTTTCCCCCATTCCACCATGGGTTGAGCCAGGGCATGAGGGAGCAGCTTAGTATGTTGCATAAGTGGCAGATCTAAGTATGTTGCATAAGTGGCAGATAATAGAATTTTTAACTTGGATTTATTTGATTCTCTTCAGCCTTCAATATGATTATATATGTGGTCAGGATAATTAGATAAACCTTGAGTTGCAAGGGACATGCAGAGTCAGGAATTCATCAACAGAGAAGCAAGCAGGCTGTATTTTCTGCAAATGAGGCTTCTAAAGGCAGAGCAAACAAGGATGAATGAGTGTAGGAAAGTGAATCCAGAGCAGGAACCAGACTCAGGGATGAGAAAGCATGTGTCAAGATTGGAATGAGATGAATGATTGCAACTGCACCCTAAACACAAGCTGAGCAGCCAAGGATAGAATTGTCTCAAAAAGTCAGTGGTAGCACCACTGACCAGTTCTGAAGGCAGGCTCTGGCTACACAGGAGACTGACAGCTTCAGGGAGTTGGGTGCTGATGTATCATCCAGCTGAGGATGCAAGAAGATCACAATTTCAGTGTTCTCTGTTTTTCAATCTAAACCTTCCCCATATGTCCCAAATGCTACCTGTAGAAGTCAAGTTTTCGTTCCTTTTTTTGGTGTGTTTTAAAAGTCTAAGCGCTGAGAAAAGGTTTCTCATGTGTGCAGCATTTATACAGCTTTTCTCTTTTCTACTGAACTGAACTGGGAAGTATTTTTTCTTTCTTTGAGTTCCTATCTGTCCATGAGACTGTCTGAAAAAAAGCCAACAAGATTTTAGAAGAATATAAAATTAATTAAAGCATGGAATGAAGAGAAACAAAAGACTTAGGTTACAAATGCCTTTTTTTTTTCATATAATTGAAAGGCTGAAGAGCAAATTTAAGCATGAATAAACTATCCCTTGTATCACAGAAATATGAATGATTATATAAAAAGCCATTAGATTGAGCATGCTTGCTTTAAGGTGTCAAAATGCAGGTGTCCCTTTTGAGCATGTACTGCCCAAAACAGTCTGAAAATAATTTTGATATACATCTTGAATGGTAAGGAAACTTGTGCTACTCTGAAGTTTTACAGATTTTTTTTTTTTTACTCCTGTAAATAAAATGTCTTATTGGAAGTGATCCAGTGTTTAAGCAACTAAGATTTGTATTAATATTTGGTGGCAAATAAATAACCATGAAAAACACTGGAAGTGAACAAATATATAGACCAAAGAACAATTCTTCTGTGTGTGTGTGTTTGTATGTGTGTGTAAAATTTTTACAGTAGTAAAATAATATCTTCAAACCAATGAAGCAGGGAATTTTTACAAAAATCCCTTATGACATCATATATGTTCTGCTTAGAAATTATTTGACACATTTCTATAAAATCGTCTGAAAATACCTTCCAACACAGATTTATCAATTCATCAAGTAGATGCAAACTAAACAAAACAAAAACAAACAAACAAAAAAACAAAAAACAAAACCAAACAAAAAAACCCCAAAAAAACGAACAAAAAAAAAAGAAACAAAAAAAAAAAAGAGGAAAGATTTTAAACATTTCAAATTAATAAAAGTACTTCTGTAAGTTTCAAATTATTTATCTTTGTTAATTTTTCTTATATAAATCGTGCCAGGATATATGATCTCTATATAGTAGTGGTCCAAGCTAGAAGGCCACAGCACATTGAGGAGCTTGTACTGCAGTAACAAGCTGACATAAGTTCCATCATGCCATGTACTTGGCACATTTCATTTGGTTTTCACGAGTGCCACACTGGGATGAGGTGAGCCATATAATCATAATAAGAGATCTTGGAGGTATCATCCAGTTGGCATTATCAGTGATGTCAACATGTCTTTGGATTTTTCTTGAAGGAAATTAATATGAATTCGTTGTCTGCAGTGATACTTTTAAGGAAAAGTGCACCTTTAAAATATGACATACAGGGAGCCAAGGAAGGTTGTGTCTACAGCACCCTGTAGCCTGATTGGAGGTTCATCCAGATTTTAGCATCTTGCCATTTCCACCTTAAGAAAGGATTTAAGATTTGTAGACTCAAAGTAGCGCACTTCTTTGTGTGCAACATGCATGAACTAAAGGTGCATTTTTCAGCAGTCCTAGTAGCAAGATATCTATCCAGAGTGACAGACAGTTCCCAAAACATAGCTCTATCAACCATCTAATTTTTTTTTGTTTCTTCTTTAAGAAATGTATTTGTCAAACACACACATATGTTCATTATTTTTTGGAGGTTCTGGCTTGTTATGATCCTTATAAGAAAGGCAATGTGAGTCTGTATCAGTACAAGACATGGACCTCTTCAAGTGGGTCCTGAGGAGGAACACAAAAATTTTCAGAGGGATGGAATGCCTCCCCTATGAGAACAGGCTGAGAGAGTTGGGGCTCTTTGGCCTGAAGATTAGGAGACTCTGGAGAGACTCATCATGGCCTTACAATAATTAAAGGGGTTCTAAACCAAAGAGGGGGACAGATTTTTCAGTAGGGATTGTTGCAACAGAAAAAGAGGAAATAATTTTAAACTAAAAGAGGGTAGATTCAGAGAGTAGATATAAGGAAGAAAATTTTTATAATGAGGATGGAAATAAACTGGTTACCTGGAGAAATGGTATATGCCCCATCCCTGGAAACATTCAAAGTCATTGGATCTTCATCTGGTTGTAGTTGAAAATTTCCCTGCACACAGAAAGTGAGGTTGGGCTGGAAGACCCTTAATAGTCCCTTTCAACTCAAACCATTCTATGATACTATGAATTTTCACTTAGTAAAGCTAACACTGTAAAGAAAGAGGATAGACTTGGTAATAATAAATCCCTTCAGATTCTGGGAACCCCAAAATCAGCAGCATTGAAGTCAAAGTGCAGCACACTTGTGATAACATCAGTTGACATTTTGGTCTTTTGAGCTGTTACAAGATTTCTTAAAATGCTCAACTCTACTCATTATTTTTACTGTCCAATAGAAAGGATCACAAGTTCACTTGAGAACTTGTTCCTGCACTGTTAGATAAAGGCAAAGACACACAGGTGGCTTGATATCCAATACCAAGCCGAACCTGCCTGGAGGCTCCTCTGTTCCAAGGAGACAGTAAATTGTGTTGTGCAGTGAGGAATGTGAGCAGCACAGCACACTCCTGAGCCTGCTGAGGTTACCTTTATGAGGACTACTATCCTGTTATGTAGACTACTATCTCCTTCATGAACAGCTGGCGTCCCAAGAGTACATCCATTCATACTGCATGAAACTAAAAGAGCTTCTCACCATTCAACTCCATCCATCTGTCCTTTTCCACCTCAATGCTCAGTAATTTGTTCATTCAAAACTGAAATGTCCCAAAGCATAACATTGAAAAGCAGTAAGAGAGGGGGTGGCAAGTGAAGGGACAAGGGAGGAGACCTCATTACAGTCTTAATTCTGTGAATTTTACATTTTCCACATCCTCATTTAGGTCAAATATTTTCATGTAAATCTGAAGTTTTGTGGAAAGGAAATACTATCTTTGTATTAACTATGCTGAGAATATATTTTGTACTGTCTTCATATGAAGATGTTGCTCAGAAATCTTAGCATTTTGTTTTCTATAACTAGAACATGAACTTGGAAAAACAATTATTCATATTCAAGCTTGAAAATTGCAACTACCGTTTTGAAGCACTAAATTTGCATAAAATGTTTTCTTTCAAGTGCTTAATTCCTAAAGCAATTTCACATAACATGCAAACCATTACTGAAGTAAAAGTACATTTCAAAGGGGTACACAGCGATCTAGCTGCTCAGCTGTCACTGGCATTAAAAGGAGACACGCAGCACTACTTGGAAAGTTTGTTGCTGTGTGTCTCAGTTAATCACATCAAGGAAGGAGCACCCCATACCAGCTTTTTTTTTATTAAAAGTGCTTTTTAATACTTCATTTAAAATCTCAGTTTGAATATTTTATACTTATCTATCAATTACTGTGCAGAGACCCTCCCTCAAGGACTTTTTTTTCTATGAAATTTCATATTTATTCATATTAGATATACCATTACACTTAGTGGAAAGCCCAAGGTAAAATTCTAATATCACTTGTGACTGAAGAGGCAACTGTAGCTATTTTATGATTTATTAGTTTTCTAGTAACAGCCAGCTGCAGTCAATTGAATTGCACTTTGGAATTTGTTTGCTCAAGCAAAGTTTATTTTTTTTTATATTATTGGTATATAGGAGATAAATATTAAACATCTTTGTTCCGTGAACAGTCAGGAAACTTGAGATATAACAGTGAGCTGATTACAAAGTGGAGAGGATGGTCTTTGGTACACCTTTGGCACATGTTTTTTTTCTGACTTTCCTCATTTATAAACATAGCAGGAAAACTGTGGATCTAAGTCTATTAATGGAAATGTAAAATCTAATGAGATCCCATTATTACTTCAAGTACTTAAAGGTACTTGAGATGGGTAGGCAATATTTTTCATTAAAAATCTCATAAGAGAAACTGTGCCACAACTATCTATCTTTCTTCACTTTCACCTTGCATTTTGCTTACTATTTTTGATGAATAAAAGCCAACAAAAAAAAAAAAATCAGTAAATCAGTGGACAAAGAGAAAAATAACTTTCCCTAGTGAAAACCATCATCAGTTGAATATTTCTGTAAACATTTTCTAGTGACTCACAATTACTGCATCCTATTGGAAAGCAATTTTAAACTAGTTGCTTCCTCAGTATTGGCTAAATAAGTATGTTATTCTCAGTTTCTAACATGATAGACTATTTGCCCTTAATCACTAGGTTAAAATAATGCCTTGATATGCAGCAGTAAAGACACATAGGTTTTTATGTAATTTCCTGTATTTTGCCAACTGCTCCCATACTTTCTTACTCCTATTTGACATTTCTAAACAGTATTTTCAAACAAGCTTTGACAAAACTAGCATTTTGAATGATTGGCTGATAGAAAAAATGTTACTCTTTCAGAGATTTAAAATACCTATATATCTTTGCTTAGAAAAGGCTTCAAAGTGCTTTTGAGATGGATATGGCTGCTGAATGAAAAATGTTTCAACAACAGTTCAGACAGTACTTTTTGAATAAAACATATTTCTGTAAAATAAATAAATATAATACATCAATTCAGAGAAAGAAAGATTGAATGTTGTAAATAGTTGTACTATTTAGTTTGGTGTTAGCTCAGATACCAATTATAGTAACTATACGTGTACGCCCTTGTGGACTGGGTATTTCAGTAATTTTTTTTTTCTTGGTAGCAAGCACTTTTCCAATTAAAAAAAAAAAAAAAAAAAAAAAAAAAAGGCTGTATCATATGGCATTAAATCATCTACCAGTATCTCCTGTCACTGGGTTGTCAAGACTTTGTCAAAGAAGTAATTCAGAATATTGCAGTTGTACAAATACTTCAATAGATTTGAATTTTTTCAGTAAATTTTAGTTCTGTTTCATCAAAATGTTTATATTCTGAGGGACTTCGAATCAATGTTTCCTTACAACATCACTTGCACGTCCAGCTGACACCACCTGGATGATAATTTTATCACTTGTCAAGGAGGAGGTGGTTTCCAGAAAAAATGTAAATGAATGATTACAGACATGAATACATACACGGGGGGAAAATGCAGAGGCTGTGCAAATAATTCCTGAATTTATTCACAGTACATTTTTTTCTTATTTATTTTTTTTCAATCATATAGCCCAGACACCACATTAGTAAAGGTACTACTCTTGGAAACCAAATCCTCAGAAAATCTGCATCAGAGGAGAGGACACAAGCAATAAAATGTATATCTGGAGAAGGGCCTCCATGCAAATGGCTATAAGGGTTTCTCATATATACGTTAAATTTTAACATATTCTTTTTTACAAGTAAGTAGAGTTTATATTAAAATATCTTAATTAAATTACAAGATAAACAAAAAATACTTAGATTAGGCCACAACTGCATTAACTTTTCCATAGGTTTGTATGAGCCCTACTGCTTTACTATCAGAACTACCCATTTCTCAATACAGACAGTATCTCTCACTATGAAATATGTCTTAAACATTTTCCTACTCTGATTAATAAAGAAGATGCTGCAAAGAATAATCTTAAAGCAAAGTTTAAATACACATTAGAAACAGAGAGCAATTTCCATCTTGAAATTACTAGGGTAATTTCAGTCTTGAAATTCCTAAAGAGAAAATCAATCGTATTTTTTTGCTGTCATTACCATTGAGTCAGGAAACGAGATTTCTGTCCATAAAAGTTTTAGTTAATACAGCCTTATATTTACAGAGTATTTCAATAATATTTAAACTCACAGTGTGAGTCATTCTTATAATTTATAATACTTAGAAAAACCTGAAAGATGCATGGCAAATCTATTGTGGGTTCAGGTTTAGAACAAAGACCTTGCCTCTCAGAACTGCATTACTGGGAGCTCTTAGGCAACCAGGTACTCTTTATAAAACATGCCTGAGATAACTCTAAAAATATTGCTGGTCAGAAGGGATTATATAGCAAACAAGAGATTAATTTTCTTTAAATGCTTTCTGCAAAGGAAATACTAATCCTATTTCATAGTTCTTTAGCCTCATTGTTAAAATATTCAGTCAGAAGGCTACCAGTAACTTCAACCTGTGGAAAGTAGAATCACATAATGTACTTATAATCTCATAAAAAGTAACTCACCGACTGCCAAGATTAGTGAAATTCAAAAGACAATTTTAAGAAACTGTGATCATTTTAAAATAAGGAAGACATTGGTTGGGCGTCTAGAATTTGATTCCTTACAGGAGCTGCTTAGCTACTGTCCAAATACCCAGAGAATCATAGGATAATAAGATGACCCATCTGATTCCTTGAAAATGTAGGTCAGGTGTTCACTGCCTGAAGAAATTACCTGCAAGGTGACTCAGGTTGCATGGAGCATTAGCCCATCCACTGGCTGCTCATATATCACTGTCATGTGCTGGAAAGAATGTGGCAAAACACAATAAAAGTGAGGAAAGTAATTACAGAGGAGGACAAAGAGAAGACATCTATTTTAATTAAGCTACAAAGAAGTGTACTGGTTGTATATGTGTTTTTTTCTGGAAAGTGGATTTGATATTAAAAAAGTCTTTTAGGGTACAATTCCTATCAGTGTCCACAAGTTTATAATCTAAAGTAAACTATACTGAAAAAATAAGTGCACATCAATGTGGTAGAAGCACATGTTCATTGGGCTAACACTGTAATAAGAAAGCAATAAGAATTATCCTATTGTTACAAGATTTTTTTTTCTCATTTTGTAATGAAATTGTAAGAGACTTTTAAAATCTATAGCTAAAAACCCCATCCAATATTAGAGTGGATACTTCAAGTAATGATATTTTTAATAATCTTGTTAGAAAATGTGCTTATATTTTTGTAGTCTTCATCTGTCAATTATTTATGTGCAAATTTATCATGTGTCTGGCATCCCATTCCACTCAAATTATAGTACAATAGAAAATCTGGAGTCCTGATCTGAACGAATAAAGGTATTAAAACTTATGGGCTCAAAGGATTTTTAGCTCTACCATATTGCTTTATGATTTTCAGAATTAAAGATTCCTTCTCTGAAAAGTGACAAATGATGGAGCAGGACAAATGATCTTTGATAAATCACACCTAATTTCCTTATACCTGCCATAGAAATTTTTTTAATGTAATTTTTTCCCAAAAAATCTTGTTTCAAGTAAGATTCTTTTGTAAAGATTTATAGAATGCCAGAATGAAGAGTTCAAAGAAGGAATGCAAACCACATGGTAAAAACACAAAATACAAACCCATAGAATGGTGGGAAAAAACGTTTAAAGGTGTCATTGTTTACTCCCAGCGAGCCCCCAAATACCACACAGCTGCTCATTCACTCCCTATCCAGTGGGACTGGGGAGAAGATAGGAAGGGTAGAAGCAAATAAGCTGGTCATTTCCCAACAACAAACACAAAAGATACTTTTATACACTACATTGCTTTGCAGTCAAACCTGAACTATTCAATTTAACTTCAGTTTGAGCATACTGGAGATAGTGATCCTGTATCAAGTCCATCAGAAGCATTGATTAATTTTTAAATCTTCTGTGGCCTGACAAAGGATACATCCATGGCATTTGTATCCTGAATGTATATACCATGGGTTTATAAATCTTATTGGCTGATCTATGTTATGGACAGCATTTTATATATGTATATATACGTGTGTGCGTGTCAGAGGTCTTTGCAGCGGATCAGCAGTTTCCTGCTCTGCCTGTTTCACATAGATATGAGTAGAAAAATATGCAATTTACTCAGAATATACAGAAGGGGAAGTTTAGGACTGCCTGAACGACACCAATTTATCCTACTTTTGCTGGGATTTATTTGAAAAGGGAAATCAGTCATGTAGAACAGAACAGATACCTCTCACTTTTAAGAGGACAATGAAAGCATTACTTAAAATAGTGGAAATTACAAGACCAACTAAAATGAATGGAAATTACCTGCAGTAATTACACTCTATTTTTGTTTTCTTAAATTCATTTCAAAACAAATTGATCCTAATGAAAACATTTTGATTCAGGAATAATGTAATAGAAATCTATGAGTACCTCAGGGTAGAACATGATTGAAGCATAGCATTCTCTTGAAGAAACTAAGAGAATAATTTTACCTTCTATTATCTTCATGTCATTATGTCAGGAAGCAAAATAAAATAATAAAAGTATGATTAAATTTAGTCATTTCAGCTTTCACCTAAAAAATGTCTATTATATATAAAGCTGCAGTTTTCATTGTAAGTTCCTAAGTAATTTTGTCTCATGTTTTTAGGCCACTCCCCTTCTTTGAAGTAAGAACCAAAGGGACTGAAACAAAGGGACTCACTTTTATGCACATAAATATTTTCCTGAAGTGAAAACAGAAAGAAAAAATATTTTTATTGTCTTTTTTTTTTTTCTTCCCAGAGATGACATGCTTTTTGCTTCAACAAAGGATTAATTTCATAGACAAAGATACAACACAATTATTCAGTGCTTTCAGAAGTTATTCAGAAGTTATTAATGGTGTTGAACCAATTCCTTCTAATTAGAGGGAGGGTGTCCCCTACTATCTCTGATTCATTGCAGCAAGATAACTTCTTATGACTTTAATTAGAAGAGCAATATTAAGAGAAGTAATAGGATAAAAGCCTTCTAAGTTTTCTGATCCCACTCTCTATACTGTGGTTAAAATAGTTAGGCCCTCAATCTTTCATGGATATTAGGTAAAGTGGAGGATGCTAGTTGTTCTAGCTAGTGATTTCAAACTGTCTTTAAAATTCTAAGAAGTACAATTGCTTTTTAAGGCAGACTCCACAACATAAAAACTGTGTTGCAAAGAAAAGCAATTTGCACAAGAGACATTCTGAACCAGTTTCAAGGTTAGGACAATGAAGGAATGGTAAACATTCTCTTTGGACTTATTTACTGTGGTTCACACAGCAGAAATTTTAGCAAACAGAAAAGTAAAAAGAAATAAGGCTGAACACTAAAGAGGTAAGAACTAGTTAATTTTGTTTTTTTTTTTTTAAGAAGGCTGCTGTTTTGAAAGTGCTTTCATAGCTATCCACAAAAGGGGGAGTTAGACCTATGCATGTCATAAGGTTAATTTCAAGAAGACTTGGATTTCAAAGCAAAGTTATGAGGACAAGGTTATGTAATATAAATTGTTTTGTAGGCTAGGTTTAAGACTTAGAAAACAGTATTTGGAAATATTGTATAATCTGTCCACTGTATTCTTTGATTATATTTTCCATAATTATAGGCAATCTAGGAGATTTCATATGCTTGTAGCAAAGGAAACAGCTTTTATTGAAAAAGGAGGAAAGAAGTATTCAAATAATTATAAATGGGTTACTCTAACTTTATTATTTGTTTAGATTTTGAGAAATTATATTTAAAATATGTATTTTAAATGCCTAGAAAGGATGTAATCAGATCCTAATATAGACTTTTAAAAATAGATTTTGTAAAACAAAAGCTATTGCCTCTTTTAAAAGAAAAATAATGCATAATATGAGTGTTAAATATCACTAACTACAGTTCTCATGCTAGACCTGCTCATGATTTATATTTTAAACTTAGAAACATAGTTATTAATAAATCTATAATACTTGTGAAGGGGATATTTGTTCTTAGGTACCATCAAAAGATAGAAATGAGTATGTAGAAATATAGGATGAAAGATATCTTCATGGGTAGTAATAATCTCAGTTTTACAATCAGGCTCATAAAGTTTGTTAAAGTATATTATGATTTTACATAAAAGGAAAGTCATATAGAATCTCTGAAACAAAATATTTTATATTCTTTCATTCCTATACCACTTTTGGTTACCAAAGAAAATTGTGCTGAGTGGTATTTAACATAACTCAATATGGATAAAATTACATAAAAGTGGAAGTTATCTGGACATAATTATGAAGTTGACATCAATTTTAGGGCCAGTTAAGTTCAAAACATTTATCAATAATCTGGATGCATTTAATAAATGCATTTAATCCTGTTGATGATATCAAAGTCGGATGTGCTGATGACTCTGTTGAGGGACAAGAAGACTTAAATTTGGATCAAAATAGTTTGGAGCACTGGGGAACCATCAATGGTCTGAAATTAAAGATTTCCAAATGATGGATTCTGTGGTTGCTGGTCAACAGCAGGCTCAGCCAAGGGCAGCAGGGTGCCCTGGGTAGCCAACAGGGCAAACCACACCCTGGGTGCATCAAACACAGCACCACTAGCAGCTTCAAAGAGGTGATTACCCACTCTGTTCAGCATTGGTTCAGCCTCACCTTGGGTCCCCTGTGCAGCTCTGGGCCCCACAATTTAACAAGGATGTGAAAGTTCTTGAACTTATCCAGAGAAAAACAAAAAAGCTGGCGAAAAGACTGGACGGAATGCTCCTATGAGGAGCAGATAAGGACTTTCCATTTGTCTAGTGTGGAGAAAAGGAGACTGGAGAGCTACTTTATTGCACTCTTTAACTTCTTGCAAAGTGGAGAAAGAGAAATATACTGATTTCTTCTTCCTGGAATGCTCTGACAGGAACTGTTCAAAGCTGCATGAGAGAAGGTTTAGATTGGACATTAGAAACCATTTATTTACAGAGAGTGGTGAAACCCTGAGCTTATCAGTGTTTAAGAGGGATTTGGTTTTCAGAACATAAGACATGTCATTAACAACATAAGACATGTCTTTAACATGCTTTAACTTTTGATATATTTATGCCTTATGGTTTTGCATAGACCTTAGCAGTTTGACACAGCAGAATTCATGATGACTATCATGTGAATTCACTTATATAGCTCCTGCATCAGTCAGATCACCTAGGTCCACAAGCAGAGACCTACATTCATTCCCATCTCATGTGAGCTTGTCTTTTGATAGGCTTGAACAGATCTTAGTGCAACTTCTCCACACTCATTGCAGTATTGCCTTAGTGCTTTCATACATACAAAACATGAGTATTTGTTAATAACTATGCATATATTGCATGAAAATATATTTACATTTTAAGTGTTAATAAGTTATTTATTTATTTACCATTAGTGAAAATACATATTGGAGAAAGAATGAATGGAAGAATATTTGTGTTATTAAAAGCAAGTAGCATCTTTGTCTCTCAGACTGGACAAATATAAATATTTGTGTAGAGTAAAGCAGTTAACAGGGAAAACCTGATGTCAATATTAATTTAAGATCTTTTTTTTTTTTTTTCACTTGAGGCAAAGTACAGTCTAGCATATACACTGGATATCCATTTGTAGCTGAAGTGTTCCTGAACTGAACTTTTCAGTGCAGCTACACGTATACAGTTGGTGCCCTCTGGGACTACTGACCAAAGCACAATGTCTGAAGACAAAGGAGAGATGCCACCTAAAATTGTATTCAATAGTCATTTTAATATGCATTCCTCACCTTTGTAAAGAAATCCTGGCCTCAGTTTATATAAATCTCACCATAAGTGTGTAATGCACCAGGCTCATAACTTTATAGTGCTTCCAAATGTAATCACACTCTTTTCATCATACATTTCTAATCGGGTTTTAAAATTTGTAGCTGCTTTTTGCTGGCTGAATTTTAGCTGAGTTTTTCCCCACCCCATTACTTGTATGACAGAAAGTCAACAAAGCCAATATCTGTACCACAATACCAGCTACATGGTAAGATGAATCCTTCGCTGACTTACATGATATGAATTTTTATGAATTTCTCCAGTAACCAGTTTATAAAACCAATGTCCATAGCTCTTATAAATTGCATTTATATGCATTGTCTTTTTAGCAAAATAAGTCAATATGGAACTCTTTTTTTATTTTGCCTTTAGTATTTTCTAGAAAAAGTCTCCACATGTTATCAGTATCAGTAAAATATGAGAAATTTAAAAGTTCTATAGACATGTTATATTAAAAGTAGAAATGACTTTACATATTTAGTCAAGAGTATATGGTACTGATATTACCTTTGAGAACTTAGAGATACAAACATATAAATCTCAACAAATACCTTTCCAAAACATTCAAAACCAGTAAACATGAGGAAGAAGATATTTCAATTACTTGTCAAAAATATGAGTAAGCTCTTCATCCAATACCTAGATCTACTTGTGTATAAATTTTGTAGATATCACTATACTTTATGCACTAGAAAAGAGTAGTTGGTTTCTGAAGAGCTGTTCAGGACACCCTAAAATATATATCTACATTTGGTGTGCTATATGGCTGTATTTATAAACACCTAAACTTAGGTCAAGAGAGTTGAAATACCACATTTATATAATTTTCATTGGTATAATACTTACTTTTAAGTTGTTAATCAGATTTTGATTTTCTATGTCACATTTTTTTGAAGGGTGACTCTGACACTGATATAACAAACTTTAATTCAATCTCAATGAATTCAGTTTCAGTGGGTCATATCCCACTGCGTACTAAAAATTTTTTAAAGGATCCTATCTAACTTCTGGAAATTTAAATAAGCTATTTTTTGTTTTTTAATCAAATCAATAAAAATCATATTAAAGAGATGATCTAAGACTGGGGAAATCAAAGATAATGTCTAGAATTAAATGGAGAGAATAATTGAATGTTTCCTGTTAAACTTATTTCTAAATGTAAGCTGATCACAGCGGTGGTGCTGCATTCTTCTTGATTTAGTAGCCTATGAATTACATCCTCAGCTGAATTTTTTTTTCCTGGGATTGGTAACACACTTTTGATTTGCCATATTGTAAGGAGAAAGGAAAAATAAATCTAGCACGGTAAATAATTATGGAATATATAGCAAAGATAGATACAACATACATGTGTCACCCTTGAATGAAGAATGTTGCCAAATCATTCTATGGTTTTATGATTACATGACTGTTTTGGTCACAACTGCATGCTCTATAATGAAGCAAGCACAGGCAAATTTATTTTCATCCCAGTTACCTTGACTCTTTCCCTAAATTTTTTCTCTCATTCATTTTCATTTGAGTTTATTCTCTTTGTCTCTTAGGCTCTATTTCTCTATTTCTTCCAGACTTTTCCCTTCCTTACAAACCTATCATCTCATATTCTTTATGTATGTGCTAACATAAACATACTATATTTTGCTTCATATAGACATTCAGAAAAGGTCCCAAAGAGTGAAGATCATCCTGAGTTTGCCTTATTTTGACTCTGTGATGAGTACTGCCAGACCTAGGGGAAATATGTAAAAACTAGGACACAACTAGATAATACTTATACTCATGGTTTTGGAGTTTTTTTACTGATTTATATTTTCCACAATTACAGTTCAAGTGAAAAGATTACTTCTTTAAATACATTTGGCTGCATGTTTCTGGAGCCAACAAAACATAAAAGCATGATTATTACCTTTTTCATATGAATAATTAGTTTGACAGTCTGCACTTGTCAATGAGTAAGCAAGTCCTTTTCCTGAACCTATTAAATGCTCTGGTTGCTTTTTATCCTACATTAGAAAAAAAGTCTTTACAAAGCTGCTGTGCATAAAAAATGTCATCAGGTGACAGTGGCACCTTTTAAAGTACATTAGCATAGAAGACAGAAAAATCCATTCATGCATGAAGGAACAATTAGAATGTGAAAACTACTACTATTTCTGAATCAAAGTAAAAAACAAATATTTAAGGAAATAAAGCTGCTGAGAAGAAGATAAAGGTTTCACAGGAAGCTAACAAGCTAACGTCATTGTATTACAAATTACTTAGTTTCTTTAAAAAGTCATCTGAAAAGGGAGGTAATATCAGTTATACTGATTAAACTTGCTGTTTTATTAGAATGACTGCTTTAAAATTACATGTAAAAAAACACATCTGAGTAAACTGAATCTGATTGTTGTCTTAATTCATCTGCTTGCATTTGCACTCATAGTACTGAGTTTCTGTTTGCTTTTTTTTTTCCTTTATACTGATATGAATCTATATAAAATTAGCTATGCCTGAAACAATTTCTAGATGACTTTGTATCTGAAGAGTGAATGGCAGATACTCTTGGATTCCTTTTTGCAGTTAAACAGCATGTTTATCATACAAATTTACCAGCCTTCATTCAATGGTATCTACAGTAAAAGCAGATATAGGTGGGTTTGCCTATACTTTCTATTAGACAGATACCTAGAAATTTTATAACAGTGATAAAAATTTTAGAATTGCCCTGGCTCATTTTTGGTGCAGATCAATCAAACCCTGCAAAGATGTATGGGAATAATATTTTATTTTAACATCACTAAGGTTTCGGTTGTAAAAAAAAAAAAGAAAAAGAAAAAAGAAATAAAAAAGAAAAAAAAACCTCCACAAACCAAAAAACATTATTTTACTCTTAAATTTGACATTTCATCGTACTCAAAGATAAAATTGTCTTTAAAATTAGCAAAAATAGTGCATAATATCTATATCAGTTTAGCATTATGTCATTAAAAAATCTCTGTACTATGAATTTCTTGCATTCTAGTATTACATGGTAAAAAGCACTAAATAAAATTTAGTAATGTGATAAAAAGTTTGCTACCTACATTTCTGTTACTCCAGGACATAAGCATGAATTCAGATGAGGTCTGACTCTTAACCGATGCGTATTAAGTGCTAGAAACTAGCAACTTGGAGAAACAGAGGAAAACTAATTAATTACATATTGAAATTTAACCTAGTTAATTTTTTTTTTAATTTGTTGCTTATCGATGACAATAACAAGTAGTTGAGCTCTAAATACCTTTCTCTGTAATAATTTAAAAGGCAGCATAACAGACAACCCACAAACCTTCTTCTCTTATTGAGCTATACAAGTGCTTCAAAAAGTAATTGTCCTGCATAACCTCCTTCTTTCCTCCTCACATTCTGGCTATTAAGTAATTAACAGGGGGAAAAGATCAGTGTTAATTAATTAATTAATCTCTAAAAGAATTTTTCAAAATATGACTAGAACTATTAGAAAAATATAGGTTTTTTTCGAGCAAGACACAGCTTCATTATGGAGAGAACCAAAGTAATAGCCAGTGGCCCCTAAATAAAGGAACTTTAAGCTACAGCATCACAAATTTGAGTCATTAACTCCTTAAGTATATAAGAATCGATTCCTTCTAGTTTACTGGGCATTACAAATACTGTCTATAGAAATTAGAAGGGGATTTCAGAAGGCTGATGATGTTATAAACCCTTACAAAAAGGTTGTGTATTTTAAAGCTCTCAGCTATTCAGATGGAGCGATGCTTCCTTCCTACCTGATACATGCAAACTGGACTACTTGCATTTTTTATTTCTGATTGGCCTACAATCAATCCAGATTAAAAATGTTTGTCTTTCTCCTCTGCCTCTATGTTCTGTGCTTAGAAAATTTAAGATGTATTCTTCAGCATTGAAAATGTACTTCAGAAAGTACATTTGAGATTAGAACTCAAGTTACACCTCATTTGGAGATGTGCAAAATTATTAGGATACTTAAATTTTTTTTATAAGTACTTGAGTTTGAAACTGGGCTCAGGCAATATGAAGTGATTTAAAATTACTGTAGCACTTTTTCTAATATGGGAGATTTGTAGTTTCCCAACCCAAATTTGGTGGGTTATTTTTAATGGATAATGAACTATAAATGGAATTTTAAATGTATGATCACCCCAGATTGGATGAAGTGAAGATTAAATGTCAGGAGTCTAAAGGAACTAGTGAACTAATGAGAGTGTTTCAATGGACTATTAACCTACTTCCTCTTCTACTATGATGTATGTGGTCAGATCTTTGATCTCACGTTGATTTTTACTCTTCTGACCCTTTAACAACATAGAGATGGCAAAAAATTTAGCAGTGAATTATGAGTATTCTTTTTTTCTTTACATATCAGAAACTCTTCTTGCTTCTGTACATTTCAAAGAATGAAATAAAGAAGAAAGATGAGAAGCCAAAGTTTCAGGATCTCTTAAAACTGCCAGTGTTTCTGGAAAAAGACATCAGAAATCTGTTTCTTTTTCAATTCACTTAGATTTCCCTTTTTATTTCTACTAGAACTCAAAAACCAAAATTGTTGTGCAGATAGACATACACAAACTACTTGAAATGTTTCCTAGGTGACTTGAAGAAAGTGAGCAAATATATAGGTTGTAGAGTATTTTTTCTTAATTTTCTCTTGTTGGGTTGTTATTAGTACTATTTTTCTGCTTTTTTTTTTTTTTTGGTTTGTTTTTTTGTAGGTTTTGTTTGTTTGTTTGTTTGTTTTTTGGTTTATTTTGTTTGTTTTTTTGCTTTGTTTTGATTTTTGTTTTGGTTTGGTTTTTTGTTTGTTTGTTTGTTTGCTTGGTCTATGTCTTTCTTTAATCAGGATCCTATTTGTAGTTACTACTGGAAATCTGTAGGGACGTCTGCAGCCAGTAATTTCTACTAGTTGTTTTCTGAGGATATCTTGATTAAAAAGGAACAGCAGCAGTCTGTAACAGCTGAGAGAGGAACATCAGGCTGCTCTTCATCTGCAGAGAGGAAATGTTTTAGCTGATATGCAGGATAACAGATAACACAAACATCAGCAGTCACCAGGGTAGAGAATGGAAGAGGGTCTAGAAGTTCTGATCCAGACAGTTTGGGACTCTGTGACTGAAGTGATGGACTGTGGCCATTCTTTGCCAGCCATAGAAAGTACCATTGCAAGCTGGAGTCCTTGACTAGGAAGGAATGCAGAAGGTGGATGCCTGCACCTGGGCTTGGGGCTGCAGGGGTGCCTGGTGCCCCTCCTGCCCTGGGATGACAGCAGGAGTGGCAGGTGAAGGAGGGAGCAGATTGCATGGCACCAGGATGCTGAACAGGAGAGTGACAGTTTGCACAGACACTTTATAGAGGAGAAAACTTTTGGTCACACAGTCCAAGGATGAAAGACGAGCTTAATGGCAGAACATGACTCCAAAGATGTGGAAAACTGGAAGCTTTTGGTGACAAGAAAATCTTCTCCAACCACAGCAACAGCAATGGCCTAATTTATCAAGGAAGGTGTAATAGTCCAGTTGAGGCAGGCTTCCAAGCCAGCTTGGCATGGACAGACCGTTAGCATTGGAGGAAGCAGTGGGTGACAACAGCTGGGCTTCCCTTCTGCTTCCCTTCACTTGTGGTATGTCCAAGGAGACTATCCAGGAAGATTGTTGCTTGCAAAAAGGCAAATTCTGTTGCAAAGTCTTCTTGGCCTTTGGGGCTAAATCTTGCTGTATATCCACAGGTAAACAGGCAAAACTTGATTATCAGCTGGCTGTTGCTGGTGCTACAGGCAGGACTTTGGTTATTTTACCATGCTCCCATATTTCAGAAAAAAAGGAACTGCTAACAAGATATATATGTATCTTTGTTAAAAAAGAACATTAAAGAAAGTGACCGAAATCAGAGCTACCAGCTCTGTTTCATTTCACTAAAAAAGAATTTTCTTGAGATACATTGTGTACATTAGAGTACAGTTAGGTACACTGAAATTGTTGGTATGTTTATATAAGCATAATATAAAACAGCTGGTAATGCATTTTTTTAATCCCCAAATCATTAAAACAATCAATGAATAAGAAATACCTGCTGTTCTCATAAAAATGTGTTTTAAAAAGAATTGCAAATAAATAAGCAAAATTTTAATACCTTATTTGATTAACAAATGAAATGTCACAGAAATATGATTCTGTATGCATTGATATTTTTTTTTTTTTTATGTACCAATACTTGCTGGCAAAAATTATGTTAAAAATAAACTTTCTCTGGACAAGTAGTAGTCTCTGGCTAGGAAAAGGAATTGTTGCCCTTATTCTCACACAATCTCAAAAGTTCTGGGTAGCAGCAAAGCCACTGTGATAAATTGAGCAGATGAGGAAGCTGAGGAGCTTTCCCAGCTTCCCCTTTTCCCTTCCCTTCTACTAAATGAATGATTTATGCCTACCTTAAGAATTGTATCATTTTCCATAGAGAAAATAACAAACCCTAACATATACTAGAGAAATCAATGTTATCAGAAGCAGCAGTTATTCCTGAATTTAAAGGACTGCAACATGAAATCTGGATTTGTGGTCCTTATTCAAGCTCTATACTGACTACAGCTAAATTGTACTCATACAAAGACAATTTATATTTAACCTGCTTGCTTCAGGATATCTTAGTGTTTCCATAAGAGTATGAAAAATGTAAGAAGTAGAAAGTAAGAAAGTAAGAACCGTATGGAAATATCTGCTTCCTTATTAAATCATCCAAACTATTTCTGATAACATTTGTACTTTCCTGTCGCTGGAGATAATGATGAAAACTAAATAACAAAGCAAATTGTCCAAGGTTTCAAGTGTTCCATGCACTGTGGAAGAGACATCAGGAAAGTGAGAAGTATCTGAGCATAGTATGAAAGTATGCATTGAAATTCAGAGTTATTATAAAAAATAGTTTAATGGTGATATTTGCCTACAGTATAATTATGTATACGCAGTACTTTAAGACAGTACATCCATTTTAATTTGCCCTCCCCAAAGCTTTTTGGTTTCTGCTTGCAGGGAAAATATTAATGTGCAATCCATCATGTACCCTAGCAAGTAAATTTTAACTCTTATGATCCAGTGAATGTCTGGAGTAAAATATATATTTTTAATTATTAAAAAAAAGAAAAGAGAAAGACAGAATAAAAATGCTGAGATTAAAATAAAGTTAAAACTAAAAAACAATTCAAAAAACATCAAACCCCCACCCATAATTTAACACAAATTAAAAACATCTAAACAAAGCTGCAAAGCTCAGCTGTAAACTAAAGTTTGCATTAAGCATGTTAAGTGCAACCTATAGAAAATGTCAGCAAATGAAATAGTCAGAAATGTATAGAATTAAAAATATATCTTGGTGTCATTTCATACAGAAGTTTAGAAAGCCCATGTAATTCTGAAAACTGGTTGAATCCAGATAAAAATACTTTAAATCTCATGTTTCTTCTTAAATCATTACATTTGTATATATAAAAAAAAAATCTCTATACAGCAAGTCTCTTTTGGAAAACCTTGATAGCCATTTTATGATTCCTTATTTTCAATTTAAAATAGAGTTAGGAATGTAAAGTATTAATATATTGGTCCCCATCTTAGCAAAAAAAAAAAAAAAAGTGAACTTTTTATACCCATATCAAAAATTTTTATAGGGACTCAGATAAATTGACTATAGTCCATAACTGAACTTAATGTAGAACTAATAAATGGTATTTTTATTCAAAATAAATAAAATAATATAAAATAAAATACTATTACTACTACTACTTCTAATAATAAATAATAATAAATATTAATTTAGAAATAGAATAGAATAGAATAGAATAGAATAGAATAGAATAGAATAGAATAGAATAGAATAGAATAGAATAGAATAGAATAGAATAGAATTTCCTTTAAAAGTAATTTTTCTGTTTCTTGCAGTGGTCAAGGCTCAAAGCCTGCTTTATGTTATTGGCACACCATGATCTGGTGGGAGGTTTCATTTTTGTCACTACTATTTCCAAAAGTGTAATTTCTGTAAAAGAAGAACTAGTATTAGTACTCAAATAAGATCAAGAAGTGCCTGGCACAGGTCCAGTGGCATTCCCCTTGGGAAAACATCCCTTCTCTGCCCTCTCCCAACCTTCTTCCAGGTACAACAGATCACAACCTTCTGTGCCAGATGGGCAGAGCAGATCTCCTGCCCTCTTTGCCCAGACATATTGCTGCCAGTGGCTGCTCCTGAGAGCTTCATTTCCACAAACTCCTCCTTAGGGGGGATGGCCAAATTCATCTTCAGTTCATTTGCATGATATCAGAGCAGAAAATAAGTGGAAAAATATAAGCTTAGGGAAGAATGGGGCAATATATAAAAATCATACCATTTATTTAATTTATTTATTTAAGGACACTATGGATTTACTGTCTCATGCAATCAAAAACATTTAAATTGTGAGAAATAGCTTTCTTTAGTCACAGCTTTTCAGATTTTTTTGGTGATTAGATCTTCACTATGTCTTTTGTGAGTTGCCTCTCACAATGCAATTAGTTTAGTTAATTGTAAAATGTAGAGGCCTTTATTATATTTTTATTTAGTTGCTCTATGACTCCCTTTTAGCAAAAAAAAAAAAAAAAAAAAAAAAGACAGTTAATCATATGAAGTATCAGCAAAGACAGTTTTATACATGTGTAGTATGTCACAAAGCAGAATCAGAGTTCTTAACAAAATCAGGGGAGTATCTATTTATTCAGATAAAAAAATTAACACACAATTTAAATATTAATGATAATGGTTTCACTAAGTCAACAGATTTCCTGCAAATATCCTTATTTGTATTGGATGAATTCAAATTACTTCCTTTCTGCTTCATGAGCAATTGCTGAATTTGACTTCATGTCTTATAATACATACGATAAAATTTTGCTATTCTGATGATCTGAGCAGCCTTTTTTGCAATCCTTCTTCTGTTCTTGCATACCACCTTGTTGCTCAAAGACACAAAATTCTTGTTCCAGCTGAATGTCTAAAGTGTTTCACATGACATTTACATTTAATGAAATGTTGTATTACAAGCAAAGAGCATTAGGAATTACAAATGCAAATGTTAACTCCCAACAACAGACAACAGCTATCTAACCACTTAGTACAACATGCAAAATGGCACTTCTGCCCTGGGCACTCAGCAGGAGTAGAATTGAAGTAAGAAAATTAAAAGGAAATGCCAAAAACTCCATCTTGCTTCAATGACTTTAGTCTTTGAGAACCAAAAGAAAACCTGATGATTAGTTTCCATCTCGTAAATTTACAGCTCTTACAATCTTGCCTGAACATCTAAATCATACCTAAACCCCTTTGTTTATTCTCTCTCCAGCTAAAATACTCTTGCTTACTTAGGATTTGGGGTTTTTTCTCCATTAAAGTGGTATTTACAGAACATATTTTTGATGAGTTTACACTGAAAATTCCCAAGTCTGGATAAATCTATTATAACAGCAATTTTCTGTTTCTGGGTTATGCTAGAAAGAAAACTGAGGTAATGCAAGAAATCAAACCATAACAGTGTTCATGTCTGTATTATATTTTATATATTTAATTTTTCCAAATCTAGATATGCCTTCATGATTGTAATAGCTTATGGCTGTTTCCAAATTAAAATTTTCAGAAGCTCGAATGTGTTATAAACCTAGTCACAGCACAGTTAATATGGATATATATCTTTTGGATGAACAAATATTTGACTTACAGCCCAGCACAGGACTGCTTATATAATGTTATGCAAATGTATCTTCAAATACAAAAACTTGTGGCAGGGACTGCTGTGAGCAGAGTGGGAGCTTCAGACAAAATTCATTAGTGAGATCCTCCCATTGAGTCACAAGGTGCAGAAAGAAGCCCCCACCAAACCACTCAGAGGGAGCTGGATCCAGTCTTCAACTCAGACTTTGGTAACAATTTATGTCTGAAGATTATACAGATGTAGTTGAACATTTCTACAAATATTTCCTGGAGGATTGAGGATGGTAAACCATATATATGTATGGATACACACACGCACACGATTTATTATAATAAGTAGACAAAAATATCAGAATTATTTACTTATTATTTACATATTATAATTATTTACACAGTATAGGTGCTATAACAGTTATGATAATATAGTTCTCTATGAAGTACTGTTGAAATAATTATACTAAAACAACTCTATTAGAGCTAGCAAAACCAATTATTAATTAGTAATTAATGTTACCAATACTGTGGGCAAATGCCAGTCATATGCCTCCAGGTCAGCTGTGTCAGCTCAACAGCTTTATGTAAATTATCAGAAGTGTAACTTTTTTGTTGTTTTATCCAGGTATTTTATCAGGACTACTGCTTCTTCACCTTACTATGAAGATGTTTAATTTTGGGATTGGTGAGTCAGACTGTTTTCAGCATTATTCAAAATCAAAAGCAACATGACACACCCTTTTTTATTTACCACTGATAACTTTGCAAATAGGACATTGTTCAAGTGGTTTTACCCCGTTACAGATACAGTACCCTGCTACAGGGGGTTCGAAAACACAGTCTTTGGAAAAGCAGTATTTTGTACACATAACTCTAAGAAGACACATCCAATAGTTTATTGTCAAATAGGAGCAGCACATAAAATCTGTCGTTTTATTCTTTAAACCTTAAATTTTTATCTCACCCTTGGATTTAACTTCTAAATTAAAATAAATGAATAAATAAAAATTTTTAGATAATTGTATTTTTGTCTGCCACTAGGGGCATCTTCACTGAACTATAGGATTTCCTAGGGTTGCTGTTTGAATTCTGCTCATCTGAGTCTCAATTATTTTGTCTTTAATTACTATTCTTCATGAAGTACATGAATGATATAAAATTATGAATTTCATAATGACAAAATGATAAAAAAATGACAAGAATGACAAAAAAAAGCTAGAGAAACCCCTATTTAAATTTCCATAGTGACACACATCTTGAAATGTGATAAATAAATATCCAGGACCATCCTCACTGTGTAAACTAAAACACAAAAAAATCGACACATTTCATGCTACCAAGACCTCCATATCGCAAGATAAATCAATGATATCTTCATTTTTACCTCCAATTAATTTTGCTTATTATCTCAAAGGCTGGTTTTTATTGTTTTGTTTTATTTTAATATAGTTTTCCTTTCAGATTAAAAAATTTTAAAAAGTTATAATGTGGAGAAAAAACCCAAACACATCTCTACAGATCATAGGTGCAAGTTTCGAGAAATAAAAATAAAACTTTTTATTGTTTTTTTATAGGCTTGGATAATCCATAATACAAATAAAAGCCTGTTGGAGATGAGCTTACCATACTTTCTCTTTTATTTCTTGTGCTCAGAGGAACACATGCTTGAGTCAGTTCTGCTCTTGCAGCTTCCCCTACTGAGTTCAGAGTGCATATTTGACAGATGTTCCTACTCTCACAGAAGGGGGCTGCTCCTGTGGAACTACTTGTTCTTCAACCTGGTCTCAGCACTCAGATTCTGCTTCAGTGGCAGGGATCAGCCCCCTCCATCTCACACCTGCCTTTGTGGTACCTCTGTGGCTGTGCTGCACTCTCTAACAGTGTTGTACTCTCTGCAGTGCTCCATGACACAATATGTGATTTCATCACGGCACAAACTGCGACGGGATGTCTCGAACATTAATAATTTCAATTGTTTCATAAGCTGCCAGGCAAATTCATGGAAGAACAGGTCACTGAGATCTATCAGGTGCAAAGATGAAGACTATGGAAGAGAAAGCCTCTTGAGCCATAGATGACTAGACAGTGAGTAGTTTCTCCATATGCTCCTTTTTGTGGGTGTTTTTAATTGCCCATTTCCCCAGGATACATTGTTAGCTGTGGTTCTATGCAAGACATTGAGCTAAAGAGACATTTATTCTTATCAAAATATCATTCTGATGTCATTTAGGTTCCAACATCTGGTAGGGTTGTTTTTTGGGGTTTTTTTTGCTGTTTTTTTTTTGGTTTTGGTTTTTTTTTTTTTTTTTTTTTTTTTTTTTATTGTTGTTGTTGTTGTTGTTTTTGGTTTTTGGGTTTTATTTGTTTATGGTTTTTTGTGTTTTTTAGTGGAAATATTATTTCCAGTAATCATTGCATATTATTGCTTAAATCCTGCTTTTTAAAAATTTTTGTATAATTTTTTCACTTTAAACCAAACAAAGACTTACAAAATCATTAATCAAGTTAATTCTATTATACTTATTATACTGCAATAAAATACTAGATTACAGTTTTCACTGATATGTTTAGTTAATCTCTAGATTCAACTGTGCTTCCACTGGAGAGAAGAAAAACTAGGGAAAAGTAAGTTCATAAGTTAAGAAGTCAGATACTTCTTTTCCTTTTATATGTTTGAATATACACAGAAGAATAGAATAGAATAGAATAGAATAGAATAGAATAGAATAGAATAGAATAGAATAGAATAGAATAGAATAGAATAGAATAGAATAGAATAGAATAGAATAGAATAGAATAGAATAGAATAGAATAGAATGCTGAATAATATAATTTTGCCAAACTTGAATTTTAAAAAAAATTAAAAAGAAAAGATTATGTATTTACCTGGTCATACAGTAAATGTTAAAGTGTCCTGTAATTGAGCAGATCCCTTCTTATTCACTTTCTAAGGTTCTAAAAAGGTGACCTCAGCTCTTTAGTGCTGACCTCAATAGCATGACAACACATCAAACCATGCTGACAAGAGTGGAAGAGGGTACAGAAGAATTCATTCTCCTGTGGCAAAGACTGCATGCAGACCCATTTTTCTGGAATGTGAAGATTGACTATTCCCTTCCTTATCACTGTCTATATGCTTAGTTTCTTCTATTATGATAACTGAAATTGCAGTGAATAGCTGTCATCTTGCAATAGCTGGTGTTATCCTAAAAATCACTTGGGGTATGCGTGAGATTGTAAGAACCTGAAAGCACTCCTGGGCTTCCTAATTACAGGCACTATCCAGTAGAAATATTATGTTCCACACATTCAGATTCTAAGTCACTTCAGTAGCAAGAGAGTGTTTTCATTTCCATCATGAATCAGATGAACAGTATCCAGGTGTACTGATATGGAACAAAAACCTTCAAGATTCTTTTTGAGTGTCAAACAAATAACTAAAACCTACCATGTATGAAGCAGGGTTGAGCTTTTACCCATATTTTAATTTACAACTAGGATATAGCTCCATATACATGAAAATAAGGTCTTAATTATGAAATTGCTACTCATTCTGCCTCTGACATGTTTTGTTTGGACTACATATAAATGTGCAATTTGTCCCAAACAATTAAATGTTACCTGCTGATATATAAGCAGTCTGGTGCTTAGTGATCTTATTATGAAGCAAGACTTTTGTGTCACAGCTAGATGATAAAAGTAGTGATCATTATAGACTTGTTATAAACAGAAGATTCTTCTGGATAAAATAATTTTATTTTTTCTGCTTTTGTAACCAGTTGTGTTTTTAACCAATCAGTAAACTAACAATGACACCTTGTCAGGGCAAGCTGGTAATAAATAAAAGTGCACAGTTAGAAATTCATAGGAACGTTATATTCATTTGGGGAAATAAAAGAAAATGTCACAAATTTATTACCTGTAAAAGCTTTAAAAACTTCAGGCTCCCTGTTAATACATTAATTTCCTTCATGGACTAGTTGAAAAACTACTTTGAAACACTTCCAGGTCAGAATGATGAGTGTAATAATGGAATAAATTTAGTTTCTGTCTGCTATATTCTAGCATTTCTGTCTGCTGCATTCTAGCAAACACTTTTGTTCTGAAATTGAGCTGTAAATATTTGGTAAAAGCATTCTGTGCTGGTGAGAGAGTGAGGTCAGAGTAGACCAGTGCAGGGTCTTTGCTGGATCTCACCCAGAATAGTCCAAGGTGCTCTAAACTGCAGGTTGTATTTATTGAATACACATTCTTAAGAAAGTCTTTCTCAGGTTTCTCTAAGTTGGAGCCCCATTAGAGCAGACATAGTCTGTCCAAGATCACCAACTTCTTGAATACTGTGCCTTTCACAGGTCCCTAAGTACCAGGTGGGAAAACCAGAGGGCTGCATTTCAGCAAAATTGTCAATATTGACTTTCCAAGGAGAAAGAATCTGTAGTGGTACCAGGATACTACATTTCATAAATCAGAATAAGGTGCACTTCCACTCAAATATTTTCTTTCAGACTTTGCGGACGAGAGAGTCAAATGAGATGGTAAAGTTCTATTTAGTTTAATCATCCACTGTATAATAAATGAAAGAATTTAATGCATTATAAATATTGATGTTGGACTGCTTACTTTAATTATAAAAACAAGATGAAGAATATAAACTCACTGTGTAAAATATCAGTTTTGATCTTCCTTTATTGAATGTTCATCCCACTGTTAATATGTAGAAATAGCTTTATTGTACTCTGTTATTTTATTAAAGTGAGAATTGAAAAGTGATATAAAAAAGGCTGAGGAAAAAGCTGTGATTATTTAGACACTAGTGGGTTGACCCTGGCTGAATGACACATACCCACTATTTCATCACTCCTTCACAAGTGGAAAAGAGGGACAAAATAAAATTAGTTAAGAATAATTAAATATGGTTAGTTAAGATAAGAACCAAGAGATCACTCACCAATTACCATCACGGGCTAAACAGATTCAGCTTGTGGAAATTAATTGAATTTATTAACAATTGGAATCAGAGCAGGATAATGAGAAGTAAAATAAATCTTAAAAACACATTCCCTAATTCTTGAGGTTTACCTTCTCCCCTCAGTAGCCCAGGGAGACATGAATGGGGATGATGGGCAGTTCTTCATGTGTTTTCCTGCCACTGCTTAGGGAGAAGGTCTCCCCTGCTCCAGAATGGAGTACCTCCCATAGAAGACAGTTCTCCATGAACTTTTCCAACCTGGGTCACTCTTCCACTTGTCCCTCAAGGACAGCCAACATGGATCCCCTACAGGGTCATGAGTCCTGCCAGGAAACCTGCTCCAGTGTGGGCTCCTCTCTCCATGGCTCTGCCAGTTCCAAGGAGCCTGTTCCAGCACGGGGCTCCCGTGGGTTTATAGCCTCAGCTCTGGTGCCAGTCTCCTCCATGGGCTGCAGGTGGAACTCTGCACCCCTGTGGACCTCCATGGGCTCACCAGGAGCTTCACCACAAGCTGCAGAGGAATCCCAGTGATGCCTTAAGTTAATGTCCATGCCTAAGTATCAAATTATTCCCTTATTGTGCAAAAATATCTGTGATTGTAGAAACTAATAAAATATCCACTGTTCTGGGGAAACATTTGAATGGGTGTGAGATGACATTGCACCTCAACTGCATTTATTTTAATACTGAAATTGAAAATTAAATCAGGTGTGCGTACTTACTCTAAACAAACTCTGTAAGGAATGGTTGATCATCTTTGCTACCTTCTAAGCTTAGTCTTGCTTCAGGTTATTTCTGGCAAAAATAACCCAGTTTCTACCAAACAGATGTTTGGTTTTATCCTGAAATATCAGAACCCTTCCACTTTGAAAAAAAAATGTAGGGCAGACAAAATTTAGTCAGGTTTATACAATAAACTGCCACTCTGACAGTCATAAAAGCTGAGAGTGAGCTCCTGCTCCAGTTATACTTTTAGACACAAAATTACTCATGCCATTCCTTTCTTTCTTGCTTTCTTAAATGTCTAAATTGCTTTCAAATTCCAGAAATTATTCATAAGAATAGGAAGATATAGCATTTAAATATTTAGGACCTGAAATATTCTGTTTGAGAAGGCATTAAAATGTTTTTATAATTCCAAACAGTAATCCCTGGACAGGTTTCATCTAGACACCTAACATGAAGTACGGTGACATTCATTTAACTATATTTGAATCCTCTCTAATTATATAGAGCTTGTAATAGGTGATAGGCAGATGACATGCAACATTTCAGGACACATTAATGGGACTATAATGAGAGTCATCTTCAGCAGTTCCTCATTCCACAGGGATATATAGGATATTCTTTATTTAATTAGATAAGACTCTGGATGGGGGGATATGTGTGATTATTATGTCCCTGTTTGTGGATTGTCTGGGACAAGGAATCAAAAGCATAGCTCCCATTAAAAAAAGCCTTTGCACAACAAAATGGAGATTTCTATTCCTCTATAAAATATAGGAAAACCATTTAAAATGTCTTGTTAATGTATTGAAACAAAATAAAACCAAGGACCTGGCATGTATTCTGTAGAATTTTCCTCAAATTCTTTTTAGCCACTTCAAATTTCTATCTGTGTCTGAATTTAAAATTAATTTCAGTAAAAGCACAAGCATGAAAAGAATAAAACTTTGGTTCAAACTGGCATCAAGCCATCTATGTAGCTAAAGATGTCATATTTCCTAGACAGTTTTCTCAAACACATCAAGGGTCATTCCCTCTGGGAGAAAAAGCAGAAATTATAATTCTCTTCTCCCTCTAGTATTTGTCTTCTGTCTTCCTTTGCTCCTCGGGCTGACTTTGTACATGTAATCTAATAATGAAATTTAGACTAATTCATATTAATCTAATGAAAAAAATATATTTAAATAACAGTAGATTATTTCAGTCTCTTCCAGGTGTTGTGTGAATTAAAAAGATCCTATAAAGCTTAGTGTCTCCCTGACCAAAAAGCTCCAAAACCACTCCTAAAAAGCCCCTCAGAAAATTTTTATTCATTCAATCCTATCAAGTTAGGGTTTTCACTATTATTTGCTTTGTGGCTTCCTTTTTTTTGTAATATGTTTTTGAAATAATGGAAAACTGCAGCAAATGGAACAGAAAAGGGAATCAGAGAAAAATATTCTTAACATGTCTATAATAATTTAATTAAATGCAACCAGTATTCATCTGTCATTTGCATTAAATATAAATATATAAAATATATATTAAAAATATAAATACATCTATATATGTACTCCCCTGCAAACTTGAAGTGTGTATCAGATAAAGCAGAGAGCATGCCCTGAATATCTACAACACTGAGAATAAGATGTGGACAGGCTCTCTGAGTAAATAGTAAAAAATCTGCCAAGACATTTTCACCTTCCATCTGCTCAAAGAAAATCTCTGTACACATACATAGTCCCACTGGAGATGTATTATCAAAAACCTTGTCTAAGAAGAGAATGAACTTCTCGATGTGATTTTTTTTATCCACAGAATAGAAAGAATACACAAAAGGGCAAGAGTGTTTGTTTATGTATTTTTATTTGAAGAGCCTGTCTACACATATTGTTTAATCAAAGCCTTCTGCACAAGCCTTTACTTGACAGTTCCTAAGGAATGAAAGAGACAGCATAAATGTAAAAACACATTGTTATTTTAATCACCATAGAATAAAGTATCACACATCAATTCATGCTCAAAGTCAAATCCAGTTTCTCATACCAGTTTAACAAAATTACAGATTAAAACACTGAGTGTTGCTCTGAAGCATGGATCACAGGGCTCCTCTGTTACATGATTTGCCACTGTATTTGTAGTACATTCACATCTACTGTCTCTATAAAACATTTTTTCTGTTTCACATTTGTTGGGCAGGCCTGGATTCCACAAAGAGTTCTCTGCTTTCTGTTTTGCAGCTTCACTTCTTCAGACCTCCAGTCAAAAATCTCCTACAAGACTACACAGATTGACACTTAGTTTTTTTCCACGATGAAACAGAATACATTGTTTTTTAGTTTTCTTTAAATTCAGAGTCCTTTTCTTTGACTGAAGAATAGGTAGATGTTAAATTGCTGCCTATAAAGATTTCTTAGATGATAATATGAGTTTAAAAACTCACTGTGCTCAGTAAGAAGCATCAGTTTTGTTACTGTTAGGTCCCTCTAAAAGAACTAAATAAATGATAATACTCATTTTATTGATCTGGCAATCCAAAATTTCTCAGTTATGAATCCAAATAGTTTCATTACTCTTTTTGAATCTAACATGTAGAAAAAAGAAACATCTCTCAAAGGCAAAACTTGCATTTTCTTCTCATTCCTCTTTTACATACTCTCTTTACCAGTGACAATTGTTTCCTCTGTCAATGCAGCATTAAATACCAGTATAGGTAAAATGCTTAATAGCTATTTTTCTCTTTTTTTCTTTTATTCTGACACTAATGTGTTTTATTTTTCAGGATTGCAGGCACCAAATCATTTATGCTGTATGTCATTTTTCACTCTTCTATATATATGAAGTAGAAAAAGAGAAAAATATAAGCAATACATCCCTAGATGCTTCTGAAAATAGGAAGTCAGTAAGGTGAAATTGATATTTGTGTCAGAATTCCCAAGAACTCCCAAAAGCCTTGATGAGAAGTGTGAATTACCTTGCTCAACAACTCTTTCAAGTGCAGGGCAGAAGTAGCAGCTTCTCGTATTTATCTTCTGTTCTATAGCACCTGCTTTCAGTTAAAAATAGTTGAGGTGAAAAAATGTGTTCTTTAGATTGGAGATGTAAATTATATACCACTAGTCATTTTCCCCTTGCCTATATGTTATATAGGAATGAGAGGATTTTTCTGACTTGATTCTAGAGAATCATATAATGTAAAGTGAGTTCCTCTCATATATTCTTACTCTGCTCTTGTCTGGCCACAATTTCTTCTGTGCAATAACCTTTTTCCCATTCTTGAAGAATTATGTTAGAACTGCTTCCACTGTCTCTGTGGACTTAATCTTGACCAGCAGCAGGTCCATCTTGGAGTTACCTGGCACTGGTTTGTTTCATCAGACATGCAGTAACTTTCTGGCAGCTTCTCAGAGAAACCACTTTTCTAGCTTTCTCTGATACCAAAACCTAATACACAGTCCCAGAGCTGGATGCAGTGCTCCAACAAGGGTCCCACTTAAACAGAACAGAGGGTAAGAATCACCTCCCTTCACCTCTTGGCCACAATTCTTTTGGTGCAGCCCAGGATGTGGTTGGCTTTCTGGGCTTCAAGTGCAAATTGACAGGTTGTGTTTAATTTCTTATCAACCAAATCAACATAATTTTTCTTTTTATGTGAAATTTTTGAATAATATTAAGTTTGGGATCTTTACAGAATAAACAGGAAGGGAAAGCTTTGTGAAAATTGTCACATCACCTGACACCTTATCCTGTCTTAGAAACAGACACAAGGGTAGAATTCACTCTCAATGCTGCCTAAGTCATGGGTTACTTTTGCTATTTTGATATTTTATGATATGATAATGGTTGCTTAAGCAAGCTTGTTGCATGTTCTGCCCTGTTGTTTTCTCTGTGGGCATCTCAGGCTGAAGCCACAAATTGTCATTCTACCTTCTCAAAATTCTTGCTGGTATCTATTCTTTCCATACCTCACCCCTCAGGAAGAACAAATTATGTAATTGGATTGCTTTTTTTCTTTAGAGTTCAGTCTAAGTGTTAATTTAGAGAAGTAATTCAAAGGAAATGATCTATAAAGAGTTTCTTCTCCTCACGGAATGAAAAGTTCCAGTTTCATGGAACACGGCTTTTTCCAATAACCCAATATTTTAGGGCTTTATCCTGCCATGATTAATAATTAAAATGGAAAATATTTCTAATTCGTTACTGTATTAGGTACTATGAAATGATGTTCAAAGAGAAATTTTTCCATATCCACATTCTCATTTGTTTCTCTTTTCTTTTAGGGAACATATAAGAACATTCCAGTGTACTGAAATGAGTTATCCTATTAGACCTTAATCCAAGCTATATATAATTCTACATGAAGACATTAGTCCTCATATTTTTTGGTCATCATAAAATTTTAAATCAAAAATGCATAAAATTTAATGATATTTAGCTAGATAGGAAAAGAACTATAAAGATAGAAAAAAACCAAAAGACTGCATTTTGGAGAAGTCATGATTCTAACTATACAAGTGAAAAAGACCTAGGATCAGATCAATAGAAGGGAACGCTTAATTCTTTTTGCTGGACAATTCCAAGCATCTTTTTGTGAACATAAATCTCCAGAAGATAATTTTTTTCCAGCTGCAAGTATGCAATATCTGAATTTAACATCACTGCTGTTCCTGCTTTAACATTCTGGAGAGAAGAGAGGCTGGGGTGGGGGGGGGGGGGGGAGTGACCTAAAAAGAGATTACTCCTTTTGCTTCAATCTGTTTAGGGTATCTGTGGTATTCATTTTTAAAAATATTCAGAATATGACCTGATCTTCTAAAATGAACAGAGTAAAAAAATCTATATTGAAACATTTCATGGGGTATGTCATGAACAAGATGTTTTTTGTTGTAACCATTTTGCAAATACCTAAAGAAATCCTCTTACTCTGCATCTCAAATGACATATACATAATACAAAGCTATCAACTTTGTGCTATGTTGTTTGGATTTTGTGTTTGTGTGTGTGTGTGTGTGCATGTGTGTGTGTGTACTGAAGCAGGAAGAAAAAGCATGTCTGAGTTGCACTCAGAAGTGTAAAATTCATGTGTAAGAAGATTTTGCAGTACCTAAAAAATGCTTGGTTTTCCTCAGTATATGTTCAGGGTTATATTTAAATGTTCAGTCAATTTGATTTCACTCTATAGTCTTACTTTTGAAACTGCATGCTGTTTGATCATGTAGAATTTTGGCATTCAGGACAAATTTTAGGCCATCTAAGCTGACAGAAGCTTATCTTTGAAGTCTAAATGCAGCTGAACAAAACAGTCTGAATCATTAGACAGTTTGGTGAAAAAAAAAAAAGAAAAAAAAGTCATATAATTATTTAGATGCCATTTAAGTAAAACTAATGTGGCCTTATTAATAAATTCTTGATTTTTATTTGCAGAAAATATGCTAAAGATACTTTGCAGAATTACAGAAAGTTATCATCATATTAAGGAATGAAATATCTCTATTAGGGTAAGAATATTGAAACATTAATCTAGAATGAATCACGAATATAAACTTCCAGTAATGGACTTAGACAACAAGTAGAGCATCCACTGTATTTAAGAAGTGCAGGTGTTGCCCCTTTGTTATTAGTACAGTTTCATTTACTTATCTTCATTTGTTCATTAATCTTTGAATGCAGGAGTTTAAAAATGCTGTCTGGGACTCATTAGTCCATCCAGACATCTATTATTTGACTAGTCACTAGCTGACATAATGTCACTTTTGTATATTCTTTGACTTCCTGATACCTAAAATCAAATTGTCTATGCAAAGTTACTTTCAAGAGAAGTAGAGGAGATGGACTTATTGGCCTTCAAGGTCTTTTCTAACCTTAATAATTCTATGTCAGCTCTCTTCTCTCTCTCCTGTCCCCTCCTCCTCCCTGCTCATCATGTATCAGTTTATTTTTGATGGCTTAGTACAATTTTGGCAGAAGATGTATCATAGTTTGCCACTACTGTTGTGTACTAGATTTTCTAAGACCATCCCATAGTGTATAAATCTACAGGAAATGAAGTGCCCAGTTTCTAAAATCTGAAAAGTTCATTTGATTTCATTTGTAAGGTAATGAAGCTCACAGCTCTAGAGTTCTACAGAAAATCCAGAGAGAGCATCAGGATCCCCAGTTTAAAACTAGGGTCCTAAGAGTTGTGCTCTTCACACTATATGGCAATGTGAATCAAAGAATCACTTTAGAGAGTTTCAATATAACAGCTGCTCTTGGTCTGAAATTGTCAGTCTTCAAAGCAAGGGAACTTGAGGAGAGCACAGGTAGCACTGAAAACATCTGACAGTGTCACTGGGGCAGACAGAGCTTTAAACTGGTACAGGTTATATTTTTATTGGCTTCTCTTTGTTATACAGTAGACTGATTTTTCAGTAATTTCGTTTTGTGCAATGCATTCACATCCTTTCACTGAACTCCTCCTATTAAATCCACATCTTTTTTCTGCTGGGTGTCCAGCCCTGGTCCTAGCACTCCAGACCTGGCTCCACAGGGCTGAATAAAGCAGGAGCTGCTCTTTGAGCTGCTGGCCACACTGCCCAGTGCAGAGTTGCCTAATGCTGGAACTTGTTGGCAGCTTTTGCTGCAAGGGCTCATTGCTGGTTGATTGGAAGGTTGGTGCTCACCTGGAACCCCAGACCTGCATCTCATTCCAGACACCTCTGCTCCACCCCAACTTGTATTGGTGCATGAGGTGGTTACTTAATGGAGCAGAAAGTAATAGAATGTAGCAACAGCAGAATAAATTCTCATCACATACCACATATATCATGTACCATGATTATGTGGAATGCAATGGTTTTATTTGTGTGTGGAAGGGAAAACAGCATATCTACTGACAAAGGATATTCCTGAATTTATACTTAAAAGGTGCAAAACGACCTGAAAATGGGAACAATCCACCCATAAAGGTTGAGTTAGACAAAGTTAGACAGCAAATACATTTAAGAAAATAGAAGGAGTAGTCCTAAAATATCCAAAAGAAATTGAACTTCCTAATACTAAAATACTCCCCCATTCTGAATAGATGAGTTTTCCATTCTCTCTGAAGAACAGGTTATTATCTTCAAAATACTGAAATAAATGAGGTGGCAAACAACAGAATTCATACTAATACAGTCAACAGAGAGCTCGACTGCAGCCTAGGGCATTATCAATGACAGGGCTGAAGTGAAGATTAATAGAGCTAAAATCACTGGTAGAAAATGTAATCATCCCACCATTCTCAATAAAAATATATATTCAAAAATAATCAGAAAGATATAAAGAATTTGACATTTTTACATATGGATCTACAAATCTAAATAGCAATTAAAAGTAAAAAGATTTTTGAAATTTAAATACATAAGTCATAGGTGAAGAAAAAAAAGTCTTAACCAGGCATTCTGTTTTTCTGTGATTCCTCAATCTGGCAGTGATGAAAAGATTTAAATATTTCGGAACACAATTCAGAAGATAATCCTGCATGAGCTATAATCTCCTGTTTTCAATCTAGTAAAAGCAAATGGATTCAAATCCAGTGAAATGCTTGAAATATTTTCCATGGTGCTATTTAAAGTGTCAACTAATAGAAGTTTAGATATAACATTTAAGAATTTGTATCATAATGTGTGAACAGTATTCTTCTGTTGCCTTGCACTTTAAACCTATCCTAGTAGAGGGCACTGATGCTATATACTATATAATGCAATCAAACAGAATGGTGAGAGGTCAGCTTTGATGCCAGATGTCTAATCTATCTCAATTATCTAATTTTAAACCCTCTTGGCACCAAGCAAGGGAAAATAAATTTTCTATTTACCATTAATTTTCCCACTGAGCATAGCCTGTTGATAAAGAAAGCAGACACAAAAACAGTCTAAATGAATAATAAACTGGCACCATTGATCTAGTTTTGAAGGTTAATTAATCATATACTTGCCTTCAAGCGTTATATTACAATGAACCTTGTTCCTTACTGAGTTTATCAGCTGGGTGCTTCCACCCTCAGCACCCATAGACAAGGAGAAGATTTGACTTTCAAAAGCTCCTTGGAAGCTCAGGTTAACAGTATGCAAAATATCTACAGTTCAGTTCAAATATTTATCATTGCATATCTCATATTATTTATAACACTGACCAGAGTAGCCAGAGCAAACTGGAGCATACATGTAAATTCTTTTCACAATGTAGTGCACTGGAAGGGAGTTGAAGGTCTGCTATAGAACAATTACTCTAATTTCAGTGGCAATAAATCAGTGAAACAAGAATTAATAATTTCCATCCATTATGCTATCCTAGAAATTTATTCTGAAGTCATGAACAAGAAAAAGCTCACAGTGTATTGACTCAAATTACTTCTAAACATGCATTGCATTTTGTTCTCTCTAAAAAGATGTATTTATTAGTTAAAGCAGAATGATGTATATTATTTCCTCGCATAAGTGATGATAAAGATGACACTTTTCTTGATATCTCAAGTATACTCATAGTCTATGCCACAGTCAGATAAAGAAGACAGGAAAATATTTTGTCACTTATTCTACTAAAAGACACCTAAGACCTGGACTTAATTTAGAGATGTTAGGGTGGTATGCATCCTACAACTAATGCAAACATGCTACAGTTTGTACTTCTCAGACCTTGTTCAGATCAGTTGAAAGCATGCCACATTTCAATAAATCCTTCTTGATCAGGACAATAAAAAACATATTTATTTAATATCAATTTGCAAACGCATTTCTTCATCCTTTCTTCATTCTATATTTTATTTTTCCCCATATGTATAGCACAAGGACATGGCTAAAAAAAATATTTATAAGACAAAATCCTTTAATGCTATTTTTTTTGATGTTACTCCACTGAAACGACTTGAGAGGATCATATGAGCTAGTCTTTAACAGCCACATGCCTATAAGTGCACCCAGTGAGTTGCTTTGAATCATCGTTATCACGTGTTGACTTTGACTCTAGTTGAGTGTAGCTGAGGTTTTTATTTACATGAAAAAACTTAATCATCCTTTTTGTTTTTTAACCATCTTCTTCCTGGAAAAATCATTGAAAATTGCCATTTCTGTAAATGCCATTTCACCTCAGCACCTTCTAATCCTTTCAGTATGATTTAGATGTATGGTGCATCACCAGTTGACCTAGAACATTCTTGTTACTTCTACTGCATGACAATAAGGACGCTGACCCTAGTGATGGTGTTTATTCAGCTTGCAACTTCTTTCAGATTTAATAGGCAATCCTTCATCCAAAAGTAAACAGCCCTTAAATGGTCTCAGATATATCTGCAAAGTGTTTGTTGTCAACATTGCTGCATTCCATTTCATTTATGACCTTTTACAGTGAAAAACTGACTTCGTGTTCTTCTGAATTCTGAGGCAATAATGGAAGGAGAAACCAGATACAATATCTTGTATAAAGTGCATTTAAAAGGAAGAAATTAAAGGAAGTTCAACACTTATTTTCCTGCCAAAGTACACTTAAATAAGGAGAAAAAAGTTGAGCAAATGTCTTTGTAAAACTAATTTGTTTCTGATCAAATCTGGCATACATCCAGAGAGACTTCTTTTCCGTATTAGAAATATGGTTACATGTTCAATAATAATCTAGGTTTCTAAAATGGTAACAATAGGAGGAAAATAATTATATATGCATTTGCTACTTAATTAACTAATTTTCTCATCATCTTTGCAAATCAGATATAGTTCTGATGTCTCTATTCTTGCCAATTGACTGCAAGTAGGATGACCTTTTTTTCTCATCTTTATTGCTTTCAGATTTGAAGATGGTTGTAGCAAAAGGAAATATTTGAAACTTTTTTTTTGTATTTTGATTAATTTTTTAATATTACTCATAACCTTTTTCTGCAAACATATACATTTTTAAAGGTATAGTAAATCACAATCAAGCAATTTCTATTTAATTAAATAGAAATTCATCAAATTTTGCATTGTTTCATCAGCAGATGTGAAAGTCACATGGAAGACCAATCACTGATTCCTTCATATTTATGTCTTATATATAGAAGATATTACAAAGAGAGAGCAAATATTTTGTCATGATGCATGACTTGATCTTACTAAGATATAACAGAGAATATAAATATGTGTCCTTGTTACACAAGCAAAATGCTAAACAATGCCTAAATATGATATTTATGGTTCTAAGCCATGTGACATTTAGGACTTCCAAAGGAATTAATTATCATGAGTAACTCATTGTTTTTCTAGCCTAGGTATTAAAATTTTAAAATAAGCTTTTTTAATTTTTTTTTTTTTAATGTACCAATCAGTAACATGCGTCAGTTGTACTGTCTGCATTACAGGCTGTAGTGAAGACTGTTTTCTTGATCTTGAAGTGTAACATTGTTGCTCAAAATCATAACTATTCATCTAGGATTAAAAAACCCTCCATGATTTGTGAGGAAAAAGTTCACTTGGGCACACATGTTCAACTGTGTTGGGGGTTGAGTGCTTTTCTGTTACTGTGTCAATTGAAAGAATTTTTCCCATTATCATGCCAGTGGAGCTGGCCGGGTTACACCCAGGGTCCCTGATGGGTCCAGACAAAGGGGGTGGGTGGGGACGGCCCCCGGAGGGGCCTCTGAGGTTTCCGGGAGGGCACTCGCGTTTCCGGCGAGCCGGGAGGAGGACGCCTGGGATCGTTCAGCCACGCGGCCGAGCACAGCAGAGCCAGACCCTCTGCGATCACCTGCCCTGCATCTGCCCCGTTCCAGCCTCCTGCCTCTGCGGACACAGCTGATCCCCCGGACACACACGGTGAGCGAGGAGCCGCCGCCCTCGGTGAGGGTGAGCCCGTTCCCGCCCGAGACCGGCGTGGCCGCTGCTGCCCCTCCCCCCTCCCTCCTGCCTTCGTTCCCGCCTGCCCTCTGGCAAATCCGGGCTCTGGACTAAGCACAGAGACAGCGTGCTTGCATCTAAAGGGACTGACACCAAGTTACCTATTTCGTTCTGTTAGCAATTTTAACTGTTATTGTTTTCTGTTTGTATAGTTAGATATATTAGTAAAAGAGCTGTTATTCCCACCCCCCCTTATCTCTGCCTCAGAGTTCTTGATTCAAACAATCGTAATACTTGGGGGAGGGGAGTGGAACCAAAGTCTCTATTCCAAAAAGGGAAACTTCTGCCCCTACTGGCAGACACCTGTCCTTTCAAACCAGGACAAACTGCAGCATCACATGCAGCCTGGAACGACCCCAGGCAGGTCCCAAGGGCACTCTGGAAAGAGATGAGGGGTGGGAAGAAGGGAAAGCTGGAGCTCACAGCTTGCAGGCAGCCTGGGAGCACCTGCCTGGCTCCCACCACCCTGCTTCTGCAACCACAGCCCCCACAGTGGCTCTCCCACTCCTCTTTCTTCTGCTTCTCCTCTTATGGCATGGACTTCCTACCAGGCTGGGCTGCATGTTGCCTCTTGCTGGGATGCTACTATGCTGGTGCTTATTTATAGTATTTTTCACTTGTCTAGTTGTTATTTCATCATAACTCTTGCAGCAGACTTGTCAGAGTTGTCAAGGCTCATCCCTTCATTGAACTATAGGCAAATAGTGATTTTTTCCCCAACTTGTGTTCATATTTTTAAGGCTTGCACTATTACCTTGCACAAACTGTGTATTAAAATAAGGCATACTTGATAAAAACGCCAGTTCACACAATTCAGTATTCCAGCAACTTGACTGACCAAGGCTAAAGCAGCACACATTTAGCATTCAGCAAAGATAGCACAACTTTTACCACTGGTCTTCTACTAGCAATGCAATATTGGTTTTCTTGTTCACCGTGATGCAACAGCAGACACAGGGTGACCTTCTTTCCACTAAATGAAGAACCATGCAGAAATGCTAGATAAATACCAGCAGGGTCCAATTCTGCATTAGCACTGGGATGCTACATAGTTCAGATGTGTGAAGCTAGAAATCTGCACTGCATATCATTGTTCAATAGTTGAATCTAAAGGTGTAAAGAATATCAGATATCCCCTTACAGATGCTGAAATAAGTTTTTTCCTTGACTCAAAGAGCTGTAACTTCCAATTGTGTGACAAAACCATCAAATCCCTTTAGTGGAAGATTGAGAACTACAGTTTCTGCAGGTAGGTGTGGAATGTAATTATAACATTCATTATATCATAATGATATATTATTTTTGGATGCTAGAAAAACCATGAATACACATAATATCAGGATTCCTTTTACCTATATATCCACTGCAAATGAGCACACATTATGCTTTTTAAATTTAATGAACCCAGTTACACAAGTGTGTATATGTTACAATATATATATGTTGAACAATATAACATTCGAATGTTTTTTAAAAGGGACAAGAAACTTATTAATTGGAAAAAATTATCAATTATATTCTCTAGTACAGACTATTCCAGAAGGCAGTTTAAATGTCCTCCTGCACATGGGTTTCTATTGCTTGAGATTTTCACAGGCAGTAAAATCAAAAGAAAATTAAAGCAACCCTTTTTGTGACTATTCATTTTTACACTGACTGTTGTTCTGTTTCTAGTCTTAAGAAAAATTGGTTATATATACAAAAAAAGGATACTGCACATTGAAGTTATACCTAACTCAAGAGTTTTGAGAGTTTGTGCACACAGTAGAATCATCATTATGCAAAACTGTGTCCAAAATCTTTATTCAAAACTTTATTCAAACCTTTAACATAGAGTATATAAATGAATGTGACAGTGATTATTGGTTTGGAACACTTGCTTTCTTATCTCTCACTGACATGGTATAAATTATACACTGTGAAATACTTGTTAAATCACCTTCAAGGTATAATGATAAGATGAGATTTATCAACATGACACTAAACTAATTTCAAATTGATTTATGGGAGTTCAGTACATTATGAAAGGTTTGTACTATATAACCACTTTATCAAGGCAGGCATTTAAGCTTATTTTCTAGTATTTATACCAGATCTGTTTATTTTTGCTGTCTTCTTTTTTCTGAAACTGTTAATGTGATCAAAGGTTAATATTTGCATCTTATATACCTCATACTTTATTCACAAAATATCATTCTGACCTAGTTACCAGAAAACATGCAGCTTTACTGAGAGCTTTAGGTCATTCTTCATTTTACCTACTTAATAGAACTGGCCACAATGGAGTCACTGTAGTTACAAAATCCAATTCAGAATTCAGCTAAATATACCTAAAAAGAAAAGCTACTGATGGAAGAATATCTTTCCTGTTAAAGCTTTCCACCTGCTTTTCTGTACCTAACCCATCAACTAAGCTGGGGCCATCCTTTTCCTTCTAAAGCATATTCAGAAGAGATGAAAAGAATTAACATATCATTGTTCCTGAAATTATATTTGAATATTACAAAATCTTTGTGTGTTGGCCTCTGGAGTTCCAGGAAGTGGGGACATTAAGATGTGATGAAGTGAAGGTAGTGAAGGTGTAGGTCTTTAATATGCTTTCACACCTAATGCTCTTAATTAATTGAAAATTCGCCTAGTTTGAGAATATTTATGTGCATTATAACATTTTACAAATAACATTCTTCTGCTATATTTGCTGTCAGCATACATTATGGAGCTAGAGTCATGGCCAAGTAAAACATCAAGTAAATTTAATTTGGGGTACTTTAAAGAAGGAAGCATTTACTAGCATAGTAGTTTTTTCTTTTCTTTTTTTTTTAAATTTCAACTTTCAACAGACTGGTTAATTAATTAGTATTAAGCTCACTGCTGACTAACAACAGCTTGCATACATGAAGTACTAATTAAACTGAAAAAAATTTGCTAGTCTATCTCATTGAAATGGTTGTGACACAACTCAAGCCCCATCCATAGAATATTGGCACTAATACATGAGATAATTTTCATTAAGGGCTAATATTTGTTCCAATTCATTATGCTGTCATTAGTTATGTACAGGCCACCCACTTTTTTCTGTCTGTTACATTGCTATATAATTTTCTTTTATTCTTTATCTACTGAAAAAAAAAATTCATCTCAAATACCCTTTTATGTATGTTTGGCTCTTATATGCACAATATATCTTGCCTAGAAAAGTAACTTTTGACTTCTGTGAATACTAAGACTGTGTTATTATTTGTATGCAAATTGTGATCCATCTCAGGGCTTTATTATGAGAGAGAAATGAATTTAAGTGGCACTGTCATGCTCTGGCAGTACAACTGCAAAAGTCTAAAGACATTTAGATGACCAAGTCAAGATCCCTACTTTGGCTCAAGCTGACTGGATTCCTTATCCCACTAACTCCATTGACTAGAGCCTATTCAGGCTAGATGTCAAGTCAGAAAACAGAATTCAAGTGTCCAGCTATAAAGCTGAAGCCTTCCTTTTCTGATAAAGGCTTGAGGACCAGAAGTAATGAATGTTTTGAAGAGTTCACTGTCTGTTTCCTACTTTAAAATATTGAGAATCCACATGCTGAACATCCCATTTTATCCATTGTTTAAGTCTGTGGAGGCACTGTGAAACTAATGTCCTTGAGGGCATCAATCCTAAATGTTCTGGCCCAGACCCTTTCCCAGGAGCTCACATCAAACCCAGGGACCACAAGGTCCTGCCCCAGAATTGCCACACTTCCCCACAGCCCTGCCCTCCTGCGTAATGATTTCAGTTGTATATAATTTTTCTCTCCTGATATGAGGTATGGTAATATCCAATATATTCATGTCTAACCCATTCACAGAATCCTACTAGAACCTCTCTCACATGCCCAGCATCCAGCAGGTCTCAGAAGACAAATGCTACTCTCTTTATTTGACAAAGAAGTATCCTTCCTGGCAGAGGTAAAAACATGAAAAAACACAAGTACTCTGTGACAAGAAGTTATGTCAAATTTGTTAGTTCACAGAACTTCAAAACTATGTAGAACTTGGTTTTATTATTTTTCCTGAAAGAAAAAATAATTGATCCCTGGTACTTCTTTCTTTTTAATATGGTTGTTTAAAAAAATATCTTGCACTAAAGTAAAATTTGTTTCAAGTTAAAGTTGTGTTAAAAATTTAACATCTATGTGTTTTTTATACTTGGACATCATCATAAAGACTACTGCTGCATAAGCATAAAATATACCACTTCTTGTGTTATAAAGAATTTATTATTAAAATACAATAAAATATTGCTTACTCAATGTATTGTAACTATATAATAAGAATGAAAATATCAAACTAAGATATACATATATATGTATATATCCACAACTCACTTATGTTCTCTAACTGCAAGAATAATTAAGACATTTTCTCATAGTGCAGTTGAACTGAATTTGGTAATATATTTTAGAACCCAATCTTTAAATAAAAATAATGTATAATATTATTATAGAAATTAGCATTAGAATACATCAATGACAAAATGTTGCAAAACTGCTGATATGAATTCAGGTTTGTTTTTTTTTAATAAATAAATGCTATAATTTTCCTTCTCTATTTTCACACATCCAGGACAGGAAAAGTTCCACAATACCATTTAAAAGATAGTTAGTAAATTATATTAGAATTATTCCTCAGTTTATAGACCTAATTGAAAAAAAACAGTGCAACAATAAATATTTTAGTAGTTTACATATATGCAGAGTATAATTTATACAATTAAACATCTCTCTCCTTTAGGTAACACAGTCTACAAATTATATATTTTTTTTTGCTCTTCAGAACTGGTTTCAAACCACAGTCTGTATCAAAGTGATATAAATGGAGATAAAGCTATCACCTATGTATACCTTACACAACATAATAGTACTGAAACAAATTAAGAAATCAGTGGAGAAATTACCAGCCTTTGAGAAATCCATAAAATGCTAGTGTAAGTATGACTGAAAATAAAGAAATAGCCAATATTTTTAAATACTGTTCTGACAGATATAAAAAGGCTAGAAGCAGTAGTCGGAAAAAAAAAAAAACAGTATGAGAAATAAGACATTCCTGTTTCCAATAAATGCAAGTGGTTATAAATAGGGTATCATATATTCATACATTTACAGTCAATAAAACAAAGCACAGTGAATTCTATTGTGTGTAAAAACTACAAGTGGGAAAAAAAAAGGGAAACCTTTTATCTCTTTCTGTTCTACTTGTTTGGAAAGTCTTCTAAATTAATGCCTTTTAAAAAGTTAGGTATTACCTTTAGTGCTTGAATTAGTAGTTATTATAGACCTATTTGTGCTAGTGAAACATATTATGATACAAATCACATGCATGAAAATGGTGGATTTTGAAGTGCAAATTTGAATGGAAAGTCTATTTGTGGTTTCATATCTAAATATTTAGGAAATCATTATATTGTGCAAACACATACAAAGCCTAACATAACATGCTGCTCAGTATTGCTTTTTCCTTCAAGTAGCATGTATTTTTTTGTTTTCTTCAAGGAAGTATCTTTCTCAAGTATCATTCTATAAATAAAGTATATTAGTACACAAACTGCTCCTTCAAGTGAGGAACAAAACACAGAACAGAACTTGAGAAAAAAAATATATATTACCAGGAAATACAAGGATTAAAATTAGCCAGCAGCTTGCAGTACTGATAAAAGTTTATCCCATCAGAGTGTTCCTTGATGAAGGGCTGTCATCACTCACCCCTAAAACAGGGCACCAATTTGACAATGGTCGTATGACTGAGACCAACTCCAGCCCCTCATTGTCTGAAATCTTCCCCTGGTTGACCATGGGCTCAAAGGCTGACACCAAAGGTGGCAGCATCAGCAGACTATTAAATCCTCCTGCCTTTTCCTCTGTTGTAATCCCATGAGGAGCACCACACAATGCAAACTTCTTCCTCTCACAGCACAACCTGCAAACTCCAACACCACTACTCTCCTCCCAGCCCTTTACACATTTTCTATCACATGCATAGCACCTGTGTGCCTTTTTGCTCTTTTGTGGTTGGTCAATACACATCAGCATTCTCTGCTTCTTCTCTTTCAATGCTGTTCACCTGTCTCATACAGCTGCATCCCATTAGGGATGATTGCCTGCAGCCCCATTCCCTATGTCCCATCATTTGCTCTTGTACAAAGAGTAATTTGGTAATAAAGGTTAGAGAAGTGATTTAAAAAAAATAATTCATATAAAATACTCATTTTTCTAAATATGCATAGGTATACAGGATTTTTGCATTGACTGAATATTCTCTGGAACATGGGAAAGGGATTCTAGGTTATATGCGATTTTCGCTTTGTCTGGATTGAGAGTCAGTCTATATCCTTGCATTGAAAAGAAAATTACAGACCCTTGAGATATTGCACATTGTTTTGTTTTGAGTACAGTTCTTACCTGCATGAGTTTAAATTATTTATGTTCCTATCATATTAGTGGAATCACACTACAGCACTATTCTCTTGTCCTGAGAATTTGCAATTTATAACCCCTCTCTTAATGACAAAATTATTCATGCCTCACCCTGAGAATTCCGCTATTAGATGTCACATTAAACATTTAAAATTATTTATTTTATTTTTAAAAGTTTATAAAACTTTCTTTACGTGCACTTAAGAAACACAGTTTGGCCTTGTCCTGGTTTTGGCCAGCACAGGGTTAACTTTTGCCATAGCCAGGAGGGGGCATGGTCATTGCCAGGGGCAGGGGGAAGGAAGTCTTTTCCAGGTTGAGGTAGCATGACAATGACAATGGTCAGGTAATAGTGAATGATGAGTATTTGTATGTGAATCACTCACCTGTCTTATGCATTTTTGTTATTAATATTGTTGCTGTTATTGTTAATTTTCTTATCTCATTGCTGTTTCCTGGAAATTGCTCTTACCTCAGCCTTTTGTGCTTCCAATTCTTCTTTCCATTCCTCTACAGGAGAAGAGAAAGAGGGGGAGTGAGTAAACAGCACGTGTTTCAGAGTGGCTTCTGTGGGAATATTAAATTGAAGAATATGATTCCTAACCATGAGAATCCTAAAAAGAACAAACAATGGTACGTATTTTATGCAGTGGGTTTTATGGTCTCTCAATTACACATTTTGGACAAAGAACAAGGAGGAAAAATTGACAAGAGAAGGAAAAGAGTAAATTTGCTTCTGATTTCCTATGTCAGTTATTCAATTAATACGGATAGGAAAAATGAGGAACACAGAAAACTGTTTTTGAAGATGTGAGTTCTCTGACATGAAAGCAAAATCCACTGCAGAGAGGTTTTGTTCAGCTCATTTGGCCTGTTTTCTGGCATTTTCCTGATGATCTCCAAAGTTTCTTACTTTCTTTGTAATGACTTTTCAATGGAATTGTCATTTCAATTATGAATTCATGAGACACGAAGTAAAAATGTGCTCCCTGGTTACCTGAGATGACTCCTGTTAAGGCACCAATGTCCTTTATAAAGAGTCAAGAGCTGTGCCAAAAAAAAATGTCTTTACAGCAAGAAAACAGGGAAAGTAGGCTTCTGAGCCAAAGGATCTTGAAGCAATATCCAAACAATAAAAGAAAAGATTAAAAAGGAGGAGTTCTTTATTTCTATTCAGTTATTTTTTTTCACTTTCATTGCATCTTGATCATTCTATGTGTATATACCTGTCTCCTTCTTGGAAATTATGCTATATTTCTGACAGAATTTTTTTTCTATAACATAAACCACTGATGTAGTACTATACAGATGGCACCATATATCTCCTACATTTGCATATGTTACATTTCTGTTTTGATAACAAGGAAGGCAGTTATTAAAACTGCAAAAAAGCTGCAGGAAAACAAAAAAAAAAGAGCAAATAAATGTGTTGCTTCTTGAGTCAGTGCAAGCATAAGGATTAGGATTAAATAAATGTAGAAAACATCATAAATTTTGTTTTCTCAGAATGAATTTTGTGCAGACCATAGGTACAAGCTGGATGTCTCAAATTAATGTCCATTCTGTGTGATGTGTCTCCCTTCCCACTCCAACAGTGAGTTCTCTGAAAAAAGGCAGCCTATGGTGTATAATCTTGTCAAGAACAGAGTCTAGCTACTTAGAACAAGGCAGAGGATTGAGAAGTGCTTGGTTTTCTGAGACTAATTCTCAACTCTAGGTGAGCAATTGTTGGTTAGTTGGCTTTATCTGAGCGATTTTGTTATGCTTTTTTTCATTTAGTAATTCATGTCTAGTAGCAGAGTTAAAAAGTCTAGACCTTTTATAAACATCACTGATATACTAATAAAAACCTCTTTAATTAAAAGAAAATATGTATTCTGATTTTTAAACAATATTGTATATAATTTATTTAAATGTGATAATCTTTTCTTCCACAAGCTCTAGCTGAAATTAACCCAAACTTTTTCTTTATTTCATTCAGTGATCTATATTGAATGTTGTCCAATTCAAACACATTTGAAGGATTAAAATAAAAATTGGTTTGGGGATTTAAAACTCTGCGAATTATGACAAAGCTTAAAGAGTTTCTCTGACTATAATGGAAGCCAATACCTAAGTGCTGAGCATGCTTTGAGGTTCAAAATGAACCTCCACTGGCTGACTGATTTTAAGGATTAAGTAAAACTTGGTGTACAGAAGTCCTCTATAAAATACCCTGAAAGACCAAGATTAAGATTTGTGATGTCTAACATGACAAATGTGTCTGTATCTCTAAGCAAGTAATTTTCAGTCTTTTTGTTATAATCAAAGCTAAAAAATTGGCACTGTCAGAATCTTTTAGAAGTACCTGACTGTTCTGAGATTGGCATTTTAACATCAGACCAGCTGAATCCCAGAAATGTCTGCTTCTTTCCACTAGCATTGCAAATACCACATAATCATCAGGCTTAAAAGATGCCTAATCTAAATGGACTGCCAGCCTTTATATTTATAAATTGCCAGTTTTCTACTCTTTTTACTAACAAGAAAAAATATGAACTGTTAGCTCATAAATTATGAATATGCAGATACAAACATTGCTGAAATAAACTTTTACTCTTGAAAACAAGTTTCCCAGTAGTCTGTGGACCATTTGGCCCTGGAGATTTTTAGAACTCAACCACATGAAATCTTCAGCAGCTTGAGCTGAGCTTTGACATTTACACTGATTTGAGCAGGAGGTCAGACTAGGTGACCTTCAAAAATCACTCCAACGAAATACTTTCTATGGTTCTTAGTATAATAATGTCAGCTCCTGTGAAAAGGACCCAAGAGTGTTTGATTAATTCAAAGCAAAAAGGCTGAAATAGAAGATATGAGTTTTGCTGCATAAATATTTTTATAAAGCAGAATATTTATGTTTCAGTTTCTTTAATGTATGAAACATTCTACTCTTAGCAAAACCAGAAACTGATAAACCCATGATTTTAAGTACAGAATGTGGCATAGAATGAGATCAGATATATGCTAATTAAGTCAATTGTGTTCAAAGCCTTTCTACAGTGTGCTGAATGTAATTTGAAAAGGAAACTTTTGGCCTTTGTTCTTTTCTGTGATCCCTCATGAAAAGAAGAAAGGATTTTCATACAAGTTTTTTTATTCTTTTAGTGGAGGAAGCAGGGAATGGATTTGGTTGAAGATTGTAGGATTGGTGAAATTTCCATATTTGACAATATAGTATTAAAATGTCTAGATATTTAATATTAAAAAAAGTATTTTATTCCCAATCTCTAAAAGAACATTTGCCAGTTAATATTTAATGTTCTTTCATGCTTCTGAGACATGAGGAATACAATCATAATGGAAAGTTCTAATTATTTTGAAAGAGACAAGTCAGAAGTGTACCACATATTTTTTTCCTCTATTTTCAACAGAGATGACAGATCAAAAGGGTCTCAGTGCCCTGAGCTGGAGGACCATGACTGAAAGAATGATAAACTCTCAACTGACCCTGAAACTGTGGGGAATCTACTGCTCCAGCTGGATCCCAAAAATTATATGGGGATTTATCCAAGATATGGGATTCATATGATGGGATTCATCCAAGAGCTCTCAAAGAGCTGGTTGATGTAATCACAATACCTCTCTTGAGGATTTTTGAGACATCTTGGGAATACAGAGCCATCCCAACTGTCTGGAAGCTGGAAAATGTCCCAGTTTTCAAGAAGAGTGAGGAGGACTCTGGAAACTGGATTGATTAAGCCTGTCAATCTCATTTCAGTTCCTGCTAAAATCATGGAAAAGGCTATTCTGGAAGGCATTGGAAAACACAGACATTGGTCAGAGACAGCATGGATTCATGACAGGACAGTCCCTCTTATCAAAGCTGATATGATATGACATATTTACTTTATGACAGGGTGCCACGATATAAGGAAGACATTAAGCTGTTGGAGAAAGTCCAAAGGAGGACAAAAAAGATGGTCAAGGACCTTGAGGGGAAGCCATGTGAAAAGCAGCTGAGATCACTTGGTTTGTTCATCCTGGAGAAGGGGAGACTGAGGGGAAACTTTATTGCAGTTAAAACTTCCTCAGGAGGGGAAGAGGAGGAGCAGGCACTGATCTCTGCTCTGTGGTGACCAGTGACAGGACTTGAGAGAATGGCCTGAAGTTGTGTCAGGAGAGCTTTATGTTGGATATTAGAAAAAGGTTCTTTCTTCAGAGGATGGTTGGGCACTGGAACAATCTCCCCAGGGAAGTGGTCATAGCACCAAGCCTGACAGAGATCAAGAAACCTTTAGAAAATACTCTGAGGCACATGATGTGGGGATGGTGCTGTGCAGAGCCAAGAGCTGGACTTGATGATCTTTGAGTATCCCTTCCAAGTCAACATACTTTGAATTTCGGTGAAAAAGATTGTAGATCTTAAATCTGTCAATTTTCACTTACATTTCTAAAATATTGACATCTTGCTTCTGATTTTTTTTATCAGAAAGTTACGTTTTTTAACGGATTATGTTAAATATTATAATCTAGTTTAAGATGGTAGCAAAAAATGATGAGAAGCCACATCCTGATTAAATATCATAATGTCTTTAGAGATAGATACTCCTATCTCTTCCATCACTTCTTGTTATGAAATATTCAAAAATGGAAATCTGGGACTTGATTTAGCCTATCCACATATAGGTATTTACTATTATCCAGGGAAAGTGGCTGAGAGAAGGCAGAAAAGGTGTAATTTCGATTAGTAAATTTGCCACTGGTAATCCTGTGCTGGAAATCTTCAGGGAAGCAGAAAGCAACAGAAATTGTGTAAAGAGTCCTTGACTAACAGCTGAAGCTGAGTTTGACTGAAAACTTAAATTTATTTTTATCCAAATATTTTTTTTTCTATTCCATTTCTGAAATAGAATGGGAGGACAGGACAGGGAGTGGTGGGGAAGAGGATCTATATATATAAATATTCCCCCTTTGATAACCAAAATCTGTGTCTGAGTCCACTAGGTAGGACTTGGGCACTTCTAATGAGTATTATATTCAAACAAATTCAACACAACAGAATTTCTAAATAGACAACCTTATTCAATAAGGTAATGCTGCTCTGGCTCTTAATGAGCATGCACGGGTGATTACCAAATAATGTTAGGAATTCTTGCCATATGGAAAGTTGTACCCAGTGTTTACAATTACTTCACCCAGCTGTCACTGCAAAGTGGCCAGCAGTAGAATTACCCTGTTTTCAATCTGCTGGGGAACATCAAAGGCAAGATACCATCAACATGGATTATTGTTTTTCAATATTATATCCCATACAGATAAGACACTGTTGCAGACAGTAATTTTTAAAGTCTTATATTAGTGCTCCTTGAAGTGTCCATTTCTATAATTATTCATTATTTTCAAAAGGAAAAGGAGACACACTATTGACTGTATATTGCATAAAATTCTGCATATACACAAAGATGATCTAATATCTCAGTGGCATCATATTTTGTCCTTATGTAGCACTTTTCAATCATAGGTCCAAGAAGAGAGTTCTTTTTTCATAAGGGAATTAATGAAATGCATTGAATCAGGGGTACTTTGCTGCCACAACCAACGGCATAGAGTTTCAATATGTGAAAATGTCCCTGCAGGACAATCCATGCTTTTAATCCCTGGTTTCAGAGACACTTAAAGATTGTGTGTCTTCATTGTTAAAATTTAGTTTTGAGGTAAGATCACAATGGTATAAAGCTATAAGAAAAAATCAGGAAAATACAGGGACTATGGAACTGCTAAGCAAATTTGGACATGTTTATTAAATTTTCTTTGCTTTATCATTAGATCAGAATATGAGACAGTAGCACATTGGCAGGATATTTTCTGAGAGCTATCTGTTACTAGGAACACTGTGCCTGCTCTGTGAAGGTCTGCAGGTGGAAAAGTGAGCCCTGGCCTGAGATTTGGTGATTTGCCATGAGTGTCTGGGCAGAACATACAAAATGACTGGATGTGACAAATACTAGAGCAAGTACATAATACAATAATAGATAGTGCTAGGAGGAATGAATAGATTTCACAGATGGCTAAAGAAAATAATGTGAAAGATATCCAAGCTTCACACATATTTAGAGAAGAGGTTTAAGACTGTTGTGGATAACAGTGTCTTGTAGAGGCAGTGGTGCCTAAATTATCATATCAGCAAAACAATGCATGAAGAAATCATTGCTTCTCAGTATGTAGCCATAAAAAACTCTTTTTCACAAGCAGGGTAAAAAATTATCTTTTGAAAGATATCAAATTTCTGTTGGTTTTTTTACTGTAGATGGATAGACAAAGAAAAATTTAAAGACTATTAGGATGTAGAAATTATATTAAAGAAATTATATATATAAAAGATCTTTAGAATGCTATCTTCTTCTCCAAGCAGAAATGTTTCAAAGTAAGAGTTCTCTCTTTCTCTTTTTCTCTCTTTCTCTCTCTCTTTCTTTTCCTTCTAGGGTGTGCTTTTTTTCTTAGAAAGTATAAATAACTGATTTAGTTAAGTAGTTATTTCATAGATCTGGAAATGTTTCAAATATATTCATGCAACACAAACTACATAAACCAGGATGTTTCTAACATAATAGGAATTAAACATTATAATAAAATAATTAACAAAAAATAAATAATAAAAAAATTAACAGAATTCCTAAAAATCCACAAGTATTCTAACAGAGTAATCCTGAAAATCATATTTCTACAAAAGATTTGAAGGAAAGCAATTGTAGTATTATAAATTTTTCATTATTTTCAGAGAAATTTTAAATAAATTGTATAATAATTTACAATAAATTGTATTATGTAAATTATAAATAATTTCGATTTTTAAAATAATTTAAATCAAAATAAAGTATTATTTTGGTTGAAAAATTGTTTTTTGTGTTTTATTCAGAGAAAAGAAGATGCTAAAATGCTTGAAAGATATGAAAAGTGAAATATTTCTCTTCTATATTCTGCCCTCTGTAACAAGCAAATGAGATAAGGAAAGAGAAAATGAAAGAGAGAAAAAAAATAATGTCCTTAGTATTGATGCATGAAAATAATGGAGGATATATTCAGCCCAAAAAAATGCAAATTTTAATGATGTATTTACAAGACTAGGTTAATTTTAATGAACTTTCAATTGAAAAAAATTTTCATTTCCATTGGTAATGCAGCAAGAAATAACATCTAGGGTAAAAAAGCTTTCTTGTTGTTTCTAAAATGTCTTTTACTTCACCAGTCCTTTCTTGAAAAGCCACATCTCTGTCATGATCATCATTTTGCATACATAGGAAATTAATTTCCATCATAGAGTATAAAATGTCTACTTCCTTTTTCAGGCTGATCTTCAAAATGGAGTTATTAGCTGGGAAGAGATCAATAATTTCAGGTCACTGTCCTTTGAAATTTTTTCTCAGTTGACTGATGATCCATAGGACAGAGAAGAACCTGATCTATCATAGATGTAAAAGGATGTTATCCTTAAAACCCCAATTCAGTGAATTTAAGACAAATATTATTTTCTAAAGGTTAGGGAAAAATGCATGTTTTTAACAAGAATTTTTAGTTTATCACAGAATACCATGGACCTGAGCAATAAAGCTTCAACTGGTTAAAATATTTTTGTTTTGCAACAGAGAACAGAAGATGTATTACACTGCTGACAAAGTTTCATTTCAAAAATTTTCTGTCCATGCATTTCTCTTCTTCACATAAACAAATCCTCTGAAGGATTAAGTCAAGTTGCCTAAGCTCTATCCTAATAAAATGACAAAAACCCTTCATGTTGCTATTTCTACTTCCTCTTGCTACCATTCCATTCTTGCTTTGACTACATGCAATAAGTATAGACATGATGTAAGATTCCACTCCCTCTATTTCTCTTCTGCTATGAAATTCTGGAAGCCAAGAATGCTCTGGGGAATCTAGTCCTGACCTTCTTCCTTGTAGCATCAGATTGTCATATTTCCTCTGGTTTCAATAAGCTTGAAGAACTTTGGATCAGGCTTTTCTTTGTGGTCTTTTCTAGTCAACTAATCTTAAATCTCTTCTTCTTCCTCCTCATTGGATAAGTTATTTAGCTGTAAATCAAACTGAATCTGGAAATGAGCAACTGGAGTGTGTCACCATGATAGTGGGTATCCATCACTTGTGTGTTTGCAGAGTTGTGGATTTTGATATTTCTGCACCTTGAACTGCACAGAACTGCTGCCTTGTTCTTGTATCACCTCAGGCATCACCTGAGTGGATTCAAACCTATGATAACCATGCTATCATAAAAGAGAAGAAAATAAAATAAAATTAGATTGTTAGATTACTTTCAAAGAGGACACTTGGGAATATTTTGTATTAATGTATTTCTATAGAAGAAGAATATATTAAAGAACATCCCTTGGAGGAAGAATAATTTAAAATTCATCTGCTTTTATTATTACAGAAGAGAGAGTCTGTTTACTTCTGCAGAATAAACAGCAGTTGTGTTTCCATGGCAAATTGTATCATCATAAGAAGATAACCCTGGTTCTTAGTATTTTGAGTGCTATAGAGGTGATTTTTAGGGCTAATTTAGGGCTACCCTCCTCAGGAGCTTGTTGGCATGTACAAGCTCCATAAAACTTTGCATAGATTGATTCAGTGTTCCACAGAATATTTTTGTGACTCCTGTGAATAATATTGTAAAAATGTATCATCTCATTGTAAAAATGAATCCTCTTTTTAAAGGTTATGATTTAATTAATGTTGAATATTCATAACATTTTATTTTAAGGGAATCTTGATTTCAGTTTTTATATACATTATGTATATGCAGATATATGTTTATGCATATGTATTTGTTTAAATGTATTAATGAGTTCTACCAACAACACAGATATTTTTAAGAGAAGGTGTAACAATTTTCTGTAAAGTTCACACAATTTCATTCATTTTCCAAGAATTGAATTTAGTTGTGTAGTAATAAATAATATTCTACCTCATCTTTGTGAAATACATCCACTCAGATCCATCCACTTCAGTTACCTTTCACACATTTTGAAGAAGACACATTAAGTTATTCCTTCAACATTTGGATTCATTTCTCTCATGGCCAGCTACTCACAGAGATTGAAAGTTTAAGCTGAATGTCCTTTCTCAAGGACATCTGATGGTTACTTTTATTCATAAAGTTCACAAAGTCCAGTGATGTTAAGTCAAAAATGCCCATGCAGGGGGGCCAAAAGATATATACTGAAAACTTGAGAGCATGTTTAATGATAATATCAAAACTAGTTTAAGCCTAATTACACAAAATATAAGTATTTCTACTTATTTTTAATCATTCATATTTTTCTGTGTCAGAAAATGCATTTATAACTTTCATAATTCTCACTAGAGTGTGCTGTACATTGCAGTACAGAAAAATGCAAAATCAAATATTTTACAAAAATATATATATGTGCAAAAATATATGCAGAAAGACATAGGCAGCCCTAGTAACTAAGTTGAAACAGAAAAAAAGGACAAATGCATTATAAAATTGTTAACAGTGCACAGATGGAAATATTGATCGAAATATTAAAGTCTGAAGTCTAGGAGAGTTCTCTATTCACTCTTACAGAATGACAAATAAGATTTTCTTATGTGGTGCAGATTGCAATGATCAGCAAAACTGAGTTTGAAGGAGACCATCTGTGGCATTTTAGCCAAGTAAGATTGTATTGCAACAGCTAATAACAGGCTACTAACAAAATTTGCAAGGCCTCAGGAGTGAAACTTGTCAGGCTTGGTTTGCCTGAACTTTTCTTGATGTTCCGGGAGCTTTGATCTCATTTGCCTTACCTTCGACAAATTTTTCTTTTTAAAGATTAGGTAGCTATGCCTACCTTTTGTTGGGTTTTTTTCATGATATTTATATGGAAAAAGTGTAGCAGTAGCAATAGGTAGTTATTCTGTGCCAGTGAAATATTTATGCATATGATAATGATACAGTGTAAACAGGCCTATCTTGACAGTAGAAAATCTGAAAAATGTAGAAACAGGATACAGCATAGGAAAGAACAGAGGGTGATGAGGAACACAAGTTGACACTGGAGGGGTTTGGTAAAGAAATGCAGATCTTGAAGATTGACAAAATGTGTTTGAAAGTAAGAAAGACAATAAAGAAGAAGTGTTTAATATAAAACGAACCATACACAGTAAATTCAAGCAGTCAGTGATGTTAAAAATCAATGAAGAAGGCTACATTGTAGAACTTTGTTTGAAGACAAACTCCAGTAAAAACAAAAGAGAAATGAGGAAACTAGGAAAATAAACAGGCAGAAGAAGAAATATATCTCAATTTCTCTCTTTGCAGACAAGTGAAGGACCTGTAGCAGAGATGACCTGCTTCAGCCCTTATCTATTTCCACTTCTGGCTCCCTGTGCCCTTGCTTGCTTGAGGAACATGGGTGCTCATAATCTCAGAGTACAAAGGGGTAGTGCAAAAGGGAACCATTACATATAATAATTTTAACTGTACTATTATTATTATTTTTATTATTATTATTGCTACAATTATTATGGCTGTGTTTTGTTTTTCTCCAATAAAATTATACTCCAGATTGAAATTTGAATTAACAAATTTTCTTTGATTAAGATTTACATGATGCTAAAAAGTCAAACATTTGAGGTTACATATAGCTTATATTTTCTTTTTGCTCATGATAATACTTTCTGCATAATGGAACTGGAATTCCAGTAGCATATATTGTTATTTTACATTTAATTTGCTGAAAGATTGCATATTATGCAAAGTCAAGAAATTATACTAGGAGCAGCCTGATGGGAATTGCAGCAAACTTTCTGTAGATGAACTGGCTTTTCATGTCATGCTATAATGACATTGACCAGATATTTTTTATAGAGAAAAAAAAGCCAAGAGAATTTTTTAATAGGTACATTTGCCCTAATGCTTTCAGTCAAGCATCCAAACTTTATGGTGTCAACTTATAGCTACAGTTATAGTACTTTATAATACAACAAAGGTTGATAATAATAAAAATACATAATTAAAGCCCACATCATGTTGTCAAAATACCTTAAAAATTATGTGCCAGGCAATGTCTTGGAGAACACTTCCTTTAAGGAAATAATTGTACTAATTTTTTTCTTCACTGAGTGTTCCTCAAAATATTATCGAGGTGACCAATAAGACTTTCTTAATTTTAAACAAGTTTAAGTCATATTCTTAATAAAGATTCATTCTAAGCAGAAACACATGATAGTGATTTATATTTAGTGTGTGTCCTGGTTCTGTCCAAAACAGGGTTAATTTTTGGCATAGCAGGGAGAGGGTATGGTTAGGACACAGAGGTTATTCTATACCATCTAATGCCATGGGGCAGGGAGAACAGAGTTTCTTCTGAGAAGAAGGAGTTCCTTTTGGTTGAGTGAGTGGGCAGAGGGAGACATCTGCTACTGTTTATTTTCTGGGGATGTTTCATGTGAATTGGTTCTTTTTCTGTAGCCCCTGTCATTAGTATTGTTGCTGTTACTGTTTCCATACCATATTGCTGTTTCCAGCAAATTATTATTATCAAAAGCTGTGATCTTTGCCTTTTGTGTCTTCATTTCCCCTCTCCAGTGCACTCACAGGGAGGGGGGAGAGAGGAGCAGTGCATGGTTTTAATGGAAGTGCTGAACTAGAGTATATTATTCCTAAATCACAACAGTGTGGTACCCAGGAAGAACAGCAACTGCCCCCTCCAGAATGTTGAAGATTATTTATAGGTCCTCTGATGCATTTCTCAGTTGCAGCTGAGTGCCTCCATAACTTCAACAGCAAAAGATACCAATGTTCATGCTACTACAACATTCCTAAGTGTCTTTGACTTCCAGAGTGCCATACAGAGACAAGTAAGTCTTCCATTCCCATTTCCCAAAGTTGCTTGCATTTTATTATATTTTAAATTAAATGTTATAGCACTATTTGGATGAGAAGTACGGATGTGAGTCACAAAGTAATCACACAATTATTTGAAGTGGTACTTCTTATTAAAGTAATTGTATCTATTTGTTGGTCAAACCCTTAGCTCTAGATCAACATATTGGATCAAAATCCTAATATTCAGCAACTTATGTTCTGGTACTTTGGGCCAGTCAATTCAATTAAAATGCTCCCACTATGTATGATTAAAAGTCCTCTGCAGACACTGAATGTGCTTACTGTATGGAGCTCGCATTTTAAAATATGTTATGGGTATTCTTTTGTTCTCTTACTCCACTTATTGATGTGATACATATTTTAGTTATTGAGTACTCAAATCTTACATACTCACATAAAAGAGGTGATTTTGTGATCTCCACCAGAGGGGAACTTTCCACAGATAGAATGTACACAGTGTTATGTGAAAAATCCATCTGGGTGTTTCTGAATCTGCATGAAAATGGGATATCTAGCATCTGAAAGGATGGTGACAATTACTTGCTACCTATATTCTTCTCTTTTCCCCGTCTTGGTTAAACAATTATTTTATTATGCCTTTTGTTGTGTGGCCTTTTTGTACTCAGAGACAAAAAGAAACCTACACCATCTCTCTCCTCCCTCACACCAGTAAAGGACATCTTGTTTATTGAATTTTAAATTATTTTTGTTTACTTACCAAAATGGAAGACATTGGAAAAGTGACCTTATCACATACCAAGACCTCCCTGTTTAATTTTCAAATTTTCTGTTATGTATGCATGTATACAATGAAACCAGATGACATCCATAATATTGTCACCATATGCCACCTTAAGTATAGAAGGTAAGACAGCATTGTAATAAACAACATTTTACATTCTTTTAGCTCAGAAACTCGACCAGTCATTTTTTAACTTTAATAGGACTTTTTTCTGGTGAGTACAAGAAAGATAACTCTATATGCATCAAATGAGTGGATTATGACTCTTCAAAAGTTAAAGTTCATCTTTGCAATTAAATCAACTCTGACAAAAACAGCAGCTTTGGGAAAAGGTCATGCATGAGTGCTGAGAGGCTGCAATCCAAAGCATTTGAGATAAACAGCAAATGAACTGACTAAGGGCTTGTAAATCTAGTCCTTCCTGTATATCTGCTGACAAAGTCAGGGTGTTATGGCAAGGAATTTTTAAAATAAATTTGGAAAAGGAGCTGAATTACACGGGATGTTATTTGCATTGCAGACAATTCATGGAAATCGTTTTTGTCAATGACAAAAGTTCTATTATATTTTTTTCCTACCTTTAAAAAATGTTTCCAAATGAAAATGAAGATGGAAAAGGATCTTAATATATTCAGTAACACAAAGAATAGGTTTTATGGAAGACAGCAACTTAAATGAGAAAAGATGAAATGTAAGATTACATTTTAAATTGATATGCAAGCTTAAAATGGGGACACAGGGCATTTAAAAAGCTGGTATATTAAATCAAACTACAGTAACACGGTCTTCAACCAGTTAGGATCAAAAATTAAAAGATGTTTTTAATAGAATTAATTTTCATTTCATAATTACAGTTTCCATTACTCATTGAAGTACTTGCAGCAGAAGGAAAACAAAGAAACGTATTTCTCAACTTTCAAAAATGAAGAATCTTTCGAAAGATTTATGTGGTCAGGTAAATCAGTAACAACTTGCACAAGAAATAATAGGAGAGGGTTCTGGGGAAACTAGCATGAAAAACTGCTAGACAACATACAGCCTCATTTCATCCAGTGTTTTGAAGAAGAAAAGCCATTGCACAGAAGTATGCCTAGAATATAAATAATGGAGAAGAAATTTTGCACACTGATATAAACTGTGTGGGTATGTGAAACAAACATACAAAGGAATCTAACATCCTGTAAAAAGACCATATGAAAAAACACCCTTGTTCAGTTTTACAACAGATCTACACCAACATAGTTTAAAAGGAAATAAGCAGCACCTGAGGTAAATGTTGTTTGATTTTTTCCTTGCCACATTTATATCACCTAAATATTTCCTGAAAAGTTAAACTTGTAAATTGTGTGGAGTGGTATGAATTTATGTCACTGTGGCCAGCAGAGAAAAGATGTTTTGTAATATGAGTTCAGCAGCTCTGCTGGAATACATTATTGGACTGACATTTCATTACCTGTCAGCTGACTCAGCATTTCAGTTTTTATAGCACTTTATCATTACCATTTATTTTGTCTTTGAATAATGTGTCTCAATGAAACATGCTCAAACAAACTGTCAATATTTTAGAGAGATTTATTTTGCCCTCAAAGTACAATGCTCTGTGATGAATTTGTTCTCATACTTCCTGCAGTTTGTAGCTAAAAATATACTATGGCTTAAAATTACTATCAGATTTTGTTAATGTTGTCTAATATTATTTAATCTTCTCTTAGCCAGTTATATGGTTCAAGATGGGTGACCAGTCTAGCTCTGATCAGCATCTATTTTAAAATAATTTAAGAAAAAAAAAAAACTTATAAAAATAAAAAATTATTAAGATAAAAATAAGAGGAGTAATAGACAAAGAATAGAAATGTGTGTCCCTTTTCTCTCTTTATGTCTCCCCCCCAACACCCACCTAAGTGTAATAATGAATTGTACTTGTTAAGCACAATGGGGATGGATGAGTTGTGCAACTTATATTTTCACTCCTTTCTTTTGAACATTTTCTTGATTTCTTGAAAAAGGATAAATACCCAAAGATGAAACCTTAAGCAGCTATTATCTTCCTTTGAATGGAACATCTGAATGTCCAGTATGAATCATACCAAATAAACAAATTTGTAACAGCTCTTGGGTAAAGTAATTAAGAGTTTATTATTTCTGCAGTTTTCCATTTGATTTGTTATTTTCAGGTCTTATTTTTTCTAATTTAAGAAAATGCAATAAGATCCAATACAATTTTCAGTATAAAATCAATAAAACTAAAAAATACCCCTTGTTAACTCTATATTAAAGTGAATTAAGGAATATTAAAGTAAACCAAATTGCACAATTTTTAATGTAGTTTTATAATTATATCCTGATAAAAGGTGTATTTCTTGCAACTTCTGAATCTTTCCAGTATGAGATATTTTCATTTAAAGCATAAGTTTGAAAACAACAGATATTGATGTAATTTACCTTGAAATTAGAAACATCTAGATTCATCTTTACAACCATTCCAACAGAATCAAGGTCTTCCTGGGAAGCAGAGAAGGAACAGCATATTACAGAATTGTAGAATGGCTTGGACTGGATAGAAAGATACGTTATTAAATCAATTAAAGTTCCAAGCCCCCAAATGCATTTCTTCAGTATTCCAGTACACCAACTAGGGCAGTTTATCAGACTGAAAAAAGCCAAAATTAGGGCTCTGATATAAAACAGACATCTGTTTACAGTTTACCTTTACTAATAAATAAAAGGCCAAGTGCTTAGCCATAAAATTGAAAGGTGTAATCATATGAACCTTGTCTCACAGCTGTGTTGGAAGCTGTGCTCTGTCAGGCCGGACTCGTGGTTTGCCAAACCATGTGGAAGAGCAAATCACAGGGCAGGTGGCTGAAACTGGTAACCATTTATTGCACTACAAACTGCTCTTTTGATAAACTTCTGTGCCTTAAATGTTCATCACTGATGCTTCTAGTTGGAAACACAGGCTTTAATGCTTGTACATAATGTGCCATGTAACAGGCTGCAGGAACAAACAATTCTATAGAAGTGTATTCAATGCAACAACTTTATAATAACATAATTTTCTGAAATTATCTGGACATATTGAGGATTAGAGACATTTGCATTAGACTGGGGACAGAATCTTCGACAAAGTTTTTGTCATTGATGAAGTGAGTTTGTCTAATTACAAATAGTGCAAATGTAGATCTACTTAGAGGAGAGTGGGCAAATGAGATTGTCAGAAATTATTTGTACGGGAAGTTTTTTCTAGCATAGAGTGTTGAAAACCATTTTGTGTGCCAGAAAGGAAAGGAAAATCTGTTGTATAAAGAACTAAATTAAGGTTTCTTGATAAAGTACTTTCTAAACTTGCCTACAGATGCACAATAATTTCACTGTAATGTCTATGCTTCATTGTCCCTATTTCATATTTGTTCCCTAATTATTTATTTTGACAGAGGTAAGAGCTTAAACAAGAGAAAGCAATGGTCTGTAAAATTATAGAATGTATTTTTATTAATTTTAGGTAATAATGAACATAATTTACCAGAAATACTTGAGTGAAATACTCAAATTAAGGTGCCATGTGCAAGATATTGCTTAAGCCTTATATTAACAGTATTCATGGACAATCATTTTGTTATGGGCCTTCTCAATAACATCACCTTGATGAGTCTTTGATTAAGTCACAGTCAGAAGATACAGCAATATGACTTTGTTTCCTTACATCTGGTCTGTCTGGCTCCAGTGCTATCCCTTAACCTAAATTTCAGCCTACAGAATGCTACAGAGAATCTCTTGTACACTGTAATGTAAAGACAAAAATAATTTCAATCCTCAAAGCCACAAATAAGCCAGGTCCAAAGTACCGTGAAATACAAGATTTAAAATTGTAGTTAGCAACTTCACTATTATGGACGCTCTGTAATTTTGTAATACGGTGTATTTTGTAATACAGTGAGTAAGGTGGGTTAATTCTGGTTTTCTTTCTTGATTTGTGATGGAGAAAAACAAGATGTGTAATAATATTTATTGTCAGTGATGGTGCAAAGCAACACAGAGTCCCCAGGCAGGTGCACTATCTTCTTTTCTTTTGCTCTGCCTTTTCCCTCCTCAATTCTATCCTTACACACCATTCTCATTTGGAATCTATAGATCAAAAGGAGGAAAGATGAGGAAACTGATGAAATAATGGTGTTGAAAAACTCGTTTCCTTTGAAAATCAATACAACTAGAGCTGTTCTAAAAACCTGCATCCATATCTCTTAGGTCAGAATTATCTAGAATAAAGTATTCAAATTCTTTTTAAAGCCCATTAGATTTATGAGGCCAATACCCCTGTTTGCTGAAGAAAAAAAAAAAAGAAAGTTAAATAAAAGAGAAAAAAAAGAAAAAAAAGTAACACATTTGTTGCAGTAATATATTCAGCAACATCATGATGTAAGAGAAAAACAAGGCAGCATTGTTAGCTATTACTTTCATAAGAATTAAACCCAGAAATACTAATACTCATAGATCATTTATAACATTAATCCTTTCTTCTTAGCAGACAAAATATGTATCAAACCAGTAAGCATGTTTGTTTAGTTTATTTTTTTTTTATATGATCAGTTAATAACATGGAGCAAATGTTTTAAAAATATAAAATCCTCTCACCCAGAATTGTGATCATATTTCTATAGATTGGATTATCAGGTTAAATAACTAAACACTCACTCTTGGAGGATTTGACTGATAGTTCTTTCATCCTGGAGACTCTTATGAAAATCACCTATAGTTGCATACAATCAGATATTGCAAAAGACATGGCTAATGAGGCTGAAATAATCTGAGGATATTGAGATAACTCTTATTTGCCTGGCTGTGTTAGTTTTGCACTGAATCCAGTTACTAAAATCAGACCTTCACATCCTCTAATACCACTAGAGTTACTGTGTTTTAGCTACTATTGGCTACTATGACATAACATTTAGCTAATGACACTTGGGGTAATTGGACACTTAATTTATCTTTCATGAGATGCTATTTTCATAGAAATATAAGCGTTATCCTTTACACTTATCAGTAAATAAACGGCAACCATTCAGTCACACCAGTAGTTGGCAAAGATTCTGTGTTGTACAGCTAGAAATAGCAAACGTTTTTCCTCTCTCCATTCAGAGCATTGCATAGTCAAATTAGTGGCTAAATAACACTGGTTTTCTTTTCCCTAAGTGGCCTTGGAAAGCAGAGCCTGTAATTTAGTAACAGCTGCAAGAAATTAGCTGAAAACAATCTACTACAGACATAGACAATTCATACTATAAAACAAACAAATACAAGTAATTCACGCAATCAGAAACCTCAACCCCTAAGTTTATCCAGACTGCTTATTCAGATGGTTTTGGTGTTGTTCCCCTGAACTATGAAAAGTGTGAAGCCTCTGGCCGTAAAAAATAATTTATATATTTTTTCATAATATGGGTAAAGCAATTATATCATCACTTTTTGGGGTTTTTTTTTTGGGGGGGGTGGGGGATGGGGTTAACTTAAGAAATTGTTCTTGCAATTTTATGTACAATTATAATTATACTGTTCTTTGGTGCCAGCGCTGTATCAAATTATTTCAGGTCCAAAATGCCTTCTTAAGTAATAGATAAACTTTTTATTCCTCTCTGATCTTATTTTTTCAGATTAATTTTGTCTGGAGAGTTTACTGAGGTATAGTCTTGTTAAAGAATGCTCTTCGTTGTTCAATTTTTAAGAAAATTTGAAGCCAATGGAGTTAATCTAAATTGTTCCACAGTTAACCAGTAAAAAACTTGTTTGACCAGAAGGAGCAGACCGAAAAAAAAAAAAAAAAAAAAAAAAAAAAAAAACATTTTTTACAAAAAAATAATTATATTTTAAATTCTTCTGTTTCCAGGGTTCATTCATTTTATGATTTAGAATCATTTTTTTGCTATGAGATTTTCTTTTTGACAGGGTTTTTTATTTAATTGGTTTTTTATTTGCTTTTTTGGTGCTTTAAGAGAAAGAAGAGAAAAATTTTCATAATTAATTAGTAAATTAATGCAAAGAGGAAATAATGCTAAAAACTGTAAAGAAAATATTTGCCGTTATTTTTTATAATTATTTTTTCAACTTATATAAATGCATCAAAGACCATGGAATTGCTTAAATATTACCAATATTCTATTTACATTTACTGGATCTAAAAAAATGAACAATCATTCCTCTTCAAAAATAAAATGGAAGCATAGTTTTAGTGAAACTATTTCAGTTTCTAATTAAGTTTCTAGTAATATTTAATTCCAGTGGGAAGATGAGAGGTTTCATTCCAATATGAAGAAAGAACAATTCAAAGCTACTTGGATAAATTTTTGATTTCTACACCCGACATATGCTTCACCCTATGGTTTATTTGGATTTTAAAAAAATTAGTCTATCTTGGATTTTTCATAAAAAGAAACACTGACATTCTAATTTCTGTGCTAGGCAGATCTGGAAAAAAAAGGCAGTTGTCTAAATACACATTAGCAATTTCTTGTACAAGAAAAGTAATTCTGTCTTTCACTGCAATAGTTTCTTGTGGTGAAAGATCCACAAACCATACACAAAATTTGTAATTCTGTTATACACCTCATTTAAGATCTAAATATGTATGTATGCAAATGTGATTTATCTAAACTCTTATCATACTCAAGACTCTTCTAGTCCATATATATGCTGGACTCTAGAGAGTTATGAAGAAGAAAAAAGTATTCTGACCAGAGTAAATCTTTCTGAGGTGTTTCTGTTCAGTTGCCCATGTACAAGAATCTAAAGCCATGTAAGTATGTGACATGGAGAAAAAGGGAGACAAGGCAGGGTACCCAGGAGCATCTCAGATGGGTCTAAATAGCTGTGAGCAAGTGAATCAGGAACAAAATTCCTACCCCTACAATCATCAAATATTAACATTGTAATAGCATGGCTGTTCCTTCCATAAGAATGTCTCAGAGAGAGATCCTAGTTTTCTGTCAAGGATAAACAGAGGAAATGGGTAGAAATGTTTGAATGTTATTTTTCTTTGTTTCATTGTTGCCTTTATGTGCTGCCTTGTTTTACTTCATTCTTTATTGTGGCATGGAACTTTAATTGTGCTCTCATTAATTCGAAGGCATAAATGCCTCAAGAAAAATGTACGTGGCATAATGCCCAGAGTAAAAATACTCTGCCTCTGGACAGGCTTGTGAGTATACAGGAATGGAAGCAAAAGAGGAAAAAAAAAGTGTTCAGTGTTGTTTCTAACGTAATATCCAACTATTTTCTTTGGATGTGAGGGGTAACTAAATGTTTTATATTCTGGTAAAATAATCTGGTCTGATTGCAGATCCTTGGAGCAGGATTTCACAAACTGTTGTATGACTTCCTGTGCTACAAAGTGAGTTAGAAAAACTTAAGTATCTATTTTGTGTAGCATAATGATTAAATTTCATTATTATGAAGAGAAGAAATAAACCCTCTGCTTCCTATGCTACCCCTGACCATCTGGCATTTTTTATGTCTCATCCAGAGAAGCATGACCCACAGTTTTTGGAAGCATAATCATAAACATGTCTCTCTTTGATTAGTGTATTTTGTTTTTTATTGATTGCAGCTTGTTCATTGAATGTACCAATGAAATCTTATTTTCCAAGAGATTTTTACCACTGAGGTTGGCTTGACTGGATGACCTTCAGAAGCAGAAATCCACCTGCACATATTTACAAAATCCAGCAGATGAAATAAACTGCTCAAGTAAATGAAGATCAGTATAAAATCCAATGGAGGATAATTTTAAAAATAATTTGTACTTTCTTATGCTTTATATAAGCTTTTAAATAACAAAGGCACTGTTTAGTTCATAATTTTACAAGTCAAAATCTGAAGGTCAAGCTATTGTAATATCATGTTTTAACTAACCCAATTCCTTTGCCTTTTATGGTATGATGGCTATAAAATAATTTTATGTGATTAAAAACTTGATTTTATATGGATAAATGTTTAAGTGTTTGTAATAATGGCTTAATCTTATATTAATGGATATTTAAAATGGCGAAGATGAGATTTTTCTCCATCATTGCAGCAGTGTTTAATTTATAAAGGAGGACTGCATATAAGTTTTAAAACCCCAGTCAAAACATTGATCAGTTGCAATCAGATTGCTTTCATATAATTTTAATATTTCTGAAGAATTAATGAAATGTTTGCTATAGTGTCCATCTACCTTTGGCTAATTTTCCCATTATTTAAAAACACTAAAAACAAGTTATATGAAGCTTATTAGGATTGCCTAATTTTCTCTGGTTTCGCCCAATTATTTTTTCCCACTGCATTCCAATTTTTCATAATTTAAAAAATGCTTTTTATACATGAATATTTCTTTATATATATGTAGAACTGTTGGATCCCTCTTCCTATACTTTCTGTTGCAGCAGATATTAATACTGTGCAGAAAGTGGATTTATCACCAGCAATCCTGAACCTGCTCTCCTGTTGTTTCTTTAAACAAATCTGGATCCATGAATATGGATTTTGTAGGTCCTTATTGAATTCAATCAGACTCATTGTAGTAGATTAAAAGACCACACTCTTTTTTGTTTGTTTTTTTTTTGTTTTTTTGGTTTTTTTTTTTTTTTAGCATCTGCTCTCATGATAATTCTAAATCAGCTATAACCAGAAATTAAACCCAGCCATGACCAGCCCCTCCAATCCCTCAGGACCAGTTGGAACACAAGGGGGGTTATTTTCTGCTAAATTCCTATACCATTAATGGAACACCAATTGATTTCTGTATTTTTTCTCTTTCTTCATATTACGATAAAAAAGGATTATCATTACCTTTTTATTTACTTTCTATGAACAGTTCACAATTTTATGGACCTCCATCTTATCTTTCACAGATTGTTTCTTTTTAAACTCAGAAATACTTTCTCCAGAATGTCACTTCATAGGTAAATAATTTCATGATTCTGATCATCTTCTTCATTTTTCTCAGAACTTCAGCTAAACCTGCTAGGTTTTATTCATTTTTTTTCTGAGATGGTTATTTAGCACATTTTATTCAGCATGGAGTATACCATCCATTTCTATGGCAGTTGTTTTTGTTGTTGTTGTTTATTTTCATTCTATACTCCTTCACTCTTATATTTTGACAAGATATTTGCCTATTTATAATTATTTTATGATGTGTTTTGAGAATGGTAATCCCTAATTCAAAGACCACCACTCTGTTTCTTTGGTTAGGGTGATAGTTAAATGTGTGATTTATACTGAATTTATGAGCACTGAATTTTTGTTGATATTTTTTATCATTGAATATAATGAGTTCCTTATGCAATATTTTGCATTCACCCTATTTTTCACTTTGAAAAATATTTATCAACAGTAATATTTGGCAGGTCATAATTCACTCTCTTATAGAAATACAGTGAATATCATAGGTTACTGCATAGACTATTCTGGGATTCCTAGGCGGTTGGTTCTTTATGATAAAGAATAAAAACATTAATTTCTGTTCTTTTTTTTTTTTTTTTCCCCTTCATTTTGCTGTTTTTGTTATCTCTAAGCATATATAATCATCCATGGAATAATTTTTCCTTGGTTTTCTTGTATTTATGAACCATTCTGAAGGATTATGTTTTTATTATTTTCTCCTTTCCATATGTAGTTCAGTTTCCATTTTATATTTTTCCCTATGTATTTTTCTTGCTGAGTTTTATTTTACTTTCCAGTCCAGTTTGTATTCTTTCTGAATATTTCCCATGCTTCTTTTAACTTTTTACAGACTGCATGATGTTTCTTTAAAAAATACTTTATTTTGTGTTTATAGCTATGTATTTCTTTTTCATTATTTTCTATATGATCTATTTTTATTTTATTTTTTCCTCATAATTTTGATAGATAATATTTTTATTTGCTTATTTTTGAAACACATGCATATTCAAATCCTAGAATCCTAAAATATCTCAAGATGGAAAGGATCCTGAGTTCAAACACAATACAATGTACAAACTTTGATACATACATGTGGATTCAAGTAGTCTGTAAAATCTTTTCTTCTATGTGTTATCACCAAATGCCTTCACCTTCATATTTTGTAATTTTCATTAGAATTTCTGTCTTTATTTATGCATGTGAAATAAATAAATAAATAAATAAAATCTTAAGACTCCTATTGAACAAAAAATATATTTTTTCCTTACCTTAGAAATTACTATAATTCATTCCTGATTATTGTCCTATATATTGAAATCCTCACAGGAAATCTATATGTTTTTCTTATAGTATCTACTCATTGAGCTCTTCTCCCTGCTGCAAAGAGAGTGAATATGACCAGCAATCTGGAAATACCTTTCTTTCAATGAAATTTGCATTGTGGCATTAATTTAGGTCCTAAGTTCTCTTTCTCTATCAATCTGAATATTTCATTTTTATCCCTTTACTCTGTCACCTGGGTTTTCCACAGTTTTTCAATAGATATTCCACATACATTGATACATAATACACCAGAAAATTACAAACAGAGGAGATTCTGAAAATTCAGTCTCTAATGTAGATCTGAGATTAGTCAGTTTTCTGACTAATTTTGCCTGTGATAGTAATTGGAATATAATCCCTCTGTCTTTACCTAGAACTATGAGTTTTTCACCTTATTTTCTATTCTGACTAGGGGCAGTGAAAAAATGGCTCAGTGGGCATCAGGCAATTGGCCAAGATCAATGCACCATAGCAGTTATGGTTTGATTATGGAGATTACTGAAGACAAGAGGAAAAAATAAGGAAAAAAAATCACTATATCTTTGGGACCACCAGAATATGCAAAACAGCGTACTTTGCTACAGTGCTTCTTCAATACTGCTTTAAATTAGTTGACTTTTACTTTCATTTGACAATGGTACCACTGTAAAATAAAAGAATCCTGAGTTGAAATGTCAAAAAAAAAAAAAAAAAAAAACCATGAAAGAATCCAGTTGAATAATATGAAACTAAATAGTGGAATTTTACTGCAGATCTGGTTTTCTGCTGTTAAACTGGATCTGAAGCTTTGAGTTTCTAATTTTAGACACACAATACAAAACTCATCTTTAACCCTATATTGGACTTGTTCACCTTCAAAATGTCATGAATCATGTTAAATTGCATTTTAAAAATATTATTATTTATTTATGACATATTTTTATGTTTACCTCTACTATTCATACATTACAATAATTATTTTCATTTTTCTGTTGTCTGTAAGTTGGTTTTGAGCTGATTTGCTATAACAAATTTGTTATAAAATATTCATAAAACTAAACATTTGCCTACAACCTATGATTCAGACACTTGTTTGAGGCAAAAGATGAAGCAATCACATTTGGTCACTACTGTTAATCTGGACCCAATGAAAACTTGTGGTTCAAGAGTATTCTTGATTGAGAAGATACCAAAGTGCTCTATATAGCAGAGAAGGATCATTCAATCTGGTTTTACTGGTATTATTTATTACTTATTATTTATTGTGCCCATTTATAAAGTGATTAGAGGGAGCTGCAAATACAAATGTATTTACATATGCATCTCAGGTTTGCTTACAAACTCATTTCCTCTGGCAGTATATTTTATTTCTTTTCAGTTTAGAATTTGTGATGCTGTTTCCCCCCCCCCCCCCCATTTTTTTCTCATTTTTAAGACATTATCTTTGATAAATCATCTAATTTGACCGTATATTTGCATGGCTAGTCTTATCTTGCATATTATATATGTGCTAGTGCTTGAGAAGGTAATGCATAATTAGGGTGAGCCTCTTTTTGTATTCCTTTTTGTTATTCTTTCTGTCCATTTATCTAGCATTTCTATACAGCTTCTCACTATAAGATGGGATTCAATGAATTGAGCAGAAGAATACATTAAACCATAATTCATTCACTAAATATATTATGAAATATGATGACTCTACTATTTCTATGACCCTTTACAGCTCTTCTCTCACATGTATTTTCTTATCTCAAATTGCATCCTTCCTTAGATCACCCAAGCTCTACAAAATAAGATTATTTGTCTGAATATCAGATATGCCATGAGACTGAAATAGATAATGAAGCACTTGAAAGTTAATTAAATGTCCCACATAGATGAAAAATAATAGTAATATGAAATGATAAATAACATTCATTAGCATCTTGTGGTCCAAAACTTTAACTATCATGGAAAAAATGCAGAGCCCATGAATTCACATCTATTGTTAATCTCAACTTCCTTAGATGGCCCAAACGCTAAATTTCATTGTATCTCTAAATTTCATTTTCTGTTTCATATGTCAGGCTTTAAAATCTGTTATTATCTCCTTCTGTTTATGTCTAATCAAAGCAGGGCAGTACTTACTGAGGCATTGCTGTCAGTAAATACTCATCTCTCCACAAGTGCACTTCTGGTAGTGTATAACCCTCAGAATATAATTTTTCTTGGCTTCTGAATTGGAAGAACATGAATAATCAAACAGCTGGCTCTTGTTGCAATGAGAGGTCTGCACAAGCAATGCTGTAATGTCAGGTTGTGCTGCTGCTCTTGTGCTGTGAAGTTTCCCACAGCTATATGCATGTCTACAACTCTGTAAGGGGAATGAGAGCTAAACAACTGACCTTCCTGTTTAAAACACAAGCAAAAAATTACTCATTTGTATTCCACCGATTCAATTTAATCCTGGGGATTCATTTGCTATTAGTTTCTAAATGTTATTATAGTACAGAAAGATAGAAGAAAACCCAACCAGCAAAACACATTCATTAAAAGCATGAGTTTTGAAATGCAAAGTATGGTTCTTGCCTGCTCACATTGCATAAAACAGTAAAATTTTAAAAATGCTGAGACTTGATTTAATAAAAGTAATTGAAATTAACAGTTCTAAAAATTAGTTTCTAGATCCATTCATGAGGAAAAAAGTATTGAAAGTGATTGGTAGATTTACAAAATTTCGTTAATATCATACAATTTTTTTTTAACTTGACAGTTGAATAAGAGGCTTTGGAAAATGTGTTTTGACTATAAATTACCTATACATTATACAAAAAGTGAGCTCAGTGTTATAGATATGAACTGATGATTCTGCAGGAGGCACAGGGTTGAATGATGCTGCAGCACATATTCATATTCAGTACATGCACATAGCAGAAAAGAGTATCTAATAAATAGCATTTCAAAGCATTTTTAACAGAAATTTTGCTGCTAAGTAGATGTAACAGACAGCAGGCAAAATCTAGGAATCACAACTGAGTGTAAATCTGGGGAAGTATATCTGAAATGCAGTTTAAAAAGCCTAAAAATTGTTTGAAAAGAGCAAGCAAAACAAGCAAAAACTTAATGGATCTTGTTTAAAGCATAAGATGGTGAAATCAGTATCTCTATTAGATTACCTACCTTATGCATCTTATAGTTGGATAAATTGTTAATAAAAAAAGAACTAACTGGGCAACAATTTTTAAAATTTTTTAATACTGCAATCTGAATTTACTTTTATTCCCCATGTAATCTTCAATGTCATATAAACAAAAAACTTTGACAAAACAAAATCATGTTTTATCGCATAATTATTAAAATATTTGTAAATTAATTTAAAATATTTGCAGAAACAGTTTTTAAAATTGCTGACCTTTTTAGCTTTTGAAAAAGCAGTAAGGTTCCTCTCATCTGCCTTTTTCTTAAAATTGCCTCCAATTATTTTTATTTTAATGAAAACTCTGGCCATCTCTAGATAACACAGATTTTTTTGTGGTAGATCAGACAAAAACTCCCATTTACAAAAGCAGAGTATCCATTCTATGTAAACCTTTTAAAAAAAAATCTTTTTATATAACCTATACACATTTGAAACACCCAATCATTTCTGTTGAAGTCACACAGTTTTTCTCTTCTGACTTGTTCCTAACAAGCTGACAACATTTGAAAAACAACACATTGTGGAAGGACATTTAGAGCCCTAAAGTAGGTTACTTTTATGCACAGAATCCCCAGAGCTGCATCTTTTCTCCAGACCATCATAGGCCAATTCAGCAACAGACAAGCTAAATTTTAAAGGCAACTTTTAGGTTATTTTTGACACCTATCCTTGATACAACCCGCTGAAATGAACATTATATATTCAAGACTAAGAAGCACCAGCTTATATAAAATTATTGGGGAAAAAAAAAAGAAAAGGCAATATTTTCTACTTTAAAATATAATCAACTTTAACACTCATTCTGTTTTAAATATATTTTTCCTAGTAAAATTATTATACATTTCCAGCCTCAAAAATTGGCAGTTAGTCAAATGGCTATTTTGTGTCATGGTGCCTCATTCATTGGCCTTAAATCTGTAAAGGAACTATAAATGGAACAGCATTTAAAACACTTCGCTTACTCAGAGGTGAATTTTCAGTGTCCCTCTGAGATGGAACAGTAAATTTGATTCATTAAGTTAATTATGTGTATATGTAAAGCATTTTCAAATATGATTTCTAAAATCTACACAAGGTCATAACAGGCCTTTTTGTTTAGGCATTAAGTTTAAAATCCCCAAACCCTTTAAAAAAATCACTGTACCATATAAACATTCCTACATTATATAATACATATTCACATACACTTTATTCACCTTTTGCATTTCCATAATAACCCCAAGCATGCTATTTACCCAAGCAGTTTATATATACCAATTCCATCTAGTGCATATTTTACTTTAGTGATAAAAAGGCTGTTTATGTCTTCATCATAACTTCTAAAGCCAATTATGACTACATCTTTTGAAAATTTACTCTAGTATGGTAGTTAATCTGTTTCAGGTTTTAGCTCAAGAACAAACCAGGTTTCCACAATGCAGTTACAAAAAGAAACTCAGCAGCTTTCTTACCTCAGATAAGCTTGCTTCTTTGAATACTTTGCCAGTATAGTAAATGCACATGGAATGACCATAAGGTAGAACTTATTAATTTATAAAGATTTCCATTTGCTATGTCAGTGCAGCCTTTTTGCAGGAATTTTTCATACCCAATAATCTCATCATACTCTAACAGGATGGATACAGCTCTATTAATAAAGCTGAAAATCAAGGTATGAAATAAGGTTTTAACATAAGGAAGGCAAAACTTTTTAGTTTCAAGCCTCAAGAGTCCAGTAAAGGGAGGAACAGCTGGAGTATCTGACAAGATATCTGATATTGCTACATTGGTTGTTTCTGGGTAGCTTGGCCAGAATATCTTGCATTATCCTGTTAAAAGGTAATCTATTCTGAATGGTGACAAAAAGGACAAAACATCTTGATTTTACTTTTGTCTTTGTAGTTTTATATTCTACTCTCTCTGGGAAAAAAAAAAAAAAAAAAAAAAAAGTAAAAAATGTGTGTAGGGAAGAATTTTTGCATACAGACAGGAAAATTATAGATAAAATCCAGCCTGATACCAGCCTGAGAAGTTTTGCTTAACCTGAAAAGTCTTTAAATGCCCCCATTAAACACAATGCAAAAATATCAGCAATGGACAATAGAAAGTGATGCAAATTTTGAAATTAGTTGAAGACCATTTTTAATTTAATCATCTCAGGATCTAATCTAAGGCTTAAGTGCTCCATGTCATAACCTGAAATTTTAATGGAAATGCACAGAAGTTACACTCTAGTGTAAAAGGAGTTTGTGTGCTATGAGTGGTAATAAAACACTGACTTTGGGGAGAGCCGGTGCAAGGTATCATGCTGAAATATGAGAGTTGAAGAGAAGATGATTGTGTTTTCATGATGAACTCAATGATATACACTCCCTAGATACACTGATGCTCCTAAATGGAAAAGAAATTAAACAAAAATGAAGAAAGTAAAAATAGAAAAACCCCACACCCAAACTGAGCAAACCAAGCAATCTGAAAGGTTCAGAAATACTCAGATGACACTGAAATAATGAAATAGATAGCTGATACAACTTATTATAAGCTCTATCTAGCAATTCTGTCTAGAATTTAGCTTCATATTCCCTCTGACCTCAAGAGGTGCTGTGTCCCTAAAATGCCTAATCTCTTCTGTGTGCATGTGGAGAGGGTTGTTACAGATGAAGTGTCTGGAAGAATCCCATGATGTGCTACTGCCAACCAGACTGGTGTTTTCAGGGTATGACATTGATCTGTGTCTTTGAGACAATATCAATTCATAGTATGTTTCCTTTTTCATATTTTTTTCATAGAAAAGAGGATTTTTTAAAAAATATATATTGATTAGTATTCTATTTAAATAACTGACATCCTGAACTCTTTTTAGTCATCCACTATGCTCTGCCTTATTCAATTTTTTGCCAAAAAATTAATTCATTGATTTCTCTCATGCAAATTTTCTGCTCTATGTGAGTGTTCTGCCTTTGCCATTTTGAATTTGATTCTCAGCACTTGACCTAGGGCATCTGGAACAATAGCTTCAAAAATCATTCCAAAATAGTTCTTGGAAAGGACATGTTGCTGAATGAATCAATGCAAAATGGCTGACCAGTAATTAAATCACTGCACCTGTGACTTTTCTTGCTGCACAATGTAAAAGTATTGGTTACAGTAAATGACCCTGCAGATTACACTGTAGATTTGGCAGTAACACAATTTTCTGAGGGTTTTTTTTTTGTTTTGTTTTGTTTTTTGGGGTTTTTTTTTTTTTTTGGGGGTTTTTTCCGTGTTGAGGAAAAGGAGGATTAGAGATAATTGTGTCTAAAATCACTCAAATATATTGCAGAAGGGTTTCTGGCCCTCATATTGCCACTGCAAAGGCAAGGGATAGCACATGAAATTTTGAACAATGATGCAATTCCTCAAACACTTCTAGAGTTATGTATGGAAAAATTTCATTTTCTACCTCCAGTTATATAAGTATTGTTTTATGAGAGCTCATGCAATCTGTGACAGGCAACAAGACCACTTTTAGGTTATTAAAGATAGATTCCTGTGTAAGCTGGTTCGAAGCTGGCCTAGCATATGTTGTGCTACACAGCTGGGATAGTAATGATTCTCTACAGAAATCTTTTGTTAGCTGCCCTATGATGAAATAATTCTCAAATTGTAAAAATAACAGCGTGGCAGTGTCTATAAAAACAAGCTTCTCTCATCTCCATATCACTCAAACCAGTTGCTCCCCACTGCATTTAATTGCAAGTTAGCATCTCTCATGAACTGCACATCAGCCTTATATTGTCTCAGAAAAACTCTTCTGCATGTGAGTTGGCATAAAATGCAGGTTTCCAGATGCAGAGCCATTTCATAAGGAAATGCTTTTCTAGAAATATCATTGCTCTGCACAAATTTCTAAGAAGGGAAGCTGGAGAAGGAGGTGCTTTTATTTGAGATTGAGGACTCATGGAAATGGCTCAAAAGTGCTTTGGGTAAGGTTCAGAGCTGCCATTATGGAATATTTCTTTACTGAGAGGCTGGTCAAATACTGTTTACAGACTTCCTAGAGTGGCAGTTGATGTCTCAAAACTACCAGTGTCTGAGGCATATGAATATGGCCCTGAGCAAGACATTTTAACTTATGCTCAGCCCCAAATTAGTCAAGCAGCTGGACTGGGTCATCATAATAACATCACTTCCAACTGAAACTGTTCTATTCTATTCTATTCTATTCTATTCTATTCTATTCTATTCTATTCTATTCTATTCTATTCTATTCTATTCTATTCTATTCTATTCTATTCCTTTTGTTAATCTTTTTGTTAATTTGTATACTACAAACAATCAAGTCAAAGCAATTGAGTGGGCCACTTAAGTCACAAACAAACTAGAGGCAGAAGTGGAGTAAATACTACTTTTCTTAAATAAGAATTGCCAATGAGAAATATCAATGTGGAGGTATTGTACAGCTATGCCATTTTAATGCAGATCATAGGTCAGGTGCAGCAGATTTGGCCCTGTACCAGGCAACAAAAGCTATGATATTAAATGGATAAAGGCCACTTTACCTGCTTGGTTCTGATGAAAGATGATTACATTTATCTCATCAAAATTTCTGATGCTATTATGTACATTAAAATTTACCTCACATGTATGTACAAGATTATGTCTCCTATCTAAATTCCTTTTTCTGCCTTTCTTGAAGTCTCTCTACTTTTTTTGTCATAACTTTTCTCCAAAACACCATCATCTTCTTCTGATCTAAAGGTTTCAAGAAAGATTTCACCTTTGTTTTCACTTTCAGAATCACAGAATAGACTAGGTTAGAAAAGACATTTGAGATGTCTGAGTCCAACCTGTGACCTAACATTACCTTATCATTTAAACTATTGCAATTTTTCATGTCTTCTATCCCACTTATGACAAGACCGTCATCTTGCATAATCAATCCCTACTACCTCTGTCAGAAAAAGTGAATTTCCATCTCCTCAGTGATGATTTTAACTTGAACAACAAATGCCTTCGTAGCAAGACAGTCTCTTCCCTTAGAAGGGTTGTAGAGGCAAAAACAGCAATAAATTTGCCCAATGAGTGTGTGAGGATCAGGTTCTCTCTGATGAAATTTCAGAAATATGTTGACTTTTTGAATACTAACACATGTTCAGAAACCAAAAAAGAAGAAAATATTCTCCTTTACTACAAGTATTATTACAAGTATTGTTGTTGCTTATGATGACAAATGTTTGTTTCCACAGACAGTCTTTTGTCCAAAGTATTAGCAAATAAATGTCAGAACAGCTGTGAGTCTGTTGCAATTTTTCACTTGAAGATTAAAAGTTGACTTCACTGGTCAGGCCTAATTACCTCTGAAACAAAGAATCATGAACAGTGAAATAGGCACTTCTGTCATCCAGAAGAAAAAAGTCTATTCTTTTTGTTTTCTGGATTAATCTCAAACGCAGGCAGAAGGAACTTCTGAAGAAAATCTGTCTTATTGCTTGCTACCATACATTTGATCACTATGCTACTAGATATACAAAAAATGAGTATCACTACAAGGCCACAAGTGCTTGTTTCCAAGCACTGAGACACAGGACTTCATGCTTACTGGCTTGCTATCAGTAAAAATTAGGAAGGTGCAGTATTTTGATTTTCCCCATTGGCTCTATAGTGTACAATTTGAATAGAAAAGGATGTGAAGAAGAAGAGGAAAATAAAAAGAAAAAATAAAAGAATCTGAAAGTAAATCTGTATAAATAAGCTAAATGCTATCTTAGGTTGTGATGTCTCTGTAGACTCTTCTGTTAATAGATATCTAGTTTAGGTTCAAATGCATTGAGTTCCATGGATAAGAGAAATATTACTTATAAAAGTAATAAAGTGGCTTACTTGTACTTGTCACACAAATATATAAGTACTCATCTCACCCATGTCAATCAGACTTTTTTTCCCCTTTAGTGAAAAGACATCCTACATTCTTCAAAGATAAAGTTGCAAATTAACAGATTCTATTTTTTAAACATATACCTTAAATTCAAGTGAAAGTATATAGTATTAGCATAGATACTCTTCTATAACATTCCAATACACTGCTATAAACTCCTGTTCAGTATATATATTGTAGATACTGAAAACATCAACTCCAATATGTTTGTGCTTCCTTGTGTCTTACTTGTGATAATGACATTGGCTTCTGCAATTGTTGTGAATTTTTAATGTAAGTTATATCTCCTTGCAAGATATTAATGTAGCCCATGCAGCTAAAGAGTCATTATACTGCTTATTATTATGTGCATGCTAATGTTGTTTTCTATCAAGTTACAGTTGCTTTTTATTAAGCAGAGAAAGGTCACTCTAAAGGTTATACCAGCTTTGTTGTGACAGTATTTAAGCTGCAGTGCAAGTTTCCCTGATGTCCTGAGAGACTGTAAAATATATTGTTATATTTTCATCTACTAATTGCTCCTTCAAGTGACCTGGTTGTAGAGAAAGGATCTCAGCTTTTATTACATATACAGACAGATACGTTTCTGCATACTGGGGAGAACTGCAAACACGGGATGAATAAAGAAGAAGAAAACTGACAAACAGCAAACAGCAAAAAGGAACCAAACAAAGGCACAGGTTGTCACAGGCAACCTTGGGACTATAAATAGCTCACAACTGCTCAGCTAGAGAAAGGCAGCCTTGGGATCTGGGAAAAAACAAGGAACAAGTTTCTGATGAATGTGAAAAATACATAGCAGATTAAGATGTAACATGGCTTAGCAAGGGTATACATAAACGTGTGCATAATGATTTTAACTGTTGTTATTATTAACAATATATATTTTGCTTTCTTTCTTTCTATAACAATATTTTGAATACAAAAAAAAGAGATCTGAGTTTCTTGACTAATACACAAATTATGATGCAACAAAAATTGAATGAGAGGGGATAGAGAAATTATTAACTGAGATGAAGAACCTAGGCATGTAGGGCACATAATCACTAAAAGTTCTTTGATGTATAAAGGGACAAGCATAATTTCTAATACTGAGCAAAAAAAAAAAAAAAAAAAAAAAAAAAAAAGGCAATTAGATAGTCTTAGATAAAATACAATTGTTTTTGTAACTTCATTGACCAAAACTTCTTGTCACAAGAGGTAACACTATATACCAAATTTACCTGTTGCCATTCTTGTTCTGATTCTTGTTATGGAATAATAATTCTGAAACTGAAGCAAAATCTAAATAGGAAAGAAAATCTTCAGCCTGAAACAGAAGGGAAAGAAAATCAGATTTAGTTGATACAGACTCTGTCTAGATGTTATATTTTTTTACAATATATGTTTTTACAGTACTTAAACCAAAAGACTACCATCCTCATTAGAATGCCTGAGTGAATGCTTTGTTCTCAAATATGCTTTGCAAGCATATCACAGTAATTATACAAAATACAACACAAACACATCAATTTCTAGCTTTTCTTGTTACTAAAATGTTCCTCTATTAAATGAAGTATTTCTCCTAGAGACAAAAATGTATGTTAAAGGTCATTTCCACTGTAAGAAATGCAGATTTCTACATAGTTTTTTAGCAACATTCTTTCATTGACAAGATTCCCTCAAGCAATGAGCAAGGCATTAGTGCTTTTTGGGGTTTTTTGTTGTTGTTGTTTTTGCCTTTAGTTTAGTGTCTGCAGACTTTAGATGCTCACTGGATGTAGCCCTCAGCCCTCAGGATTCTTTCTTTGCTTTAAAAACCCTGATGGAAAGGAAAGTAATTTGATATCCTTTTTTTCATTACTTAATGATATCTGTTTCATCCTTAGCTCATTGCTAGAAAGAAAAGTTCTATAATGTTACAGTCATTGTTTGCTTCTTATTTATTCAATGTATTTAATTTACTTTAGTCTGCAAAATACAGAACAGAGTCTGCCTTCCTTCACTCTCATTTCATAATGAGGAGTTCGCTCTGAATCTCACTTCTATTACTTCTGAATCAGGAGTTTTGCTGGTCATCTGTGAATGAGTGCTGGTTCAAGAAAGGACTTCATCCCTCCTATCCCCACAATTGCAACCAATCAGCTGTTGTTACTCATTAACTTCACAAAAAAACTGACACTGACTTCAAAGACCTTTATCCAAAGGGCCTAATTTTCATATTTTATGTGTGCTTTACATGCAGGTAACACAGTTCACTTGCTTTTGAACTACTTATCTGCTTTTCTGAAAAGCACAGACAAAATCTTACCTCCTTTTGCAACTGCTGTGAGACAATGTCATTTATTTTTTATTTCCTTGAGTATGTATATAAACAAGATTTAGTAGAATATCAGATGAATCTTTATTTATTACATGACTATTTTAGCAGTCTCTTACTTTAAAAAAAAAAAAGTCTCTTTATGAGAAATTCATAAGTGTACAAGTGCATTAAAATTTCACAATCAGCTATGGGGTTCTGAAAAGTCACATTGGCACTGCATGTGTATCATATATGCTACACAGAGCAAGCAAAGAATGGATGCTGAAAATACCAGTTATCATTAACAGCTGTAGAGCCAGGGCCAAATAGCCATTTTTTCAGCTTCCAGATAATAAGTCTGACCAAAATTGGCAGACTGAAGGATATGGACTTCATAGTACATATGAAAAATCCAGTACTGCACAGGGAAAGACCTCAGTATTTTGTGTTTCTCTGTGTGTATCATCATGGTCCAGTTCTGCTCAAACTAGTTTAGTATTCAAACTACAGATGTGTTGCAACTGCCTGTTTTCCAAGAGAAACATTAGAAGTATGTAATGTACAGTACTGCTCTCCAACATTATGTTTGGATTAGCAGTAGCTGCCAAATGGTGGTGGTTGTGATGGAGGATTTTTTTCTGGTGACTTATGACTCCCTGTAATATAGCTCCTGTTCCATCTGCTTCTTCCCACTTTGAAAAACACATTTTCAGGTGTCTCTGGGCAGATAAACTTGTGTAAGTATCTTTTTTTGCACATATATCCCAGAACACAGATTGTCTGTCAGTCTATAATTTATGTCTTTGCATGAATTCTGATGCCCACAAATGCATATCTACATGAAGAGCTAATTTATATATATTACTTTCTTCACAGAAGTGTCTATAAGAGAAAAAAAGTTCTTTTAGAAATGACTTCAAATTATTTCTGGATTCCATTATTAACAAAAATCTCCATGTACCCAGATTCTTTAAAACCTGTTATTATGGTCTATTTTTGTTTCAGATTTGGAAGAATAACTAATCATTACTGTGAACTGTATGATTTTTGCTTCCTACATATTTCAGATTAGATAATGGAATATGGTTACCAGAAATTTTCTTGTAAAATTAGTTTGTTCTGATAGAATAGCTAGCTATACTGGGATTAATTGTTTACATTCTAAACACAGATAGATCTTGTTTTACTTTAAGTGACTTTGTTTGAATCACTTATATGTCTTTATCAATGAACATAACAAATTTAAAAGTATGAGAGTAGGTCATATTTGTAACATCTCTGTGTACTACATATCATATGGGATGCAAACAAATAAGGAAGAACTTTCTTATGATAAAAGTCAAACCTTGAGTTAAAATTAAGGCATCAAGATATAACATAAATAGCCTTTGCACTACAAAGATCAGGCTTCTACTATTTGCAGGTTTTCACATGTGGGGATGGGTGGTAACAAAAAAATAAAATAAATCAGATCAAATCTAATCTTGAAAAACCTCAAAATTTTTGTATTATATAAATCAATTTTGTAATGTGCATAGTCTGGTCTATTCCTTTTTCTACAGGACAACTTTCCATAGAATCTGCCTCACTGAAAGGCAGAACTAAGCTGGCAGTATAGAACCTAGACTCCTGTCCTATTCTCAGTACTGGGAATATGTTGAGGAAGAGCACTGGGAATGAAGGGAGCCAGCAGCGTGCTCCAGTTTGTGAATAGCCAAGAATTAGAGACACCAACAGGTGGCATTTTTGGGCACTGTCCACCTGGGCTCAGATCCTGTAGTGCATTTTCTAACTGGCACAGCATTACTTTGAGTATTAATGTGTTGGCTTCGAATTGCAGAGCTGGCCAAGTCATTGGTGCCAAAACATTAATACTCCTTGTGAACAGGAAATTAAGCTGCATATAAGACTTTTATCCAAAGAGGATAACCTGCTTTCTGCCATCTCCCTACGCCGCCCCCCCCCCCCCATTATTCTAAACGTTAAGAATAAGTACAAGCATGTAGATATCAATGTTATCAAAAAGAAGATGAGCAAGATAGATTTTAAGAAACTACAAAAGTGAGAAACTGAAATACAGATATGGTTTAATCCAATCTGATGTGGTATAGCAAAATACAGAACCTTAGCAAATTCATAGAGAGAGTTTCATGAGGTGATCATTTAGAATATCATACTCTCTATGCCAAACATTTGGCAACATTTTCTCACCTTTTCAAAGTGACTCTCAGCAACATCATGAGAAGATCATTCCTGTAAGTAGACCTCCTGCACTACAGCAGACAATGCCAATGGTTTCACTCTTGTGTCAGGATCCAGTACTCTCTCACCAGGCTTTTTCAGATACTCTGAGCAAGGAATTTTTAAAGTTTTAATACCAAGTTTACTTATTTGAAGATACTGGATGTTAAATGAGACTTTGGTTTATCAGGGTATGCAGCAGCATTCTGAGGTTCTAAGCACAACAGAGCAGTTGCAACATTCACCCGGATCACATTACAAACAACACTCCCATTATCCATCCCTATACATGTGCTGTGACAGTGCTGAGCACCCTCAGTCACTGGAAAGAGTAGGTGGGAGCTCAAGTCTGTTGCTGTTATCAACTGAATGCTCAGCTTTTATATCTGTGTTGGGCTGAGCCACAAATACACTTCCCACATGCTGCTCTGGCTGGCTCAGAAAGACATTAAAACCATTAAGGTAATTTACACAGTGAGCTGACCAGCTCAAACATTTGACTAAAACAAAGGTCACCATCTGTTCTTTTTTGTTTTAAGTTCAGCTTTCCTTAAAACAGCTCCTGTCACTCCCTGCACTTTCACAAGTATCACAAGCACTTTGTCTGTGATCATCTTCTCTTATCCTCCTTTCATTTTAGGATTTTGGTGATTGGTTATACTGTAATATTTCTTCATGACAGCTAAAGGAAATTTCTGTTGATAAATCAGCATGTTTTTGATGGTGTGTGTGCCTGGATGGTATATGTCAGCATCTATAGCAGTTTCATTAGGTTAGTCAAAAATAAAAAGTGTTCCTCACCTATATTGCACTTCAAGGGCAAAACATAAACAGAAAAAATAAACAAATAAATTTTGGTCTTAATCACAGTAAAGCCAAATCAATTTGGAGTCATTTTGTTACCAGGAAATATTAGGTATGCAGACAAATGCGTCGAGCAGTACCTGGGCTGTTAGTGAAGTTTCAAATGAGTATTCACAAAACATGCCCAAATTAAAGGAAAAGGAAGACTAATTATTAACTGAGTGTAGTTTTTATGCAGCTAAATAACAGATGGATAATGCCAAATGGGGTAGTAAATCCATGCGTACAAGATACCTTACAATCTGTGTTAGCCGCATCACACTTTCCTTGGTCTCACAGTTTAACACAGCAAGTTCTCATTTTACCTACATGAGTCAAGAAGAAAGCTGCCACCACAAGTGGGTGGTAGTGGTGGCAATGCATGTCTGTGGTCCTCTGATGGTGTACAGCTACAGGTATGTTTTGCTGTGTACTGGGATATCAGGGAGCATGCCTGAATCCTGACAGCCCCAAGATATCTGCCACATTGGCACAATTGCCCAGAAAAATGTTTCAATTCTAAAAGTCAGTTAAAAACAAAAATGGCCTAAGAATTTACTCCAGACTACGATATTGCTAGCTGTGACTTTCTTGTTTGATTAAAAGAAATAACCTCCTCTAGATGACCTCCTGATTAACATTAAAAAGCCAAACAATCTTATCTTGAGTGATTTTGCATTAACAAATCTTTGCTCAAAACATAGAGAAGACATATAGGAATTTACTGTCTCATTTTATTGCTTCCATTTGGCTTTTGTTCAGCTTTCAGTTACTATTGCTATACTGTTGTAATATGAAATACTATGAGGAAGCTTATTTGTATTTGTTTTAGTCTTCCTTAAAAGGTGTAATCCAGTACATAAAAAATAAATATGGAATATGGAGGAAAATTAATCTCACATGGTTTCAGATTATAGCAGAATCATTTTTATTATTAGCTAAAATTATAAGATACAGAAAAATCAGTCCTAGAGATCTTAGCATGTTCTGAGATTGCAGGCTGTAGGTGGAGTACAGCCAACAAATTTATAATTATCTCCTTCTTTTTTCTTTTCAATAATGTATAAAATATTTATAAGTTTTTCTTGTCTTACAAAACTGCATCTAACACATTCACTTTTGGAAGGAAAATATAAATATTTAATAAAATATTTTTAGGGGTTTGGATATTTTCTACATATTTTATGTTTTCTATAATTTCTATAGCTATAGAAAGTGGTACTGTTTAAATATATTTTTTAGTTATAAAAAACTCACCCAGCTTTGAGTTTTTGCTTCTCTAAAAATTAGAGCTAATCAAATCTCTGTTTCGTGCAAGAAAAATATTAACTTGGGTGTTTATATTTTATTTTAGATTTTATTCAGTAATTTTTTTTACCATAAGTAAATAGAATCTAGTTTTCCTTCTAAAATTTTTTGTTTACTCATCAGTTTGTATCCAGACTGCTTGGAAATACTTGGTAATATAATATACGATATGACAAGTTATTTATGGTACATAATTTGCTTACTTTGCTTACATTTAATGCATTGTACAAGCAGAAAGCTCAAATCAATACCAATGCAGAGGGTCAGGAACATTTTTTTTTTTGCAAGTAAACTTGTTTATATGCATAATGAAATTTCTTTTCCTAATATGAATTTTATACACACACACAAGCAAAAAAAACCCACAAAAACCAAGCCCTTCATAGACAAAATATTGTATAGAATTATATAGCCTGAAATGCATATAACCAAACTGACTATCTCAGTACAGAAAGGTGTTAAATCTAAAAGCATCAAATAGTTTCTTTTGCATAAAGGGTGATAGATTATATTAAATACCTTAATTCAATATAATACTTATATTGAAGTTGATGGTAGTTGTTATCCTCTGGTTGTGCATTAGCAATATCCTGTGGTAATGGACCATATTCATATTTTGCTATCCACTTCCTTTTTCCCTGTTTATCTATTCATTGAAAGGACCAAGAAGCTCCAATGGACTCTGTGGACAAACAGGGATGGAAAGGCAGGTTGCTCCTTCCCCGAGGGAGCTGTGATGGGCACTCCACAGGGGCTGAGACATTTTGGTGCAGGCAGGGTGGGCAGTGGAGGCAGGGGGGCATTGAGGCTGGACACAACTGTGCATAAGACATTTTTAATTCTGATTATTTTCTGCTTTTCGTGGCCTAATTGCCTTGAGATTTTTCTACATAAAGAGTCATGTTCCTCATTCTTATCCCAATAAAATTTGGCGGTCCTTATTTTAAACCTCTTTTGGTGTCCTGTGGGGAGATGCCCCAGCACAGCCACCTCAAAGCTCTAAGCACCTCAGGATCCTGTCACAAGCCCAAGCTACAGGATGTAGAGGGAAAAACAACATCTGCATTACTGCAGTCTGGAGCATGACCACCTGTAGGCACCAGTCCTGATGCATTTTATTCCCAGCACAGTGATCTATAATTCTCTTCATTTATTCCCATGGTATATACATTTTGGCACTAACTCTGTCACTGTTAGTCATCTATCTTGCCTATCTGCTGCTTCATCCTACAGTGGCAAAAAAAAAAAACAAAATAAAAGAAAAAAAAGTTTTTTCTTAATGCACACAACTGTTTATTTTAGATGACTACACTAAACAAGGTATGTGATAAAGCTTTTCTGTTTTTTCCATGACATAATATATTTGATCTCCCTAAAACACATCACCCTTTTGCTGTTAACTTGCGAAATGAAGTCTTAGGCTGTTCTGCATATTGTCACAGACTTAATCTATAATTACAAAGGAAATTTCAACCCATTTCAGGTGAATCTGAACAGGTGAATCTGTTCTAGTTAAAGAAATATTTGGACATATCCAAACAACGATAAACAATGTTTAACTGTTGATTTCTGTGCTTTCACTCTTATTTGCAGAGCTGCAAGGATGCTTACTCACTTCTAATGAAAATGTATATTCTTTGAATTCCCATAGCCAGGGATGTTTTTGTTCTTAAAACACATATACCATGGAGAAAGTTCTGCAACTAAAATGATGTAATTCTTAAGCCATAGAATGGTTTATTATACAAACTATATAATATTATTTTCATGAAGCTTCAATCCAGAGTAATCTAAATTAAACTACACACCAAGGAGAAGTAAAATATTATTTCCTAAACTTTGTTAAAATATTTCATTGCTTGAACGCCAAGTCAAGATAAACACGGAGGATGGAAATGAAGAATTTGATTTTACTTGAACTAAATTTACTCTAGAGCATCATGTTCTTGTTATTTCATTGGCCAATTTACAGCTAAAGATATGACTAAGAATAACCAAAACAAACCCCTGAAACCTCACAACCCTTTCCCCCTCACCTCCAAATTATAAACTCGGGAAACTCGTATGCCACCTGAAATGCACAAAAAATAGGAGTAATAAAAGGAATAAAAACAGTTATATAGAATCTTAATGAGGGTTTGTATTGTTATTTGAGAACTTTGCCCCATTGCCTCATTAAAGTTAACATTTCCAAGCTAAGGAATATCTGTTTGGCTTTTTAAAATAAAGCTGACTGTGAGGTACTGAACAATCCTTGAACTTTCCCAAGGACATTCTGCTTCTCATTTTTTGGTTTTCCTCCAAAAATATTGATTTATTTCCAGTATTTCTACCTGAAGGTTGCTGCCCAACCATTGTCACAAGCTGTCAATTTCTGTGGCTTTTGGCAAGTGTTAGTCAGGAGCCTCTTCAGGAGGCTAAAGATAATGGGGAAACAGTCTGACCTCAGGTTTATTTGTGCTTGGTGTAACTTTTACACTTTTAAGCCACTGACATGGACAATTTGTAGTCATCTCAGACTGTTAAAAATGAAGCTAATTAAAAAATTACATGCACAAAAATGTAATTATTGCAGTTTGAGCAGTACTTCTGTTGTACCCTTAGTAGCTGGGAAGACTGATTAAACAGAGAGAACTCTGGGATATGATTTGTTCTGTTCTTTGCCTTTCTCTTGTTTCTGAGGTCACAGAAGCCTAGATCTTTATTTTGAAGGAAGAGATATAAGTACAACTATAAGTGTATAAGCCCTTGCATTACAAAAGTATTTAAACCACACCATCAGCAATATTTAAAAGATATTTCTTCTTCCCTTCTAAAGTGCATGTACTGAAGGGACAGTTGTGTTCTACAATGCAGCAGAGAGATAACATTCTTCAATTCATTGGTAATTACACTACAATTAACAGCATTTTTATGTCTCATATTCTGTGAGCTCGTCTGCATTTAGTTGGAAAGAAGTGCTCTTCTAAAAGTTTTCTTTAATTCTTCTGGTGGCAGTTCTGAATTAATACTGCCTAATGCAATCCAAGTATTAATCATTTTAGGATTAGCAACTCCAAACATCAGAGTTTTACTGTCACCATTATTTCTATACTAATAATTGAATATTCTTGTTGGGTCATCATGATTCACCTGTTATACTGGGATATCTGGAGAAAATTAAAAATGCATATGGTATTATTTTATCAATACAAGGCATTCAAACTAATAGTAAAATAGAATTTGGTTTCAGAGAGTCTAAAAACATGCATATGAAAGAAAGGTAAATTCAACAAATAATTGGCAACAAGTAAAAGTTTTATGCCTGGGGCAAAAGCTGGATGTATAATGTGGAAACTGAGACTGTCATTAGAGACAAATCTGGAAGACAGAGCAGATGATTACTGCATCATAATTGTGGACAAATACCTACAATATTTCATCTCTTGTTCATCTTGATTTTGATTTTCTATCATACCCTAAGGCTTATTTATTTCAGCAGCAGGTCTTCTGATCTGACAGGGCTTTTTGTCAACTGACAAAAAAAAAGTTAGATAATGAAATCACATCCTACATAATTTTATTTCTGCAAATGTCAACCTTTCAATTTCCCACTTTGTTTTGCCACTTTGTCTTAGCATCATTATATTTCTTCCTGATTTGTCTTATTGTCCTTCTTTTCTAATGTATCTTATATTACCAATTTTTTCCACTAATCCACACACAATTTTCATGCTCAGTTCCCATCCTGTTTCTTTTCATTAGAAATGAGTGAATTCAACCCAGGACACCAGGTGTACAGAATAAACAAAAGTCTATGTTTTTTTAAATTTAACTGCTGAAATAAAATTTTAGGTACTGCCTAAATAATACTAGCTATAATAATAATTATTAATGATTCTTTTAAGTTCCTTAATAAAAGATCAAATTTTCATTCTTTATACTGTAGTTATCTTTAAAAATCTGAAAAAGTTTTAGCATTAGGGGTCAGTCCTAAGTTAAACTGCTACAATGTGCACTTTGTCTTTGAAATTTTTCTTTGTGTTTGTGCGGCCAGGTTTTGGTAGCAGGGTGGATACAGGGGTGGCTTTGTGATCCACTTTGAAGCAGGCTGTGCCTCAAGGACTGCATCCTGGGGAAAAAACTGCCCATGTTGGACCAGGTTTGGGAAGAACTGTCTCCCTCAGGATGGATTCACATTGGAGAAATTCATGGGGTCGTAGGGATGGATTCACATTGCAGAAAGGAATGGAGTGTTGTCTTCCATGGGAGGTACCCCACGCTGGAGCAGGGGAAGGATTTTCCCTCCTGAGCAAAGGCAGGAGTAATGTGTGATGAACTGACCATAAACCCCATTCTCTGTCTCCCTGCACCACTGTGTGGGGAGAAGATAGAGCCTCAGAAGGAGGGAGGGGTGGGCAAAAGGTAAGATTTCACATTTATTTCCCTTCTCTTTATCCTGTTCTGGTTTTGTTGGTAATAAGTTCAGTAGATTTCCTTAACTTCAGTCTATTTTGTGCATGTTAGTATTTCTCTCCCAGTCCTTAACTCAGAAATCCTCTGTAATTCTTTCTCTCCCCTGTTCAGTTGTGGAGGGGAGTGATAAAGTGGCTTTGGTTGGTGTCTGGCATTCGTCCAGGTTCAACCCACCACACTGTTCTATAACACCAATTTTATTACAATAATGCAGCCTGACATTGTGGAAAATAGATGGAAAATAGAAATTTGAAAAAAAAAAAAAAAAGTCAACTTCAACAGGAGAAAAATTTATTGTTGATAATTGTTTAACAGATGGCCAAGGTAGCCTGACATAATTTTACTATTCTTTAGGAATTCTACACTCATTTAACCAAGACATGAAACTAAATAAAATCTCAATATTCAGAATTGCAGAAGAAATTTCAGTACATTCTAGGAGATTAATTATTTACACAAACTTCATCATCAATGTTTCAGTATAGCACTGAGCCGGGTGAATGAAACTTTGAATTAAGTATGGGTATCTGACAAGCAAGAGATCACCAGGATGGTTACCAGAATTGAAACAGAGGACATTGCTGCTCTCCTATTCTCAATATTATGGAGAATACAAGGGAGAAAAACAGATGGATACAGTATAAGATCTTCTGGGACACTGAATAAAAGAAGCTGGCTGAATGTGAAAGAAGCTGTGAAAATGATTAATTGCTGAAGTAGGTGTTTGGTGGGGGGAAGAGAAGACAGGTTATGAGTCTGTAGTAAGGGTTGATTTATGTTGATGACAGACTAAGGATTATTCTTCCCTAAGTTACTTGTTAATTTTCTTTCCTTAGTTAGGTAATTGCAATTGTTACAAAACAACTATGAAATAATTTACAGAGATTCCTTATTTTAGTTTTTTGTCACAGTTATACACAGATACTAATAAAAAGAAATTCTACCACTTCTAAGTTTGATGTCCAACTGTCTCTAAACATTTATTTTTTCAAACACAAATGAATTTACTGACTTTCATGTTAACTTCATTGGTAATGATAAATGTCCCTAAGGTGGTGGCCCTGGCATCAGAAAAGTGAAGTGGGTAATCATCAAATCTCTCTCAGCTGCACTTTAGTTATCATTGCCTTTTACCTGCCTTATTGCTAATTTAAGGACTTTCACTTCTGACAAGTTAAGGTGTTTAAGGGTTGCCATGATACTTCAACACACCTGAAATTAACTGAACATCCTAATGTGGAAACTATATATGGTCTGGTCATCACAAAGGAAAAGGGAGAGATCTGATAGTTTGTGGTGTCAGCTTCATGTCCTTTCTCCTTGGTTTCCAGCAAGTTGTAATTTATTTTGTCACTATAAGAACATAGTATGACAAGATATTTTCTATACAAATTTAGCCATTGCATATATTCTATATGGTGAAAATACTTTGTCCATCTGAACTGCTTGGTGACTTTAACCTTTCCTAAAAGCTAGAACAAAATGTAAAATTTTCATAATATTGAGGTTTTTCATAATTCAGAATTTCATCCTGGGTCCACAAAGAGGTATTGCATAGTCAGTACCACAAAAGATGCGAAAAAAGAAGAACATGCAAGAACCACAAATTGAACCCCAAACCACAAAAATTAAGAAAGAACAGCTTATAATGGGGAAAAAACCCCATAATTTTGGGTTCTAGACTTAATATTGATGCAAAATATTAATGTATATGCAATACATACACTGGGAAATGAAAGAACTAAATATGTTTTTCTTCCACCTTGGTTGAAAAGGAGAGCTTTAACTGCTTGACCAGAAAGAATGAACATATTAATGGCAAATGCTGCAACAATAGAAAGATTTATTGAATAGTTGCTCTAATGCAAGTTTCAGACTTTATTTACCTTATCATGTTGTAGTATTTAGTGGTTCCTACCACATACTTTACTAATGTGGCTTGTCTTGTTTAACAAACCTCTTTAGCCATATTCAGATTGTGGAACTCATGAAGTAACTCAAGTACTAAGGAGAAAAAACTCAAATTTCCAGTCATGGCCCTGGCAAAATTTGCTTTTTCCTTATTTAAATGGTTATATAAATATGTAACAGAATTGCTTGTTTCTAAATTATGAAATAAAAAAAAATAATTTTCCATTACCCACTGAAAAATGAGAAAACAAAAATTCCTATGAATTTTTTTTTTTAGAAGAGAAATTTACAAAACACCTGCATTATTTTATTGAGGACAATTCACTTGAATACTACACTCATTTTATTGTTAAATGTCTTTATGATAGAAAACAAAAAAATTTACCCATCTAATAATTAAGAGATTTCTCAGTGGCTTAGTATGATTATTTACTGGTGCAATAAATCAGGTTATATGAGTATTATGACAAGTTTCATCTGTTCTTTAAGGCAACTAAAGTTGACTTTCAGGATTTATCCTATGCTCTGAATAAATAAATATGAAAATTGACCTACTCTGGCTATGAAGATTTTCAGATCCTTGTGGTATTCCAACATAGAACCTTCTAAAAAGAGGGTTATAAAGGTAAGATAGTATTTTCATTTTTACATATAAATAGTTGAAATACAAATTGATCAAATTGACTCAATTTGTTGATAAATGTGATTTTTTTTTTCTGAATATATTTTTAGTAGGTCAATAATATCATAGGTGCCATTAAGATGTAAGTACGTAAGAAAAGTACATTGTCTCTTCAATACATGGCATTTTTCAAAGAGTTTAAACACTAGAGATATTTCTCTGGTTATATTCACTGGGGTTTTTAAATTGAAAATCATTAAAGTAACACCTTGTAGGCAAATGAGATGTAAAAGAAACATTGAACAGTCTTGGGAATCTTGGAGAATGAGTAAAGGTTGTGGTAGTTTTTAACATACTAAATAAGTGAAAAAATAACAGCTTTTGGATTGTGCCATCTATGAGATTCATGTGAAGGACTCCACACTTTTGGAGGAGGAGGGAAGAAAAATACATGTATTTGAAACATTGCAATAGAAATGACCTCTTTAGCAGAGACAGAATATGATGCACAGCTAAAATGAGAAGCATATTTTCTAGGTCCTGATATTCATGGTCTAAGGCAAACTAAATGAAAGGTAGAAAAATTTGGGAAAACAGCAGTAGGAATCATCTTTTAAATAGGCAGAATATAATGAGAAAAGAAGGGTTTGCTGCAGCCATTATGGCTAAGTCCTTTGGGCTACAACACTTGAAATCTTGCAAGTGTGCAATGTTCTAACATTTCTATAATTTCTAATAGCCATGTGTGGCCTCAACATAGGAAGTCTAAAGGACATTTGGTGTACTAAGATGGGCCAGAGCATGCATCCATCCTATTTTCCATCCCTTAATTTTTAAAATAATATGCAGCAAACAAGGATTGCTTTTCCCCCTTCTCATAGTTATTTGGGTTTCATTTTAAACTACAGAAGCATTAAAAAAAATTTAATTTTTAAAAAATTCATTTAAAAACAACTTAAATACAATTTAATTATTTTCTGTGCAAGTCCTGTATATTTTTATTCAAAAATATTTCGAAAAGATTAATGAACGTAATTTGAATTAAAGATTATGATATCAAAGTGAGTCTACCCCAAGTGTCAAATTCAATAATGTTGACTATTTCTTATTCTAATAATATTAATAATTTCGTAACATTTGGCTGAATTCTGATTTAAAGGTTAATATTTGCAAGGGTGTTCCTCACATTCATATCAATATCACAATATTCCACTTCAATGTCATAGAAAGTGTGGGTAATACTGAAAAAATGAGGATTATTCTTATTTAGGAGTCCAGACAGATTTCTAAACAGATATATTCACTATCTGCTGTTGTAATAGCAATCTGATTAAAAGCAAAAGAATCTCTTCTAATTTCTGTCCTAGCTTCCTACCAGATACAAGGAATGGCATTCTTAGAAAATGAGAGCAAGATTTATTTATATCTGTCTCACAAAAACACAAGACTCTACCACAGTCTATTCAATGTGAGCCTACAGGAAATGAAAATACCATGAAACTTTTAGGGGAATAGCAAAATTATAAAAAAAAAAAAAAACAAACAACAAAAAAAAAACAAAACCAACCAATCAAAAAAAAAAAAATCCACAAAAAAAAAGCAGATTCAAGTGAAACTTTTTATAATATATTTTAGCTTGTTATTTTAAACAGGCAATTTGACCATCCTTAAGAATGGAAAGTCTGAAGAATTTGCTTTTATTAAAAAAGACTAGCACTTCAATAATGAAAATCTTTACACTAAATGAAATTCAGATCCTCATATTTGCTCTGTGGTGCGACGAAATTGTCTCTGCTCACAATGTATCCAAACTTTCATTCTTGTCAGAAAATCTAATGCAGATTTTGCCCTTTTCTTTATTTGGGTGTTTTTTAAATTAGTGAATCAGGTCTCAAAAGACATATTTACCCCACGCTTTGAACAAATGCTTGGCTTTTGTGTATGATATTATCTCTGCAATAAACTTGTTATTGATTTCTTTGCTATTTGACAACAGCACTTACATGCAATCCATGGGTGACAAAACCGTAGATGGTATCTCTGGAAAAACAGGACATCATTAGTGTTTTTGCCATGAGGATGAAAGAGAAAGGGAGAGATGCAATTCATTGCATGGGACACTACAAACCCTTCACAGCAGCTGTAGCAGGGTAGCTGCTGCCAGATTGATGAAGATGATGGGTGAAAAGTGATGGTGTTAAAGACAGCAGCACAATAGTGTAGCTTTAGGCTGTTTCCTACATACTATCTACCCCACCCCACTCTCCTTATTTAAAGCATATGATACCACAAATGTGGAAAAATATTTTATTTTGAAGTTATGATGCCCTCTTTTTTGATTAATTTATTCAGTGAATCAGTTTATGCATTTCTCTTAGTCATTTATTTCCTTTTGAATCAGATTTTTACCTGGACTCCTCAAACAGAAATCAGGGAAGCATTCAGTCACTGTCTTTTGGAGATTGTTTTGCTATGCAATCACAGTTTTATTGCTATCTGGTTTTTAAAAACAATTAATGATCAGTAATGATCAGTATTGATTGGTGTTCTAGGATTATTAGGAAGTAGAGGAAGGAAAAAATGCTGCTCTATTATCAATGATTATTGATAATAGCAATGATAATTGTCATTAATAGTTGTTTAGAAGATGTAAAAAGCTAGGTCATAGAAAAAGGTGCATTTATATATGAAATAATTTCTTCATTACTGATAAAAATTTCCCAATTAATGAAATATTTCCAGAGTAAAAAAAAAAATCTCCTGTCCTCTGATCTCTCTCAAGTCTAAACATACACACACATGTTAAAGTAAATATCCATGAAACACACACATGCATTTTATTTTGGTGTACTTCTCAGCATGTTATGTAGGCTTGAAATGCTGCCTGTCCCCAGTGAGTTGCTCTGAGCCCTTCCAGTGCTTTACAGCAGCAGTCAGTGTTGGTAGGATGTTAAATGCTGTGCATTTTCCCCTTCCCAAAGGAAAGAAAAAGATGGAAGACAGAAATCAATTAAAGTGTTCAGGAGCAGGAGTTGGTAGGTTTCTTTCTTTAATATTTCATAAGTAAACACATTACCTAGAAAAAAAACCAAAAAGTAAAAGCATTCTCTAGGGTAGCGTAAGGATTTCAAACTGGTTATGAACCTCAACCTAGTGTTTTGAAAAATGCAGTAGCCTTCCAGTTGGTAAAGAAAACTGATACTGAGTGATTTGCTTAAGACTTCAAAATTAATTTGTGAGGTTTAGTGAGAATTACACCTGTTCAATTCTTATATTTTTTTTTAGTACTTAAGTTTTTTTAAAGTCCAGGGGGGGAAAAAAAAAGCACAATATGAAATATCTTCCTCTCTTGAAATAAGAAAATTAAACAAAAATTGTCTGCAATTTTTGAAAATGTATATATATAATTTTTATTTTAATTTTTGTGAGTGAGAGAAACCTTTAAGAGACAGGTGCACTGCAATAGACCTAGTGAAAAAAAAAAAAAAAAAAAGGCAAGATTTAAGATAAATTAAACTTTGTGAGAGTAAAACTGTTATTTCATTTTCTTGTCTTTGGTCGAATAGGTGGAAGCCCCCTGGGTAGTTCAAATATAATGCTACCATTACTTGATTATCCTTTTCAGTAGGTGGTGGATTTTTGGGTGCAGTTGTCTGTACTCAAAAGAAAACTGAGATTTTGTATAAAGACATGCAACACATGTATTAAAGCATAAGTGAAGTTTTCTGAAATTATATAGTTAAATTTAAAAAACCAACTTACTTAGTAGGAATATAAAACAATAAGAATGAGACAGACCAAAGTTTCATTATTCTCTCTCTTAAAATAGCATATTAAATTGCTCTGGATAGGTATTTCCCCCCAGTTATCAACCTTTACTGCTCAAGCAACTTAATCATATATTCAATTCTCAAAAAGTTTTGGAATTAAAATTAGGTTGGGGCACTATTTAAAAAATCATATTCTTCCTTTAAAAAAAAACAATAGAGTTAATTTTATCATAGCAAAATTTTAAAAAATATATATACTATTGTATCATTTAGATAAAATTAATCTAAATATTTAGATACAATTTTTTTAGATAAATATATATGCTCATGGTACATATAAAAATCTCAATTTAGAATCTTAATTTTGAAAAACTAATGCTAACTTTGCAGGTCCATTTCACAATATACTAAAGATGTGCCAAAATGTGCAAAGTAACCCCCAATTGACTGGCATGATCCATAAAAATATTTTATTGATAGAGTTCATAAACTTAAGCCTACTGCCTGGGAAAGTGTCAAGAAAAACAGTAGCAGAGATGTTTGTCTACTATGACATCAGTTTACATTTTCTTTACAGCTCTCAGTAGCAGTATATTTGCAAGGTAATATTAGAGGGTAAGCAAACACATTTGGGAAATAATCAGTGATTAAGGACTATGTCATTTCAGGAGCTTTCTCATCTGCTTCTAATGCTTTTGGAACAGGGCAAAAAGCAAAGCCTGCTCATTCACTGCAACCCTGAGTGAGGGAGGTGTGCTGATAACTTGCTGTCCAACAAACATAATAATATTCACAGAGAGACAGGTGGATGGATCTGCTCTCTTTCTCTTTTCCCCTCCAATCTGCATGCCCTAGAATGCTGTTGTAGAGTGCAGGATTCATATCAGTTCTGGGACAGAACCAGGTTGCTTTGACTGTAATTCAAAGGGGGTTTTGACATCTATGTAAATATTATAGACATGAACCCTTGATGTTGCCAGGTCTGCACAGTGTTGTGAAATTTTGCCCTCCTGAGAACTTATCAGTTAAGAGATGCCTTAGGTAGGAAAAAAAATCTTTCTGATGTTAGGTTGATAAGTGACCCAGTTAATTGTTTTTCTCTGAAGGAGAGTTTGAGAGAACGTGCTAAAAAAAGTTATTCAGTGTAACAATTTCCATGTAACTCTAAGTCCACAGCTGCATGTCATCAAATAGTTCTTTATACATATGAAAATAGTATGGTTCCAGCTTTTAAGTTCAATGTGATGCTTCTGTGTAACATTTGAGTTTTCCTCTGTTTTAATATCTCCTAAACTTATGCAACGAAAAAATTAAATCCTTGTGGTTAATCTTAAATCAGAAAATATTAAGCAAGACGTGTCTCAAAATAGATACATGAAAACTTCCAGTAGATATTTTCTCCTAGTCTGGTACTGTTCCAACAGAAATCACAGTCATTTCCAGTTCCTCAATTTTGATAGTGTCTTACATTCTGGTGCCAATATCCATATTCACAGACTTCACTTAAATTTTCCCATGAAGAGATTACATATTTGACTAATACTATTCATTCTTCTCTACAAAATGAACTAACGTGTAAAATCTAGAATGAACTTTCTCTTTGAAAGCATAAATAATTTTATGGGATTTGGAGGGTTTTTTCCCACTTACCTTTGCCTGCATAATTTTCTTCCAAATTAGTTTCAATCTACCTCAGAATATTTCATCTGGAGTCATAGACCTTTGTTTAGATGACTCCTTCCCATATGTACCCACCCTTTTTTGCTCATGCATTTTTCAAGACCCACACAGGTTCTCAAATATCTTATTTTTTAATATTGTTCAATTATATCATCCTGTTATGATGTCATCTTTAGTTTGACAGACTTAATAAAACTAGTTGTTACAGATCTAATGTGCCATGTGTCACATCTTTCAGAAGAGAACATTATCTGATTACATCTTCCACAACAGAGCTACATTTTCTGTTTTGATGCTGTTACGATACAGTAACCCCCATATAACTTCCATTACTATTTTTCCTATTCACTTCATCAGTTTTGTCCATTGTAGAGAACTTCCCAAGTCTCACACATTTTAAATTTTACCTACATATTTCAAAAACATTTCAGTTAACATATGTTTGTCCTTAGAATACAATATGTTTTTCTTTGCAGAATAGTTATCAACAGAATTAAGTATAGTACACTACACATTTGTGATACAGTGCATATAGTGTGTAAATACTTCTGGACTTAGTCAATGATTGAGAATGTTCTGGGGTAAAAATTTGGTATTAGATTTTAAATTCATGTCCAGGTTCCAATTTAGGTATTACTGCATTACTAGAATCAGGCATCTCATAGTCTTGTTCTTACATCACTACTCATTTTTCATTGATAATGAGAAAATTATGATTTTTATTTTTTTTAAATTTTATTTAAAAAATTGAATATGTATCCCATTAGTGACACATAAAAATCTTCCAAAAAAATAAGTCAGTGTTATCTTGTTTCTTCTTACCTTAAAAGAAAAATATGCCATTAACACAAAAACAGCAACACATTGTCATGTTTTCCCAGCTTGAAATTAAGCACCACAGAGCAACATACTCAACCCCCTTTCTCCCCCTCACTCTGGTGGAATGAGGAGGGAAATCAAAAGTAAAACTTGTAGGTTGAAATAAGAACAGTTTATTAATTAAAAATAAAGTAATATACAATAATAATAGGGAATTATAATAATAATAATTAACAATAATGATAATATTGGAAAGAAAAAAACTAATTATTCACAAGACAGATGCTTACCACCTGTTGACCTATGCCAGACCCTGTTCCTGAACCCAGATGGGCCTCCCTTATGGATAACTCCTACAGTTTATATACTGGGCAAGATGCTCTATGGTTGTAAAATATCTCTTTGGCCAGCTGATTACTTCTTTCAGCTATACTTACTGCCACTTTTCTGTGCTTCCTAACCGGCAGAGCATGAGACACACATACAAAAGAAAACCAAAACTAAAAAAAAAAAAAAAAAAAAAAAAAAAAAAAAAAAAAAAAAAAAAAAAAATTCTAAAACTAACAAACAGAAAAAAAAACAAAAAACCCAAACCTAAAAGTCCTTATGATAAACCAAATTTAGCAAAAAACTCCAACACATCATTGTGTTATCAATATCATTATGATCTCAAAACACAGAAATGTACTTGCTAATGAGAAGAAATTTAATCCATCCCATCTGAAATCAGGACATATATACATTCAAAACACCCTTTACTTTGTCTACCTACAAAAACATCTTAGTAGTTTACTATGGTAAACTTCTGGAGATATGCTTACCTAGATATGACCTGTTGCCTGAGGTTTTTTTTAAGTTTTTTTCTGCGCTCAAGCAGCACTTGTTACAAAACCTGTCAGCTATGAAATTATACATTTTTTGTCATGGGAGGGATATCTTTGGAAGAGTTTCAGGTTGAAAACGCCACCTGCTCATGAAGACATAATTCAGACTTCTTGCAAATGTATAAATCCACTGATGTAGCTGTAAGATGTTATCTAGTTATCTTGTTGTGACTGTCACATCATTCACTTTTTAAATGTCAATCCTGTCATGTTTCTTGATTGAAGTACTCTTAATGTAAAATACCTGATTTTTTTTTCTGTTGTTCAATCAAGACAAGGCCATGCAATGAATATCTGTCTTTTTGAAATATCACCTAGACAAAATAGTAACAGGTACAGATCGTACCATAATCTCCATATATTTTCTCTGTTTATAATTGTATCCCTCAGAGAAGTCACATTCCTACTATGTATTTTAAATCTGCCTACAAGTGGTGAAAATGACACAACATAATGGTTTTTCAACTAGCTACAAAGCAGACTTGAATTGAGGACATTTTATTTATGATACAGAAAAGCATGCTGCATGTGAATTTGTGCTGGAGTTCTACCAATATTTTTTACATTCTAACACAATTTAAATAGAAACACATTAAAAATTGAAAGTAAAAGTATGGGGGCCTCACTTCACTTTCTGACTTTCTAAGGAAGATATTATGTCTTCCCTATTAGGTTGCCAGCTGGCAAAAAAAAAAAAAATAAAAAAAAAAATTTTAAAAAGAAACACAAGGTAACATTTACTGAAGTACTACAGAGACCTCATAAACCATGACAGATAAAAACAAGCACAAGAAGAGTGTGGCAATTTCTGGGGGAAATTTAAGGTAGAAAATTATCAGAGGAAATCCATGGGCTCAAGGCAGTTATGAAGGGCTACAGAAAAGCTGAAGAGTGGCTTTTTACTAGGTTGTGCAGTAAAAAGACAAGGTGTGATGGCTTTCAATTGAAAGAGGGCAGGTTTAGATTAGATATTAGGAAGAAATTCTCTGTTGTGAGGATGATGAGACACTAAAAGAGATTGCCCAGAGAAGCTGTGGATGCCCTACCCCTGGAAGTGTTAAAGATCAGGTTGGATCAGGCCCTAAGCAATCTGATCTAGCAGAAGGTATCCCTGCCCATTGCAGAGGGATTGCAACTAGATAAACTTTAAGGCCCCTTTCAACATAAAACATGCTCTAATTCTTTGATTTGATGATGGTGATATCTCTGAGACAGGTATTAAATGAGGGGTAAATGAGAGTTACAGCAGTGGGGGTCAGATGTTCACGTTAACACTTATTAACTGCTTCACTTATCAGATAATTTGTATATTTTTCTTGCTGAAATTCCCTTTTCTTTTTTCTAATGAATGTTGCAAGCTGACATTGCCTCCAGTAACTCAAAGGCTGGGATTTCATCATTCCAGGGAGGCAGAGTCTCTGCCTAGGCTGGGAGGTGTTTTCAGGTTCAGTCAGTCGAAAAGCTGATCATGTATCCCAAGAACACCCACAGACACATGGGCCTGACTGCACACGCTGCCTCAGACAAGGCACTGCTGCCAGCAGCACCCAGATGTAGTGCTCACACTAACACAAGTGCAGACAGACAACTGTGTCTTGGTTAGGACTGAAGGTTACTAGTGCATGTAAGTGCCTGTGAACACACACACACACATCTGCCACTCTCCAGTCACAATCACAAGCACATTTGGGGATCCCTTGAGTACTGATACTGCACCTCTGTCCACCTGATACCTGTTGAAGGATCCTGGAACCCCTTAGCTGTCCCACTGGCCCCTGATTCACATGCAAGTGCTCAGCCCTTCTGTCTGACTTGTGCCCCTGCCTAGCACCAAGGTTAGGGGAGATACTTTTCTCCAATCACAATCCAAGCCCAGGCACCTGGCAGTCAGCTCCCTCACTCACCTCACTCACCTGTAGTTGATTTTCCCAAAACACACCATGTAACAATGCAGCTGAGGCAAAGTCCCCCACCTGCCTCTCCCACCTGTTGATGTCCCTGAGACTCCACTGGCTCCAGCTGCTGGCTCCATCCCAGTAATCCTAAACACCCATCTCACAGAAGTGTCTGCTCCCAGTCTACTCAGCCACAGCAACCAGCTTCTCATAGATTCACAGACTGGGTAAGTCTGGAAGACACCACTGGAGCTCATCTGGTCCAACCTCCCTGCTGCAGCAGGGTCTCCTAGAGTACATTGCTCAGGATTGTGTCCAGACAGGTTTTTATTTTTTCCAAAGAAGGAGACTTTGCGACCTCTCTGGACAACCTGTTCCAGTGCTCATCATCTGCACACTAAAGTTCTTTAGCATCTGCAGGTGAAATTTTTTGTGTTCCAGTTTCTGTCCATTGCCTCTCATGCTATTGCTTAGCACCAATGAGAGGACCCTGGTTCCATCCCCTTGGCAACCTCCCTTTGGATATTTACATACATGGATAAAACCACCTAAACCCTCTGGTTGTTGTGCAGGATAACAAATGGGGTGGCACAGGGAGATGACCACAGGATTTAAGGAGAACAAATCTGCTGGGCTGGGAGATAAAGCTGCAGATGGGCCATGGCCTGCACCCAGCTGGACCGTCCTATACACATCCTTGACTATTCCTTACCCCGTTTCTCCTTCCCATCTCCTCCCACACTTGCTCCCTCCTAAGTCATGTGTGATCCCACTGACACGGCCCTTGAATATCACAGATCCCCATGTGCTTGTTTCCTTCTTATGATTAAAAAAGCCCAGGCTGTTCCTCTCCCAAGATGTGCCTGTAGTTTCCTAATGGGCCTTTGGCATGTGACTGAACTCTTTTGTCCTTGGCAATGACTCTGCTGTCTCTTGTCTGTTGGCTTTGTGCTCCGTGTCCTCTTATTTAGCACTTCAACCTTAATTTATTATCCCCTTTGCACTGAAGAGGTCTTTGATGGGGACACTTCCATGAAGCAGATGCTCTCACATTCCACATACGCTTACAGTCTGCCCTGCTAAATTTCTTTCATTAATAATGAAAGATAGAGATATCTTTTCAAGTATTCAGAAAAAAAAGAATTTACATTTAATAGTAATAATAGCAACAATAAAAAACTCCAAAACACAGGAAATTGAAGGAAAATATAATTCAGATCTTCTGGAGCAGCCACTGGTAAAACTCTGTCTCTTACAAAGCTGCTGACAGTTTTGTCATTGATTTTATTAGTGCTAAGACTTCAAACAGTGTCTTTTGCATGGGATGTTAATTAAATGCTTCTGGGCTTGGAGAAAACAGAAGAAAAATGTAAGATAAACAGTTATGCCTTGATGGGATAGCAGGTTTTTTCGGTCTCCTTCAAATCTTTATATTCTTTCTTCACACTTCATGATGCTCAAAGTATTCATGCATGTTCCAACAGTATTGAACTTTGTAATGATCAACTCAGTTTTATTTCTGAACCATTTAAATAAAAGTTTTCATTTGCACTTATCTATGGATTTTGGTACACAGATGTCATATCAGACTAATTGAAAAGATTAGTGTGGAAGAGTAATCCTTCCTTCCTTCCTTCCTTCCTTCCTTCCTTCCTTCCTTCCTTCCTTCCTTCCTTCCTTCCTTCCTTCCTTCCTTCCTTCCTTCCTTCCTTCCTTCCTTCCTTCCTTCCTTCCTTCCTTCCTTCCTTCCTTCCTTCCTTCCTTCCTTCCTTCCTTCCTTCCTTCCTTCCTTCCTTCCTTCCTTCCTTCCTTCCTTCCTTCCTTCCTTCCTTCCTTCCTTCCTTCCTTCCTTCCTTCCTTCCTTCCTTCCTTCCTTCCTTCCTTCCTTCCTTCCTTCCTTCCTTCCTTCCTTCCTTCCTTCCTTCCTTCCTTCCTTCCTTCCTTCCTTCCTTCCTTCCTTCCTTCCTTCCTTCCTTCCTTCCTTCCTTCCTTCCTTCCTTCCTTCCTTCCTTCCTTCCTTCCTTCCTTCCTTCCTTCCTTCCTTCCCCACAAAGAATTATTTTGTTTTTGTCACTATTTCTTAGTGAAACTGTAATTTATGCTTTTGTCATCTTTTGTGTTCAGTTCTTCAATATGAAGACATTTGAAGAGAAAGGAAACTCAGATCTTGACTTCTGTGGTGCAATTTACTTGCTCAGAAGTAGATAAAAGAAGTGCATCTTTTTTTTCTAAATGCATAATTAATCAGTAGTTTCTGTTGTTAGAAGGTTGCAGTGAGGCAACAAAATCAGTAGGATTTAAATGTATTTAGACTTTTTTCAAAACTAAAGTAATATTTTATAAAGGTTTTTAAGAAACATGAAGATATTCTTTAAAGCACAAACCAGATATTTTTGGTCAAAGGGGAAACTCTTTATGAGGTTAAATTACATCTTACCTGCCTCTAAAAGTGCTTTCTAAACTTGATATGGTTCATCTCATGCTGATTACAATTGAAAACAGTTCTCTTCTTTTAAGATGTAACTTGAGACAGACTTCTAGTCAAATACAGTATTTCCTTAGTTCTTAAGAAAGTCTTACAGAAAAAGCATTTAAGAACAAATCAGTGGAGGGTGAATGTAAGCACAATTTAAATTTAAAAGAATTTTATAATAGAGGATGTCATCCTCTTATAAAATACGTCTAATTCAGATACTAGTAGCATTTCTGAAGTTACAGTGGTTCCAATTAAATTTTAGCACAAGCTTTAAAAATTAAAACTGTAAAGAGAAATTAAGTTGCACAAAGGGGTAGTTATGTCTTTGTTTTTATGAAAAGGCAAATCACAGAGGGTACTGATATTCAACAACCAGAGGTCCTCAATTTTTCAGTTTTGAAGATGTGTTGAGATGGAGTAGAGGATACATTTTTATCTGATATGAGTTTTGCTGTGGAATCTGCAGTGTGTTCTTGCCTTGGCTAGCTAACTCTGTGAAGGTGGAAGTCAGGTGTATTTGTATATGTGCAGTACAGAATGAATTGAGACTTTGTGGCTTATGTCCTAGTATTTTATTTACTTTTTGTCCACTGTACTGTGATCCCTTCTTCTATGCCTTCAGTGGACAGAATGAGTCCTCTCTGAATGAGAGATGATTAAGTGGGAAGAAGTTAGTAAAAGTGTGAAATCAACAAAAATAAAAAATATTTTTTGTGTACTGTTGACTTCACAATACAGTTAGCTGAGTAGTGCTTAGGAAGTTTTATTAACATTTTATTCTCCTTCATTAAAAGAAATAAAGACAAATGAAATAAAGACTGATCTCTCTGAAAAAATGTTAAACAGAGTTGTGATGTTATGATTTAAAATATCATCCAAAACATCAGGAAAAATCATATTGTATACATTATATTCAAATTCTGTTATCCACTGAATATTATATATTATACATTTTATGTTAGGAATCACATCTATGTTACATAAGTTGTATGCTGTGTGGTATCTTCTGAATTTATTTCTGTCACTTCTCTGCTTACATAAAACATGTGACATAAAAGATTACCCTGACTTCAAGAAATGGACACTTTTCCAACAAAGAGAAGTATTACAGAATCATGTGAGTTGAAAGGGACACGGAAGCATAACTAAGTCCAGGTCTTAAGAGAACCACCCATAAGAGGAACAAACTCACAATATTATTAACACTGTGCTCTCACTAACTGAGCTGATCTCAGGGTCATAATTTCCTTGTTTACTTTTGAATTACTTAATAGTTGTTGCATCCATGTAAAATCAGAAATAACAGTATCATAGTGACATAGTGAAGACTGAGAGAGCTTGAATTCAGTGAAGCTAAAAGAGTGAAGTTCAACAGTATCTCTTAATAATGTTGTCTCATCCTTTGTGCCCCAGTTGCAGAAAGTAGCTCCTTACTGAAACTCTAAAATACATCTAGGTCACAAGAAAGTGAATACCTGGCTTAAAAAAAAAAAAAAAAAACAGTGTTTGAAAGATCTTCTTTTGGAAACACCATATTACAGTGACACACAGGGTTACAAAATATTTTTTAAAATGAAACAAACCTGTGCCCCAATTTCACTGGATGCCTTGTTTTTCCTTGTCATTTTCTTTTCTCAGATTCTTCTGCTCCAAACATCTGCTCCCCTTAACTGGTGTTGCCAGCCTTTGGAGCCTTAGCATAATGAGGCTGTTGCTTACAATTTTAATACAGTGTCATTTTATTCTGCTCAGAGCAGATCTAATTAATGCCTAATTAAGAATCCATCCAAGGTCATTGATGTCAATAAAGCTGAACAAATGCTAGGAAGGATAAGAATTTAGGGAATCAATCTGTCCAAGTACTAAGCCTGGTGTAAGGCTCTGAACTCCCTGTGTGCATCTCAAGGAAGGTGCCAACTTCATTTTAAACACATAGCTTCAACCATTTCCTGTTGACTGATTGCTTGCCTTTTGGATTAAAACAGTAGCACAGAAACTGCAGGAATTAGAGGAGAATCCAATACCTGGTGTACAAAATTAGCTGCATCTTTTCAGGATAATTTATTTTGTAGTAGAGCATACCTTAGCAATAAAGATATCTGCAAAAATTTCCCATTGTGGGGATCATCCTGACTCACTGGATTATAAAGTAATAAAATAGCATTTGTTTCTTTGTCACTTCCATTAATTCAGACTGAAAATTTGCTGCCTCTGCCAGGAGCTGCAGGAAGCAAGGAAAGCTTACTATTTGAAATGTAAATTGATCCCTTTTGACAGGCAAGGAAAGATTGAGCTAGAGCTTTAGGAAATGTATGTAGCTTTTTATTATTGCTTATAAGTATTTGCTCACACTTGCTCTTGAAGGTATCAAAATTATTCAAAGTTTAACTGCTTATTCCTATGCATAATACATACCTTAAAATAATTCTCATAGAAAGGAGCACTAGTACCTTTTTTGGAAAAGTGTTTATTACACTTCTGGAGTCACACTAGGAAAACTTGTATATCATCCATCTTTTCCTACTGGGAAAGAGCATGTATAGATATCCTAAATCAGGGACAGTTTCTGTATTCTGCTCTGAAGCAGCAGGTTTCAGCTGGCACATGAATGCAAATCAGTGATTTAGTTATTCTCTTGCAGAGTGGTGACTGCTCAGTAGTTTGACCTTTCTTAGATTTCTTTTCATCAAAAGAAATTTTTGAAGGAAATGTTTCTTTGTCTTGGTAAAGGGTAGTTTCACTGAAAAAAAAAAAATTACTAATTGTACTCATTCTGACACAAAAGAAGAAAAAATTGAGGTCACTTACATTTTTACACAAAGCCTGTGGAATTCACTGTGAATTCACATGGAATATTTGGCTCTTGTGTGGGTAAAACAGATAACCCTTTTTTTTTATTCTAATCCTAGAGTCTCAATTTCTTTTTTTTTTTTTTTTTTTTTTTTTTTTTTTTTTTTTTAGAATGGATTTGAACATAATACTGGTTTTGATTGTAAGCCATTTTATTCTTGAGCAAAACAGTTAGTTCCATGAGAGAATGAAAAAGACACTGACTGAGAGTCTAAGGGTCAGGATTAAAGGCAGGGCAGAATCAGGTGAGATTATACTGGGAGTCTGCTCCAGGTGCCACAGCACAGGAAACTACTCAGATGAGGCCCTCTGTAGAAAGATAGGATTGGCCTCATCTTTGTAAGTCTTTTTGCTCATGGGGGACTTCAACCACCCAAATCTCTGTTGGAGGGACAGCACAGCAGGACACGAGCAATCCAGGAGGTTGCAGGAGCGTGTTAATGGTAACTTGCTTCTCCAAGAGATGAAGAAGCCAGTGAGGAGAGGTGCCATGCTGGACCTTGCTCTCACCATCAAGACCATGAAAAATGATGAGGAATATGAAGATCAAGGGCAGCCTTGACTGCAGTGACCATGAAATGGTGGAGTTAAGTGCCTTAGGGCAGCACGGAGGGCACGGAGGGCACAGAGCAAGCTCACTAACCTGGACTTCAGGAGAGCAGATTTTGGTCTCTTTAAAGATCTGCTTGGCATGGTAACTTGGCATAAAGCCATTCAGGGAAGCTGATTAATATACAAATATTAGGAGCAAGTAATTGCAGCAAAGAAGTCAGGTGAAAATGCCAGGAAGCCTTCATAGATGAACAGGGAATTTCCAGACAATATGGTACATCTATATCTTCTAAACAACAACATCTCAGTGATGGGTAGCTAGCTGTGTGCTGCATTAGCTGCATTAGCAGCATTAACAAGAGCATGGGTAAAGCAAAGTGATTATTTACCTCTATTTAACACTTCTTAGACCACATCTGGAATGCTGTATTCACTTTTGGACCCCACACTAAAAGAGAAAGATTGACAGACTGGAGTCTTTGCAGGGGATAGATGTGAGGTAAAGGAAACTGGACTATAGAAGAGTTATAAAAAACGTACAATCAAGTGACAGTGTTAAGGCAATACAAGTTAGAGACTTGTTTCTTCTAAGATAACACACAGGTAAAGGTGCAGGAAACCATAATTTTCAGTTCTGCTTACTCTGTCTTGAAGCAGCAAGGCCCAGAGAACTACTAGTTGATGTTGCAATCTCATATAAGCAATCTAAAGACAATTTGATCCATGCTATCAGTTTTGGAAAATCAAAAGTTTATATACTTATAATAATATGTTTTATTTATTATTACCAATATGTTGTATAATAAGCAATGTTTTGGATTATTATTACTTATCTAATATCTATTATATACTTGATCTTGTTGAGAAATACCAATACAATGAGATTTTTCCAAAATAGGTCTCTGTTTTTATTCTGCACTCTTCAAGATATGGTTCCCTGATATTTCTCTATATGTCTCCTTTACTTTAGCATCAAGGAAGATTTAACTCCTTGATAGCACATCCAAATTTCTCAAATGTGTTTTAACATTTCTATTTTAAGACACTTTATCTTGTTATCCCAGGATTGGATTTCAGGTAACCTCAGGGTATTTCAGTATCTTCTTCTTCAATGATTGGACCATGCATGCATCCTCGGTTTTCATTCATTGAAAACTAATTCTACAGAGCAACTAATTCTACAGAGAAGTGTTAGTGTGCATGTATATTTGTGTGCATGCATGTATAATGGATTAAAATTCTGCAAGTACTTTCCAAGTCTCTGCACCCATCCATCCATGGCAGTGATACTGTTTTGAGATCAAACTTATTTTCCTAAAATGTATTGATTCTGTTTAGGATGTAGGAGTGCAGTGAGAGACTGAAGAAAATAAATTTGTTTAGAGTGGGGAAGAGAAGGAAATCTTACTGCAGTTTTTACTTAATAGTTGGTTCTAAAATATACAGTGCCAGATTCCACTCAAAGGTGCACAGCAAAGGACGAATGGCAATGTACAAAACTTTCACAAAGTATTTTGATTGGACATGAGAAGAAAATTATTCAAGGTAGGAGTAGATAAAGACAGGAGTTTCCCAGAGATAGCAACAGTTGAACCTGACTTAGTACAGTAATGCAGTAGACTGAATATGCAGATATATAGATTTTGTAGATGGGGTAATATTCTAAAATATTAAAAGCAAAGGAATCCTTGAATACACAAAAAATTATGAAATATAGAACAAATATATGTTTGTCTTGTGAAAAATCAGATTACAGAATATATTTTCATGGGAAGCGTTAAGTCTAGAGTTTAGAATTTAGAAGGATTCTTAATAAGGTTACAGCAAAACTCCTCTTTAAGTCAAATGGAAAATAACAGACTTTGTAACACAAAGGTTTGAATCAAATTCTGTCAGTGATGAAATAAGGCCTATCAAGGGAAGTCTGTCTTTTCTTTTTATTATTCCCCACACACACTCCATCCTAAACTAAGTTTAGTTAAAAGGAAAAGGAGTGAATAATGAATAAAGACAGCACATTCATTTCAGGGTAATATCAGCAGTGGGCTGCTAGTACTTCTCAAGAATATGAGGAGTGTTTCTTGTGCTAAATCTTCCATCTCTGTTACTGAGCCACATGCTTTTTTGCAAAATGAATGGCTGCCATATTATCTGATGGCCTTGAATTGTTCTCAGAGAAGACAAAGAATATTTAAAGTTCAGCAAGTCACAACAGTTCAAGCAATGCTTCAGCATGAAGAGAGAAACACAAATTATATCAATTCAGCCTGGAAAGTGTGCCTGTGAGTTAGCTGCACAATAATGAAGATTTCTCTAATAAAAATATACTGCTAAAAATACTTTGAGTAGCATGCTTGTATCCACAGTCAAAGATTAGAGAGTTCAGGCTCAAGATAAATCTACTTTAATTAAGCAGTACATTTTGTTACAATTTGCATTAAAATTAATCAGTTATATGATATTATTCACATGGTTTTGTAGCAGAATGCAAACCTTACACAAAGAATTGTCTCCAACATCTGCAACATGTGAAGGATGTTTTACTAAACTAATTATGCAGGTAGAAAAGCTGTTATTCCAGATTTCCAGACAAGCAGCTGAGTAAGAAGGTAAATTCACTCTGGTCTGTGCATCACTAAGTTCCTCAAGTTCAGTCTCAGAGGGTGCATAAATCTGTGGCAGAATAGAAGAGAATCTCAACCAAGCAGATTAAGTGACTTGATTTTGTAACAGAGGGAGGACTACAGCATATTTCTTTTTCAGTCTAAATGTTATCAGAAGATTATTTTATAATAAAATCATATTACACCTCTTCAGGAGTTATACTTTTCGTCACCTAAGAGACAGAAGGTCAAATTTTGAAGTGTAAATCAGCACACCTGAACTGATTCTAAAAATATACTGCTCTATACAGCTGAGTACATCCAATGTTGTCCTTATAATTTAAACTTTATAATGTTTATGCTTTCAGGTCATAAGCAAACTATATTTCTGATGAACAATGAAGTCCTCTTTGAGATTCTATAGACAGAAATAGCCCACCATTTATTAACAGAAGACACAGCTATCATGAAATATTTTTAGTTCTCCTTTCCTTCCAAGAGGATGGTCCTTGTAATCTGTCCAAAGACATGGAAACCTATACATCTTCCACCTACACATAATCATGATTTATATCTCCCTGATATTTTGAGGCTTCTAAAAGTAACTGTATGTCCTTGGTCACACACAAACAGCTTTTGCCCCAGCTCCTTAATTTTCTGCTTGCTGTATAGGGATTCATAGTAATGAACTGAATCTGTTCTTTGCAAACTGTGGTAAGTGGTGATCTAGCAAACACATATTCAAGTTTTCTATGTCTTTTGTGTAATAAAATTTTGTTTCAGAATGATGATAAGAATAACTGTGTTCCTTTGTGTAATTCTCTTGTCAAATGGTTCATCCATTCTTCATGTCTGATAAAAGCCAGATTTTTGAGTCAACAAAGATACCAAAGTAACAATGTTGTTTAACTCAGTGGTTGATTGCGTTGGATTTTTACTTTCTATTCAAAATCGTGTCATCCAATTGCCTTGCTAGTTTTCTTCAGAAGAAAAAATCTGCTTTATACTTTTCTAGCAGCCTCCTCAGTGGCTATTATTTGTCATCATTTTAAACCCCCGCCTAGACCATGAAGTTCATCATAGCTACTGGCGCCAGAATCTGATCACCAGCTGATTGAGGTGGAAAAGGGGAAAATAGGACTTACAAAATGCTTCAAGAAGTTATTTATTATATAATACATGCCTAGCTGAAACCATGAGAAGTCTTGCCTTCTGTTATTGTGTCTCTAACATATGAATTGTAGAACCTCGTGGTGTACTCTCAGTTCTTTCTGCTTGCTTTCCCAATTGCACATCAGCTGTGTGAGGCTGCTCATTTTCTTCCGGGGAGAACTGCAGAAGGTATGTTCATAGTACACTGCAGCAATGCAGAAAAGATTCTATTAATCTCCATATGATAAACAGGAACAGTCAGATAGTTCTTTAAGCTTGGAATTTATATGTTGAATGCTGAATCTACTCATTACTGAGCCTGCTTTTTCAAAAGTTTGTCTGAGGTAAATGGGACAAAAGAAATCTATATTTCAAGAAGTTGAGTAATAGCTCAGGATTAACATAATGAATAAATTTTTTTCCACAAATTTGAGCAATAGCTCAGGATTAACAAAATGAATAAAATGTTTTACTAATTTTAGGATGAAAAAAAGAATATTTTCATACTCCTCACTATATTTTCTATATATTTTTTCTTTTTTTTTTCATTTTTATCCATACTCCAAGAGATAGTAAGGTCTTGTCATAAAGCTGGTATATCTATTTCTTTGTCCAATTAAATAGCTTAATTCTCTGTCATTTTCTTAAAATATATTTCTTAATGATGGCTTCAAAACTTCCTTGGAATGCTAATACTTTCTCTGATTAAAAAAAAAAATTAATAAACCACCTTCAGTCCTTTTGAAGACCTATATCCACACATATGTATCTACTTTTATACATATATCAATTGATAAATATACTACTGGACAAATCCAATCTCAAATTTTAGGTATCACTGAGCTATTAAAAAATGCAGCTTAACTGCTGCCTACCCTGTTAAGTAAATAAATCTCATGTTTCTAAGTTCCTTGAAGGCAGCACACAGAAAAATTAAACCCCTATGGAAATTACCATTATTATTCATGGCATGTCTTTCATCTTTCTCTTTGCTCCAAACTAAAGAGCAGAAAAGATCTGTATTTGCTGTGAACTAAGCAAAATCTCAGTTGAACTTCTGCTCATGAAATTCAGTTTATTAAACCCTAAGCAGCACATCTTAGGATGGAAAAAGTTTGTTTCCTTGTCTAGGTTTCCAAGTTCAGGGATCTGTGATCATCTTTTCTTTTTCACGGGGTGCCTTAAATGTCTTAAATTGTGTAATGTTCGGGGTTTCCCATGTGTAGTTCTGTACTCTGTCTTTCCTCCAAGCTTCGTCACCTTTCACACAAGTTGGTGTAGTTTTTTCCAAAGCCTCTTTAATTTTCCAGTTTTATCATGCTGTTGGTCCTGTGCTAATATTGCTATTGACCTGATCTTCAAACCTTGATGTTGTTATGTCAGTTTGCCATTAGTGAAAAGATTTCCACAGGCTTGAGTATTGTGTCAATTTTCTCTTGATTTTTCCTATCCCTTGTTTTGCAGTTTTATCAAAAAATATGCAGGAACATTTATTGACTGTTGTCCTGGTTTGAAAGGACAGGTGTCTGCCAGTAGGGGCAGAAGTTTCCCTTTTTGGAATAGAGACTTTGGTTCCACTCCCCTCCCCCAAGTATTACGATTGTTTGAATCAAGGACTCTGAGGCAGAGATAAGGGGGGTGGGAATAACAGCTCTTTTACTAATATATCTAACTATACAAACAGAAATCAATAACAGTTAAAATTGCTAACAGAACGAAATAGATAACTCGGTGTCAGTCCCTTTAGATGCAGGCACGCTGTCTCTGTGCTTAGTCCAGAGCCCGGATTTGCCAGAGGGCAGACGGGAACGAAGGCAGGAGGGAGGGGGGAGGGGCAGCAGCGGCCACGCCGGTCTCGGGCGGGAACGGGCTCACCCTCACCGAGGGCGGCGGCTCCTCGCTCACCGTGTGTGTCCCGGGGATCAGCTGTGTCCACAGAGGCAGGAGGCTGGAACGGGGCAGATGCAGGGCAGGTGATCGCAGAGGGTCTGGCTCTGCTGTGCTCGGCCGCGTGGCTGAATGATCCCAGGCGTCCTCCTCCCAGCTCGCCGGAAACGCGAGTGCCCTCCCGGAAGCCTCAGAGGCCCCTCCGGGGGCCGTCCCCACCCACCCCCTTTGTCTGGACCCATCAGGGACCCTGGGTGTAACCCGGCCAGCTCCATTGGCATGATAATGGGAAAAATTCTTACAATTGACACAGTAACAGAAAAACACTCAACCCCGAACAACTGTTCAGCATGACAGAATCTCATGAACTTTAACAGCTTTAACTTTTTGTGGCATGCCAAAGCACAGGCTCAGGCTGGGAGGAGACTGGACCAAGGCTAACCCTGGGGACAAGCTAAGTATGACTCGTCAATGTGTGCTTGCAGCCCAAAATACCAACCACACCCTGGACTGCATCCAAAGAGGTGTGGCCAGGAGGTTAAGGGATTTGCCCCTCTGCTCTGCTCTTGTGACACCAATCTGGAGTGTTGTGTCCATCTCTGGGATCACCAACATAAGAAATATGTGGATCTGTTGGAATGAGTCCGGATGAGGACCATGAAAGTGATCAGAGGGATGGAGGCACTCTCCCGTGAAGAGCAGCTGAGAAAGCTGAGTTTATTCAGCCTGGGGAACAGAAGGCTCCAAGGAGACCCTGTATTACCTTTCAAGTACCTAAAGGAGACCTAAAATGGCTGGAGAAGGACATTTCACAAGGGCATGCAGTGATAGGGCAAGGGGAGTGCTCTGAATCTGAAGGAGCTTAGGTTTAGATTAGATATTAGGAAGAGATTCTTTACTGTGACATTGATGAGACATTGGAACAGGTTGCCCAGGGAGGTTGTGGATTCCCCATCCCGGAAATGTTCAAGAGTGGGCTTGATGAGGCTCTGAGTAACCTGGACTAATGGAAGTTGTCCTTGACCACAGCAGGGGTGTTTGAGACAGATGTTTTTAAACTCCCTTCCAACCCTAACCATTCTACAAAACCCTTGCCCCTTCAAACCTGTGTCATACTATGCTACAATCATCACTAATGATTATAAACAATCATGACTGACTTTAGGCAGATCCTGAAAAAACTTAAAGTTATCACAGAAAGAGATTTAGGGACAACTCTTCGTATGAGTGTGGAGTGGTCCAACAAGGAGGCTTGCCTGTTGCATCTCTTCTTCATTGGCCACTGGGGTGAACTTTATTTTCCCCTCTGAATTTTGTCTATTTTTTTCTTTAATGTCATTTTTTCCTCTCTCCCTCTATCCCTCTCTTTACCTGATTTGTATTTTTATTTCCCTTCTAAAGTAATATTTCTTTTTCCCATCAATTTGTGCCATAATCTATGGATCCAATGCAGAAATATTTGTGCACAAAGGCCTCTCTCAATATTTTCTGTGCAAAAGCATGCAAAGATTCTTCCATACCAAACCCTATTTGAAATCTTTTTAGACTTCTAATTCCCTTATATACTTCAAAGGGCATCTTGGGCACTTAATTTGGGACTGAGAACTCAATCAACCGCAGCATGCATAGGTCAACTTAACATTTATAAGTTTTTAGACAACTTGCATAAGCCTATTACAGAAAAAAAGTTACTGGATCTCAACCTTTACCATATTTTAAGTGTTACTTCATTACTTTTTCATTGAAGATTAAATTATTCTAAATGTTTCAAGAAAATTTACAATTATTTCAGGCTTTTAAAAATTATTTCTACCTTCTCAAAAATGAGTGTCTCATGATAGCACATGAAGAATAGTGTTCTGTTTTTTGCTTTTTTTTCAGAAGAAAAAAGGCTTATGCAAGGAGAAAATTGCATGTCAACTTGAGTAGCAGTGATAGCATTTGTTATTTTGTACCTTTACACATGAAAAAGTGAAGAAAGATAATTGACATGGCTTTAAATGTCTGTTTAAAGCAGTGGCATTAAGGCAGGACTAAGCAGGATTTGGAATACCAATAAATTCCAAAGCATTTTTATGCCACTTGCTGCCACTTCTGAGAAAACAACAAAATTAATGTTGGAAATCCATCTAGTTTTGAGCTGTGAAAAACGAAAGAGAAAAATTCCTTTAAAAACCAAACAAAAAACCAACCAAAGAACAAAAAAACCCAACTTTATACTTTTCTCACTTAAAAATTATTTAGATAGGTTTTAACTGCTTCTCTGATACTGCTTTTATTTTTATTATTATTTTAAATTTCATGTTAATAGGATTTTTTATTTTTCAAAGCAATGAACAGTTTAGTTGCGTTCCCTTGTCAAGGATTGTTGAAACATATGGTTTAAAAGAGAGACTGAAAAATGTACAAATAAGAAAATAATGAGGAAACGAGACAATTGACTGAGAAGTAAGCTCAAAATAATAATAATAATAATAAAAATTAAAATATTTGAAACATAGTAAAGAGGAAGTCATACAGATTTGTCCTAGTCGTATGTTCCTCCCTGGCATTTTTGTGACCCTCCTGGAGGTATGATTTTGTGTTGCACAAGCCTATGAAAACACTCTGATGGAATTTTTATACTCCTTTCCTGCATGTTACCATGCCTAGTGGTTTGAAAAGATAATAAAGGAGCATTCCTTTTGTGGTTTCACTACTTTCATAGAAACTGACAGAATGTGTGCCTTCATATTCTGAACTATTTCAGTGGTATCAATTACTGTAACTATAACTGAAAGCTGGGGTGAGAGTCCCTGTTAGAGAACAATCCAAATCGTCCTAAAATGAAACAATTTATGCAATCTTGGATGCTCCCAGAGGTGTCTGCTTCTATCTATCTGTAAGGGAGAGGCTATCTCAATTTCAGTCTAATTTTAGATACCTGAAACCAAGAAAAATATAACAAAAATCACAAAATTATTTTGTTTGGAAAAGATCTCTAAGATCACCAAGTCTAACTGCTAGCTCAACACTACCAAGTTCACCAAAAAGCTCTAAAGGCCACAGCTGCAAGTGTTTTAAATGCCTTTAAGGGATAGTGATGAATTCACCATTTCCCTGGACAGTTTGTTCTAATGTTTGATAATTCTTTCAGTGAAGAAACTTTTCCTAATATCCAATCACCTGGTGCAACCTGAGGCCATTTGCTCATGTTCTCTCAGTTGTTACCTGGGAGAAGGAGCCAATTTCTACCATTGCTCAGGGCAATTAAATCTTCCCTGAGCCTTCTGTCCTTTTGTCTCCCTCACCCTCTCCTCATTAGACTTGTGCTGCAGACCCTTCACCAGCTTCACTGTCCTTTTCTGGACATGCTCCAGCACCTCAATGACTTTCTTGTACAGGGGTGCCCAAAATTCAACACAGATTTAAAGGTGTAGTCTCACCAGTGCTGAGTACAGAGGGACAATCAGCTGGCCACACTATTGCTGATGCAAGCCAGGATGCCAAGGGCCTTCTTGCCCTTCTGGGCACAGCTGGCTCATGTTCAGTTGGCTGTTGACCAGCACCTCCAGGTCCTTTTCAATTGGGTCATTTTCCAGCCACTCTTCCCCATGCTCGGAGCACTGCATTTGGCTTTGTAGAACCTCATATCATTGGCCTCAGCCCATCAATCTTGCCTGTCCAGATCCCTCTGCAGACTCTTCTACTCTCCAACAGATCAACATTCCCACCTAACTTTGTGTCCTCTGACTGAGGGAGCACTTCATCCCCCTGAATCTGACTGAGGGAATACCTGATCCTCTCAACTACATCACTGATAAAGGGACAGGTACATCAAATAAATCCATTACAGTAGAAGAGCTGTTTTGCTAAAGCAGTCCAAAATGGTGATATTTTATATCAGAATCTCACAGAATGAATAAGGCTGGAAGGCATCTCTAGGATTGGTAAACCCAAACTCCTACTTAGAGCAGGGCTCCTCTAGAGTACATTGCTCAGGACCTCATTCAGTTTCGTTCTGAACTTTTCCACAATGGAGACTCTACAATTTCATTGGGAAACCTGCTCCTGTGCTTGACTACTCTCGCAATAAGAGAGACTTTTTAGTGTCCCAACTAGAATTTTCTTCATTTCAATTTGTACCTATTGCTTCTCATCCTATCACTGGGCAGTATTAAGAAAAGTTTTTCTCTGTTTGAAATTATTAAGGGTAATGAATGCAATAAATATTTATATAACACTGCACATTTGGACAGAGGTATCTATGTATTTCTTTCAAGAAAGATATAAAGAAATTGTTCAAATAAGGAACTGTCAAATGCCTAGCCAGTTTTCTTTCAATGGTGCTAAAATGAACTCTCTCTTCTCTCTGGTTTGGTATACATATTGGTATACATGGCAAACCATTAGAAGAAACAGAAATAATTGTATTGGGAATTTTATCCTGGAAAATAATAATCTGTTTTTAGAGGCAGTACTGAAGTAAAAAAAAAAAAAAAAAAAAAAAAAAAAAGGTTTTTTTTTTAGTGTTTTTTATAAAAACTTAAAAAACAGATTTTTCAACAGTCAGAAAGGAGCAATCAAGAATGGTGCACTTCATGCCTTAAACTACAAAAATAATTAAAAACTCTACAAGTTAAACACTTTCTGCTAATAATGACTTGAAGACAGAAAGCACACTATTATTTTTTTTTCCTATATTATTTTTCCTACTCATGCTATTTATTTATTTATGCTATTATTTACAGAAGACTTTCTGAAAATCTGCTCATATAATTTATTTTTGTATTCGATTATAGGAACAGTTCTAAAATTTAAAATGGAAAATAGGAGAAATGTTTATTTTTTCAATATACATATCCACACACATAAGTATACTATTTATCCATTATGTTTTCAAAGTTAAAAAAATCTATTCTTAAGAATTATATATTTGTTTTAATGATGCATGGCTATTTGTGCAAAATTAAACAAGCAGAATTTAGACTCTAGTGTATTTGTACATAATGTTCTGTGATCTAGTATGCTGCCATGTTCAAAATCTCCAGCTATCATTTAAGTCTAAAAAAGAAATTAGAAGTATAATTCATCTTGAGAAAAGGGAAGAAAAATGGGGAGAATATTCTCTCAAATCCCAGGAACAGCTTTAGTGAAGTGTCTCCTCATTTCTTCCCTAGCAAATGAATAAGAAATTATCTGTGTTTGTACATGCATTAAATATTAGTACGTAATTTCCACTATGTGTCAAGGAAAGGGAACCAGTGGGCGAGGTGTCTAAGTCAATATTGGTCATATTTGAGATGTTTTGGCAGCCTAGTGAAGGTATCACTGACTGGAAAAGGGAAAATGTAATCCTCATTTTTCAAAAAGGGGTAAAAGGATTTAGGAAACTACAAGCCATTCACTCTCACCTTGTTGCATGGCAAGATGATAGAGAAGATTCTCCTGGATTATGCTAAGGCACATGGAAAAATCAGGAGGTGAGGGTGGCAAGAAGCATGGCATCACTAAGGATCTTCTACAATGCAGTTACAGCACTGGTAAATAGGGAAGAGTAACTGACATATCCTGCCTGGATTTTAGCAGAGCATTTGACCCTGTCCCACATCATATCCTTGTTTCTGTCCCAGACAGACATGGATTTGATGGATGGAACACGCAGTGGACAAGGAAATGGCTGGATGGTCACCCTCAGTGAGCTGTGGTCAGTGGCTTGACATCCAAGTGGAGACCTGTGACAGGGTGTTCCTCCTGAGTCCACATGGGGACCAGCAATGTTTAACACCTTGGCCAGAGACGTGCAGAGTGGGATCATCTGCATCCTCGACAGGCCTGCTGAGAACATCAGTGTGTGTGGTGGGGTTCACACAATGGTGGGAAGAGATGGAGTCCAGGAGGAATTTGATGGACTTGAGGAATGGGCCTATGTGAACCTCATGAAGTTCAACAGGGCCAAGTGCAAGGTCCTGCACATGCATTAGGACAATCCCAAGCAAAAATACAGGTTGGAGAGAGAATGGGCTGAGAGCAGCACTGACGAGAGAGACTTGGGGCTCTCTGTGGATAAGAAACTTGACAGTATTCAACAATGCGAACCCTCAGACACGAACACAAACCATATCCTGGAATGCAACAAAAGAAGCACGGCCCACAGGTGAGGAAGGTGATTCTCGCCCATTACTACATTCTCATAAGACCCCACTTAGGGGACTGCAGCAGAATATTTGGCCTTCTGTACAAGAAAGATAAAGACCTATTGAAATGATTCTAGAGAAAGGCCACAAACATGATAAGGATGGAGCACGTCTTCGATGACAGAGTTTGGATTGTTCAGCTTGGAGAAGAAAAAACTATGGTGAGAACTTGTAGCACTTTCCAGTACGTGAAAGGGGCTTTGAGAGCTGGAGAGGGATTATTTACAACGGCATGTAGTGACAGGACAAGGAGTAATGGATTTAAACTGGAAGAGGGTAGGCTTGGATTAGATCTAAGCATACAATTCTTTACTCCGGGGTTGGGGAGACACTGGAACAAGTCACCTAGGGAAGCTGTGGGCACCTCATCCCTGGTAGTGTTCAAGGCCAGGCTGTATAGGACTGGCAAACTGGTCTAGTGGGTGTTATCCCTCCTTATGAAGGGACAGATTCTAACTACATGATGTTTAAGGCCCCTTCCAACCAAAGCTGCTCTGTAGTTCTATGATTCTATTATTTCTTAGCAGTCTTCAACAATTTGTGTTATTTTCTTTGTTCTTACATAGAAAACTATAATTTTGACTAATGATATTTTACTAGAATGAATTATTCTGGTTGTGAAAATTCATTATTATTAAATGAAGTAGCAGAAATAGGTTAGATATTTAGTATTTTCAGTCACAGAGTAAAAAATTACCTATCTTGTTAGTCAAATCAGTAAGCAATAAAGCATGTAATTGCCCCAATTTAGCAGCTATCTAATTTGAATTGTTCCAATGAAGGAAGTCACTGAAAAAAATTATTCTTCTAGAGTATCTTGTAAAAAAAACCTAACACACTTCAAAAACATATCAGACCTGTGAAGAGGGAGAGGAACAAATTATGATAAAAAACTTCATACAATTGATTCAAGCCAATTTTTTTTTCTTACTTTAAAAAGAACTATTATTTTTTAGTATAAAATGCTTGAACTAAATAAATTTTATTTCATATTAAGGATCTTTCTTTAAGTATGTATTTAGGAGCAAAATTACAAAGAAACAGAAAGGTATTGAGATCCTTAAGGCAGACAAACATCTATAAGCACCTATAATCCCCACCTCATGTAGCAGTCCTTTCTCTTTCAGCCATATTACCATGTGGCTTCCATCCCAGGATTCTGCTTTGCTTGTTGCAACAGTGATGCACTGGCAGATAGATGGCTTTCCAAAAGTCACAGAGAATGGTGGGTAACTAGAAGTCACACTAGAAGTCACTTCTAAGATGGTAAAGTCCAGCCATTTCCAGAGTAGAAGCAGTTTATTGCATTTGTGCAGCAAGGTTTTTGGAGTGGGGTGGCTACAGAGGTGTCTGCTGTGAGAAGCTGATGAGAATTTCATCTGTGTGCAACAGTCAATACCAGAATTCAAACAAGCTTGCCTTAAAAAGATAAATAACTAACTTTTGTGTTGTAGTCTTTGCCTTCTGAAATTACTGATGTTGAAGTATACCCATTGACATGCATGTTCTATGTACTAAAGGTGAGAGCCTTGATCCACTTATTTTTATTAGTTTCTGAGTAGATTGTACTGTAGGCTAAATTGTGAACAATGAGCTGAGATCATCTTTTCAGGCTGTTAATTCTGAGATGGCCTATGTAAAGTAAATCCAAAATGACAAGTAAAACTGAAAGAGGACAATTAAGCCTGTAGATTGATCACTGATGTCTTCCTAACTGATGGAGCAGAGATCCTAAATTCTCACAAAGACCTCACCATACTGTCAAGCTTTTGCATGTGAAAATGTCTTAATGTTGAGTTATTTCACTACTGTGATGTTTTATTTCTTACTTCCTTGTCTCATTCCCTCTTCTCTCTCCACTCCCACCATTATTAAGAAAGAAGTGCTAAAATAATTTATTATATAATAAATTAATTTTTTAATGGACCCAGTTAGGTTTGCAATCTGGACAAAATACAGAGAATAATCTAGACTTAATGGTTAATGATTTAATGGTTTAATGGTCTTGTGGTATTTATGGTACTTTTTCAAATACATTGGAAATTTTTGTAATCATCAGTCATGTTTCTGTTTTCTGTGAAGGTTTTATGGTGAAGCTGTCAGAACTGTGTCATTTCTTCCATTTAGTTACCCACAGAAATATGTTAGATGAAAAGATATATGAAATTGTACCTATTTTTTCATTTCAAAGGTTTCCAGGAAATCTGTTTTCTACTTTTCTAACTGGTACTTGAAGCAGTTGTTAAAAGATTGAGCAGGAGGCCACTGATGCTTTCTCTTTTTTTATATTTTAATGGTTTGACCATTCTGGAACTATGCAGGGACATAGTACTTTTTTTTAGAACACTTGCTCAACGTTTTTTAGTAGCAGGTTCATTTTTTTCAGTTCATCCTGGCATAATAGTTACATATTTCTGCTTGGATTCAGGCTTTATTATATGGTGTCATCTGCCTGCTCAATCACTATAATTTGTTGAACATCAGCCAATCTCAAAATGATCTTGAAAGTGGGTTCAAATATAAAAGGTAATGAAGGACAGCTAAGAAAATATATTATATAAGTAATTCAAAATCTGAACTTGTTATTCAGAAAATCTCAGTGAGTTGGAGTGATTGTGGAAACCGTTTACGTATTCCTCTCTTTTATGAAAATCAAAATCACTGTTAATGTTTTAATTAATGTGGCAGATGGTATTTAACACTTCTGGGATGATTTAATATATGAAGTTTTTGTAGGAAATTCCTGACCGGAATTTAATAATACAGTATTCAAACAATGAATGTACTTTATTTTTGAGACTGGAGTGGTATGAGAGTATTATTTGTTTGTGTGTAGTCAGCTCTAAATCATGCTAACATTTACCTCATTAAACATATAGTCTGTTAGCACCCATTTTATATTGTACTTTGGTTTTGGTTTTTTTGGGGGTTTTTTTTTTTTTTTGGTTTTTTGACATCTAGTGTTTGGAAAATCCCTTATTTTCTAAATATCAGATATCTTCATTCTGTGGTTAATCCATTTTTAGGATTTCTTGTTGTCATGGGACTTGGATAGTTGTTGTCTTAAGGGATAGAGTGAGAAAATTATTTGTCATTAGGGGACTTGGGGAATCATTACAGTATTTTGTTCAACACAAAATGCCAATGGCAATGGAAAATTGGGAATCTGGGTACTGCAACATTAGGTGATCCTCATCAGCTCTTGGGCTGCTTGTGAATTTAATATAAAAATTTAATGTTGTTATCTTCTCCAAAGTATTTCAAAACAAACATGTATGTTTTCTCACACTTTTTATACTTAAATATTTATATTGTTCTGCTTCTGATATAGAGAAAATGCATGAAAAAATGCAGAAGGCATGTCAATAATACACGTCTTTAACACATGTAAATTTCACTCAGAGTAATAAAATATTCCCTTTTGATTTGTAAATGTTTTATACATAGTACTTGAAGTAACAAGGTCTTCTTTCTACTTTTAGTTGAACTGTAATATTACATCATGAGTTGCTTTCAAAAAGAATTTTTGCTAATGTATTTGAAATAAAATTAATTACTTTTATAAATTAAAAAAAATAATTTGTGAGTAGCCCAGAATGATTAATTATATAGTCAAATTGTTTTAATAGTTGTTCCAGCTTTTTATAAAATTTTGAAGGTGGTGATTTGTAAAGAATTTTTTCTATAAATTTTTGTGGATTTCTTTGTTTTTTTAATTCTCAGATACAGTTTAAATTTTTTTTGTTTCTCTTCAGAACTCTACCGGTTAAGTTAAAATTTAAAAATCCAAACCTTTGGCATTCAGTGCCATAAAAAATGTTTTTTTAAATTCAAGATTTACAGACTTTAAAGAATGAGAAAATTTAAATAACAATTTTAGCCATTTCCTACTCTTATTTAATAAAATTAGATTTTATCTTTTACAATAATAAAACTTTGATGACTCTTTACTCTTAATATGACCCACCAGGTGTTTGTCAAAATGAGAGTTATCAAATTTTTGGTGAAGAAATAGCAGTTAAAATAGACAGGAGAGGAAATAAAAGAATCAATTATATCTAATCATGCTTTTAATAAGATCCTGATGCTGCAATGAGAATAATATGAAGGGATTTCTGACTCCACATGCCTGGAGTGTTTCTGTGTAAATGAAGATTTCAGGCCTTATAATTTTTGAAGCTGGACTGTAATTCAATCTCAGTTTCATTTGTGCACAGATGGTTCCTACTCAGCATTAAGAGATGTCTAAGATTTTAGAGGCTGAATAAATATGATTAGGAGCAGTAATAAACACATGATGTGTTGTAGATTAAATTGCTGTGATAAAGTAAAATCTCCACAGATTCTTTATTCTTGATTTTTAAGAGGTTTCTCACAGTGGTGACAGCTAACTATAAGTGAAATGGTCTCTGGGACAGGTACTTTTGCCTTTATTAAATTATACAGAACTCGCTGTATCTCCCAGGTCTGAAACTGAGAATCAGAGAGGCCAATGTAGCATAAATAAATAGAAATAGTACCTCTTTTTATTTCTTTTTATTTCTTTTTTTTTTTTTTTAATATTTAAACATTTTTCATTGATAGAAAATTGTGGGTTGGATTGTCTTAGGAACAGAAAATAATATTTAACATTTAATAACTTCATATTTTTATACATGTTAGTAAGAACAGGGTTAAAAGTATGATTTCAGACCTTTACAGTTTATCTACTTAAAGTGTAGCCAAATAGTGCTCTTGCCTTTTTTTCATTCTTCAGGCAGTTGCTCACTTTTTGTTAACTAAAGAATAACTGAAGATATAAATTACTGGCTAATAAAGCTCCATTTAATCTTTGTTTTTCAGTTCTATTGGAAATGCTAGTAAATATCAGACAGCATGTATCCTACTTTTAAACTGGAGGGAGTTTTACTAATAACCTAAAGTTGATTGAGAATAGATTTATGACAACTAAGATTAAGTAAATGCAGCAGCACATTCAAACACAAAATATGTAGGAATAGAAGAGATTTAATAAATCAAGGTTAAAGCCCAAAAACTAGATGGTAGGAGAGAGATGAGTGTATATACAACAATCAGAACTGCCAGCTGCTTCTTAGTGTCTCTTTGAAGACACGTTCTGATTACTTTTATATTACTTTTACTTACGAAAGTGAAGAGAGCTTTTTGGTCTCTGGCAATTTTTCCAGATTAAAATTGAAAAGTTTTAAACAACCTGTTACAGCATCTGTGTGTAGCTAATGGTTATACTTGCCACACTTCTTGAAAGTATTTTATTAATAATTGATTGGAGTTTCTTTAGAATAATAACATCAGAAGAGAAAGAATCCTGTGTTTTGGATAATGTCACAGTACATAACTACCATTGACTAGGCAATGTTCTTTCTATATCTTCAATCATAAATCATGGCTCATACATGTAAGGAAAGAATGAGTGCAGAGTGGAAAGTACCACTAATTCTAGCCAGACGCAGATTTTTTCTTGACTAGCCATTTGGGCAGATAGTTAAGTGACCAGTATGAGCAGCAAATTATTTGCTTAGCAATTGCCAAGCCAGGACTCTAATTTATTTTCCCTGAATGCACCTTGTTAGTGAAGAATATAATGTTTTACATTGCTTAGGAACTAATAACTCTCAGCAGAACAGGTAAAATCTAAACAACAGTATAAATAAAATCATCCAGTTACTCATTCTCAAATGCTAAAAGAACCAGCTACAAGGATAAAGGAATAAATTTTAGTTTTCTTGTGCAGTCGCTGTGTATCTTCCCTGAGAGCAGATTAGGAACGCTTCGCCAACTCCCTGAAAACCTATTTGCGTAAATCATATCTAAATGCAACGTTGTGATACAATTCAGACACTGCCTGAGAACAGAGGAACTCCAAATCTCTTCTAGGCTGCAGTTTGAAGTGTGAGGATAACGGTGGGAATATAAAATCCATGGTTAGGGAGAGAGCAGAACAGCCACCTCAAGCAATTAGGTTTGGCTTGATTCTTGAGTCTCCTTTCATATTGTCATGTATTTCAGTTTTGAACATTTATTCCATACATTCCTGGAGCTGTTTCTGTACCCTTCCTGCATCCATCCAGTATGAATTCCCAGAGATTGCTAAACACATCCATAAAACGTGTCATACAATATGCAACCAGTGGCTGCTTTCTTGTGACTGAATTTCTGCTCCATTTGGCATAATTCATCATATTGATCTGTGCTGAACAGGCAGACAATTTAGATGACTAGCAGAAAAATGGTGAAGTCAAGATATTTGAAAGCATCTCATTGAAGATTAGAGGCACACTTTGCACACTTTTTTATTTTGCTTTGAAGCTCACACACAATTCAGAAGGAAAATTTATCTGATTTATTTTAACATACGTATTCCGAATAAAGAGTCTAGATTAGCTGATTTGCACTAAACTAAATGAGGATTTCTCTTTCATGTTTGGCATTTTTCTTAACATTTCTGTAGCCCAAGCAACTTGTCCTCTTCCAAACAATTCTCAGGAATGATTTGAAGGGTAGTATAGGCCAGCTGCTGGTCACAGTCAGCAGTATAGGTGAGACCATGCTATAATAGAAGAAGAAAGTTTAGCCTTTAAGACATGGCCCATAATGTGGCAGTAGGACTAAAGAGAACAGGCTGATTTTATTAAAAAGTGTGAGTTTAGACAAGCTGATTAATAGCTAAGTGTTTAGGTCAGGACTTCACTATCTGCACTCCTATTCAGATTTGGAAGATTAAAAATCTTTGCAATATAGCCATCAGGTTGAGTCTTCTGAAAAATTAACACAGTGACTTTGCCACTTGTGAAGGTCTTTGCTCCCTTTCTATACAGTTACTGACCTGTTCATGTTGAAGCATTTCATCTATTAATTTCTTTAGAAATTGAACATAGTACGTAGTTTTGAATATAGAAACACAGTACATAGAAATTGAACATAGTTTTCTATGTATGCATAGAAATCAACATCTTAATATGTCCACTTTGTCAGCATAACTATCTGAGAGTAAGTAACATAGAAATAACTTCTTGTTCAGTTTATGTTATTTCCTGGTGAGCTGAGACTTGTATCTCAATATTTCCTGTGTGACTGGTTATCTTTACAAACAGGGATTCCAAGGCCTACATTCTGTCTAGTGAAAGTGTGGTGGTCTTGAGGGAACTCAGTAGTGGCTACTAGTGGCTCTGGAACACAGAACTCACTTCAGCTGTCAGGGTTCCCCAATTCAGAGGCGGCTGTGGACCCTTCAGGATACTTGAGGTGACAATACACTAAAAGCAATATCACATCAGTGCAGTATTCCATGCAGTCTGAAAATTTTATGAACCCATGTCTTTTAAGACATCAGATGTAATTTTATTTCCAAAACCTGTATTTAATTGAGAATAAAACAGAAGTTGCTTTTCTTTCTTGCATCACTGCTCATCTACATACTAGGGATGAATATTCCTCTTCAAGTGTTATTTTCCCATTTCTACCTCTAATGCAAGCTGCCTTAACAGCAATTCATTGTCCAAAAAATATGTCATTCACACTTCCAAAAACTTCTAAGATTATAGCTTAAGCCCTGCAGGATGTTGCACCCTTGCTCAAAAGCTTTCAGCTTAAAGTCTCACTCTTAGAATCTGCTGTAGCCAAAATCTAATTCCTGAATTTTCTCTCAGTCCTGGGTTTAACACCATGTTAAGGAAACTGTAAACTTTTAATTGTGGCAAGAAAATTGTTCATTTGAACTAGATGGGTCACTATATTACCAGAGATCTAATTGGCATGTTGATTAAAGTTGTATCCAAACAACACATAATTTTTATTGAATAATTGTTGTACGGCAAATACATGGCAAAAGATTGGTTCATTCCTATATTTTATTTTAAAAATCCTTAAAAAACAAACAGCAAGAAAAAAACAAAACAAAACCCTCAAAAAGCCTAATCTTTACTGTTACGACTTAGTATTGCTATCAAAAAGTCAAAGGATTCAGCCATGATAAACTTGAAGAATGGAACATCAAATCTGAGAGTACCTATCATTTGAAAACTGTAGATTAGAGATCATTTGAAGATGTTGATTAGAGATTTATAGCCATGTGGGCAAAATTAAGGTTCTTTTTAGAGCCTTCAATAACTTTGTTACTCTGACATTTGATAATGATAACTGCAATTTTCTGTACCACTACAGGAAATTAATGTCTGTAAGACAGAAAAATTCACTTCTTGGGACCACCAGTTAGGGCAGATTGAAGGCACACATCACTACAGCAAGAGACAGGCATATGTCTCTCTATGTCCACTGATAGCTCATCAGTCCTCTAATTTCTGTCTCTGCCTTTCTGTAGTATTGAACATTAAAAGTAAGAAATATGGATCTTTGTTCAAAGTATAACAACTCACTAAAATAAACAAATAAATTTATAGATGAATTATGTTCTAATGTATAATGAACCTTAAGCCTTGAGCTCTTATTTGCCCTTAATTTACCCCTCCATAACATACAGATGCTTGTTTACAGATTGCATACAATGCAGTGAATTGAATTTTTATTAGATGTTACTTGAAAGAGATATAGAAAAAGATTGATATTACTATTTATAAATCCCTAGCTGTAAGCTTCCAATAAAGTAGGTACAGCTTTTAAGTATCTCATAGGATTTGTGGGGTTAGTTAGCAATTTCTGATTAGCTAATTCTCTTAGACTGATTTTTAAACACTAGTTTTCTTTTTAGGTATATGCAGATTTTGCTTTCAGTCTTCTGTGTTGTTATTCACACCCCCTATTATTTTGATTATTGTTCAATTTTTTCTATGTGAGTCATTTGCTTTGAGAAATGTCCAAGTTTTGACAGACATTTTTCTACCAGTCTTAAGGGAAATCTGACAGACAATTGGAGCATGAAAACAGGCACATTGGTGTTGCAGAGAGAAATTGTTACACTAATCTTACACCCACTGGGCATTTCAAAACTGTAGGTTTAATGAAACTGAAGCAACAAATCTTGGTAACATTCTCTGGAAAAGAGATGACAGTTCATAAACTTGCATGTTTCTCGCATGAAGTACACTGGCCTCTTTTGTAATCCAACAGAAACCAGTTTTGATCCTAGTTTTTTGTTAATGGGGAAAGATTACGGTATTTTGTTCAGAACTTTGGTGGAGTTTTAACATGCTACCAAACTCTTCCTCCTTTTCCATAACATTTATTGCAACTCCTCAGCTGGGGGTCAATGACATGGAAAACTGAGTCAGTAGAGAAAAACAGACCATGTGAGCACACCTAGTCTTCTTTAGTATTAACTGAGTAAGTTTAATTTACAATTGTAAAATTGTTATGGAATTAACTAATTTTTTAGCCAATTCTATTTTCTTTGATACCAACCTTTCCTACACATCAGCCTGGATGCAGATACATGACAAAGGACAGGTCAATATGATGTGATACTCTGTTCTAGAAAGCCCAGTTATGCCCTTATTATGACTCAAGCATATAGCTCCATATTCCAAATCTTTTCAGGAAGTTTTATTCACTAAGATATCTTTCATTATACCCAGTCACATAGACACAGCCTAAGGAATTTTAAGACCAATGAAGTGTACATTAAGAAGTTCCATGCAATAATATGTTTGTCTATGTATGCCACTAGGATCATATAGATTTAATCAAAATAATTTTCATGCATGTCTTTCTAATGAGAGAAATATTATGAGCAAAAAGGGTCAGTGACCAGGATTTTCACCCACAAAAAAAATTGCAATAGTTTGATATTTTTGGTTTCATATTTGCACAAGAATAATGAATATACATTATTTTTAAGTCACCAAAGTCTTAGAAGAAATGTAAATAAAGTTGTGATTTTGATATGCCATATCAAATTTTAATATGTGAACACCATCTTAGTAAAATTTCTGGTTAAGTAATGATGTTATTCCTTAGCTGTGTCAAAACAACGTGCCTCACCACCCTCTCTGCAATTTCAGCTCTGTTGCCCTTAGCTGCTCTTCTTTGGTGCTGATCTTGGATGTGCACTTCAAATATATTGTCTCAATGTCCTGATGGCATATGGCTGAAGGATCAACATTCAGGTTTTCCTAGTCCAGAGGACAGATGCGTGTGTCTGACCAGCCTTAAGAAAAAACAAAACATGCCAACAGATGTGAAGTCTTCACTTGATATCTCAAGAAATGTTTATGAAAAGTTTTTATCAATTCTGCCACAAAATTGTGAAGTTGATTACAGCTTATAAAATGTCATACTGCATGGTGAACCATGAATTATTTTCCTCCCATAATAAACAAAATATTATTCTTATTATGAATATGAAAGACGTACCATGTCTTTTTAAAATATATTTTTAAAAATTATTATTATTTGGGTATTTTTATCTTTCATGAACATTTAATTTGTATGAACTATAAGATGGGAGAGAGAAGGCACTTAGAAACATTGTTTTCGGCTGTAGAGTTTTGATAATAAATCTATTTTAGATCTTGCCTAATATTTTTGTTTACAAAGATTCTATTTATAAGTTCTTTGCTTGCTGTTTCGGCAACACCTGACACATATCACAAGATGTTTTATTTCATGGTTTTCTATGAAGCAACAGGAACAGAAGAGATCAAAGAGTAAGTTCTCATTATTAATGGATCAAATGGGTTCTTTTCCCTTCAGGGATGGTTCTTAAAGGTCCAAATATTTATCTGTTGCCATCTTGCATTGGGCATTTATTTTATGTACTGGACTATTTATGTGGTTTTTTCATGTAAATTAGCATGACTAGAATGGTTTGCCATAGGATAGAGGAAGAAATACCCCATGTCAAAGAAGTGCTAACATCTACCTCAGGTGCCAGCATCAGTTCATTAGAGTCCAGGATGACTGCCAGAAGTTCAATGGTCTTCATGTGCTGATATTGATAAAATGAATGAGAAGAAGAGACTTAGAGATGCCTAGAATTAGATGGTAAAAAGGCACCCACCAGACATTCTCCCTAATATATAATTTTAAAACCATTCTTAATGTTTAAAGACATGCCTGTAAGGCAAGGCATTGGTTGCAAGGACCTCAGAAAGGTCAGAGCTGTAAAAGGTAATGCATCACCCAATAAAAAAAAGTATAAACTTCAGAATACAATTATGCTTTTACACTTACAGCTGAAATTCAGCCACAGAGCCTCTGTTTGAACATGAAATATGACTTCACAATTTAAATTTGTAAATCAGCGGAAAATTTTATACATTATGGATAGAAAGCTACACAACATAATTTATCATGAGATTAAATTGCAAGGAAATTCTGCTGTGGAACAGATTGATACTCCTTTGACACTACCATCTTTTAAATATTTTGGATTTAAGAAGCAAATATTTTGGTGAGTAAATCTTTTTAAGTGCTGCAACAAAGTTGCATTCCATTGTCCCACAAAGCACTTAGGCAGGGTACAAATAAAATAAAATATAGTGCCTTTGAACTAACACTACTTTTTGTACAAACTTTAATTTAGTCTTATAAACACTAATCCATGACACTGAAATAGAATTTGAGAGTTTCTATAAGGACAAATTAATCTTTTGTGGATGGACTTAAGTTTTTGTTCAAATTGAAATTTCTCTTGGGAAAGAGAAATTGTTGGCATACACTGGATTTTAAATGCTTTCATTTTCTTTCATTTTATAAATTGTTATAATATAAGGAAAATTAATTTACACAGAACTTATTGTCTACAGAGTTAAATACAAATTTTAAATTAAACTTTTTTCTGACTTTTGGGGTTTCTACAATCTTTGAAGGCAATCTGCTCTAATGCCTGATTATCTTTTTAGTAAAAAGGGCTTTTTTCCATTATACTCAGCCTGGACTACTCTTGTTTTAACTTGAACCTGTTGACGTATTCCCTTTCATCCTGGACCACTGTGAGGAGCTTCTATCCATCTCTTGGATGACCCTTTGAAGAGTCTGGGGAGGTGTTACCCCCAAAGCCATGCCTTCTCCAGGCTGACCCAGCTCAGCTTCCTTACTGGGAAGTGCAACTCTCAGTACACCCTGGGGGCTGCTGGACACCTTTGCTTCTGGCTCAGGTATGGGCTCTGCCCACCACCCTAGGGCCTTTCCCAGAAAATTGCTCCCCAGTTCATTTTCTGGTGCAGAGGCCCCACTTTCCCAGGCACAGAACTTTGATTTTCACTTTTAAATAGTCAAATAAAACTTTTTATTAAAGCATCAAAGTCTATCACTTTGAAAGAAATAAGACATTTTAATAATATTTCAAAATTATTTGATAAATATTTGTAAACCTTCAGCTCTCTGCTGCAATGGTTTTGGGTTTTTTTTGAAACATGAAGCAGAATTGTGGCATATCCTGAGTTAGAAGGAACCCACAAGTATCACTGAAGTCCAAGTTCTGACCCTTTACAGGACAACCTCAGAGAATCACAGTATGTCCCTGAAAGCATTGTTCAAACATTCCTTGAACTCTGTGTGTCTTGGTATTGTGTCCAGTGTTCTGGGGAGCCCATTCCAGTTGGCTGAGCCAAATGGGTAAAGACCTTTTTCTTAATATCTAACCTAATTTTTCCTTGACATAATTCAGACCATTCACTCATGTCCAGCTACTGATCATCACAGAGCAGAGATCAGTGCCTGTTCCTGTGCCTCCCCTCACATGAAGCTGTAGCTGCAGTGAAGTTTCTCCTCAGTCTCCTCTTTTCCAGGCTGAACAGACCAAGTGATCTCAGCTGCTCCTCACATGGCTTCCCCTCAAGGCTCTTAGTTGCCCTCCTCTGGACACTCTAATAGTTCAATATCTTTTTTATATTGTGTCACCCAGAGCTGTCCCCAGCCCTGGAGGTGAGGCTGCCCCAGCCCAGAGCAGAGCAGGACAATCCCCTCCCTTGCCCAGCTGCCCATGCTGTGCCTGATGCCCCCAGGACAGGGTTGGCTCTCCTGGCTCCAGGGCTCTGCTGGCTCATCTTCAACTTGCCATTGACCAGCACCCCCAGGTCTCATTCCCCGGCACTGCTCTCCAGCTCTCCCTCCCCAGTCTGTACATCCAGGGTTGCTCCATCCCTGTGCAAAATACAGCACTTATCTTTGTTAAGCCTTGTAGGGCTGGCACACATTAAACATCTTACAGCTGCTCTTTGTCCAGCCCTCTAATATGTCAATTATAACAGAAAATTTTTCAGCTTCATCAGGTACTATGCCTTCATAATGTTTTCTCTTTGAATTTTTTCTCACAGGTTTAAAAAAAAGTCACAACCTGTAAGAAGAAGCCTTCAGACACTTGTTAGAAAATATTGTGGGCAGCTAAGAGGGTAGACATAAAGATTTGGAATACTCCCTGAATTAACAGATTTTGTTAATTCATTTTTAGGTGACAGATTCAAGCTACTTTTCTAGTCCAATCAAATTAGTCTTTATAAACAAATTGGAGTGCCCACATTTAAATTTTAAGCAATTAACAAAAGTTTGTATTATTTCTCTTTTCTTAAAGATAATTGCTAAAAATTGTTTTTTATTTCAATGTTAGGACATAGGAAAAAATGGTAAATAATCTGTTTTTTCCTGTTAAAATTAGAGGGTTCATTTTATTTTATTTCAGAGGAAAATAATTATTTGATTAGACCAGTATCCAAAATGACTGATTTTAAAATACAAATTTAATTTGTTTTGAAATGGATCTATGTCTGTTATTCTATAACAGAGCACAACTTTGCATACCAATTTCTTTGAGATTGAATAGATGTTATATCATGCTTGCTAAACTAGATTTTGCACAAATAGAATCCACTGATTACAAACAGCTAATAATCACTGTTTATGTTGCTCAAAAGTGGCACTGAAAACTAAGATAAAATATATTATATTTTTCTGGAACTTAAGAGGCATGTATTTTGTTGAAAAATCTCATCTATATCCATCTCATAGAGATTCTCAAGACTGTACTAGATGAAGCAATTATTAGTGCTACAGCAAATAGTTAAAATAAATTATATGTAAGCAGATGTGTTAATATGCATCTTTATGTGGATTTATTATAACATTATTATCAACCTTATATTTTGAACATTTTAATTCCCTCAGCATAAATGGAATATTGAAAACATTCATTACATTATCAACTCACCAGCAGGGAATTTACAATGAAGTGATTGTATAATTGCTTTAATTGATCCTTTTGAAGTAATATTGTGTGCATCGTAATTTATACGTTGTAGTGAGTTTTAGTACCACACACTGATATCAGATTACTCATGATTATTACCAGGAGGAGTTTGGATTAATCCTTATTTTAACTTTGTCATTGAAATCTCTCTTTTGTAACAATGAAATCAACAGAAGACATAGACTTCCATACCTCATTTAAATGACTTTTGCCCCTACCATTCAGCCTCCTGCCTAAAGTAAGCATACATTTTAAAAATGCTCTCTCCTCCCCACCCTTCCTGAAAAAAACAAAACACAAAAAACCAAAAAACCCAAAAACCCAAAAACCCAAAACCAAAACAAACCAAAAAAACCCAAACTAAACCAGAAACAAACTTCTTCACAGAATCATATTTGGTGGGAAGGGATCTTAAGGAATGTCTGTGCAGGGACACCCATGGGTATAACACCCACTCAATCTGGTTGCTCAGGGCCACATCCAGCCTGGCCTGGAGCATTTCCAAGGATGGAGCCTCTCTGGATAATTTGCTCCACTGCCTTCCTGTCCTATCAATAAAGAATAACTTCCTAACATCTATTCTAAGTGCTCTTGTTGTTCTATTGTACATTTTCACATGATGCCAGTCAGCTAAGGCATAGTGGTTGTGCCCCTTCTGTTTATTTCCAACTTAGCATTTCTGATTTTTTGTCAGCTATAAAGCTGCCTTTCCACTCACTTGTTTTCTAATACCTATTTTATGCTATTGGAGTAGCCCCATGCTCTTGTTGTGGGATTGTGTCTGGCTCAGGATCAATCCTAAAGCCTCCTGACTTGCAGTAGCAACATTACTCCTACTTGGTTGTTCTTTCTCTTACTATGGAGGAACTCAGTTACTAGGGAGTTACAAGCTCAAGTTACAAGTTATGAAGTCAGGAAATAGTATTTCCTGAAAGATTCATCATCTCTTTTGGATTACATTAGGATTTCAAAAAGGAAATAAAAAAATCTTGGCATCTATTAAGAGATTAGCAGACGATCCCTAAAATAAAATTTTACAAATCTCATTACTGCAGAAAAAAAAAAATCACAGAAAGCAGGTATGCATTAACATATTAAACATGTACCTATTAATATTGATGTTTGACTGAGGGTAGTTTAAAGAAAAGGCTACATTGGTACTATTCTCTGAGCAAGAAAGTAAAAAGTTTTCAAAACTTATTTTTACATATGGCTGAAGGAAACCCATTTGGCTTTAGTATCATTTACTTTTCATTACTAGACAGCTAGATATCTTCTGGAATCAAATACTTTAACTGATATGTAGAATAAATTTAACTGATATTTAAAATAATACCAGCTTTTGCCAGCTTTCCTGGAAAATACATCTTGTTTTCAGTTTTTCTGTCTGATTCCCTCTGATAGTTTTATTAATGTATCTGATTGTGAAAGAGGGACTGCATTTGGATTTTCTTACTCTGAAGGATGCTTAAAAACATCCTGACATTGTCTCTGCCAGCACCTGAATTCACCATTTCAGGAAGACAATGTCTTAATGTGATTCTGGTTTAGTGCAGACTGTAGTCTGACCATTAAACAAAGCATTGCATCATACACAGAGGATTTGATATTTTCCATTTTTCTATGACTCTTGTTTAGTTGGTCAGTCATCAGTTTCACTCTAGCTGCATAGTATCACTGTTTTGATTTTTATTTTTTAATTTGAAGACTTTCACGCTGGAGGAAAGTATATAGAATTTCTGAGTTGTCTGAAGAATCACTTCATCAGAGAAGAGGGAGTAATAAGGTTTCTTAAGGACTGTTTGACTTTTGACTAAGCTAAGAGCCTCCTTTTTGCTCTTATTCACAATTAGGACCTCAAGCTCAGCCATGCATCCATTTAAACAAGGTTTCAGTGCAGAAACTAACTTAACTTTGCAGAATAGTAAACATAATTCCAATATCTAATTCCTCTTTCAAAAGAAGTCAGTGATATGGTCTGGCAATGTCACAGAGAGACATATTTCAGACTCAGATGATTTTAATTTAAATGGTAAACCAGCAATGAATCTTCCACACTGAAGGGAAGTATTTAAACATAAGTTCTGTACATCACTTTTCTATCTAATTTTGGTTTCTCCTCTGCTTCATTCACAATATGGAACTATAAAAATTATGATATTGCATAATTACATTTTTCAGTCATAGAAGAATCATTGAGGACAACTCTAGCTTCTAATTAGCAGGCATTTTTACTGAATATTCTTCCATTAATTGCTTTTCAGCAAATTTAAGGCCCTTCATTAAATGTGCAATTCTGCCTCCCAGGAGCTGGTGTTTCATCCAGCTTCTCAGTTATACCTGACAGCTGTGCCCTTCTACATCAAGATTACAGCTTTCTTTCATTTCTTTTTCATGTTATAAATTCTATGTGATATTTTGTAAATCTGGACCATATTTATTCTCAAAACCATTTTTTATTTACACATGCATGAATTGTGTGGATAAAATATGAAGAAGCAATGTAAATGATTTAGCCTACATAACAGAAAGAAAACCCAAATCATACTTGAACTCAATCTTTCTCAAAGAGTTACTAGTGTTTGATGCTCTCTGTTTTGCTCTTCTAATGCCAGGTTTCTCTAATCACAGTGAGCTTTCACAGACTGTAATAAAGTACTTCATAGCATAGCAAAGCTTCAAGAGGCAGTGACTTTACAATTTCTTGGCAACAATTTTCTGTCTATGCTTAATAAACACTAGCTAATGAATGAAATTATTATTGAAATTTATAATTGAAATTGATATTGAAAAGATGAAACTGATTTCAACATGTATTTAAAATTTAATTTTCGCTACAGGCTTGTGAGATCATCTATAGATGTGTTTTTATTGTATTCAAGCATTTTGAAACAATATTCTTTATATATTGCAAATGTAGCTGTGGTGTAGTGGATGGGACTATGCAGAATGGCCCAGCCAAATGGGACTTCTGGCAGTCTAATGCAGAGGCTGAACAGTATTTTAGATATACAGGAGATCATAGGGCACTTAAGCAATACTCAAAGGAGTTGTTTCAGTGGGTTCCCAAAAGTCATAAATTCAAAAAATTGAAGAAATCTTTTCTCCATCCATTGTTTTCTTTGGATAACAAATTAAAGCTGTTATTTTTCTGGGACAGAAAAGAGAGATGGCTTTCAAGACATTGGAGACAATGCTTGAGGAATATAGATGTGACAAGAGCATGGATTCTGTACTCCCTGCTCAGACTAAAAAAGACCTCTGAACTTCATTAAAAACAAAACAAAGACACCAAAGAGTGTACTTGAGAAAAGATAAAAAAAAAGGAAGGAATCTATTCTGAAATAGTAAGTTTCACTGTGAGCAGTGGTTGTTAGATAAAAAATTAGGCTGAATACTGACTTCATTATATACAGCCCTTTTAATGACACATGGCTAAGTGCATGTAGTTGACCTTAAAAATTCTGTTTCCTTGTTTCTACAGTCCCTTCTGTCAATGTGTATAAGCAGACTTCGAAATCTTTCTTCTTTGAGGATTCCATCATGTTTAATCTAAGGAATAATAACAGCCGCGCATAAAAATAAAAGTAATACCATAATGGTCAAAAAATCAGCAAAAAGAGTTGTAGAGAACAGTGAAACAACAACAACAAAAATATAATTATAGAGAACATTGCACCACAGTTGTGAACAAGGAAGACAACAGCATCTTTTAAAAATGTTCTATAGCATTGTAAAAATTCTTGTTTTGATTCTTCATTGAATATAAAAAGAAAATCAATTAATTTTTAAAAGTGCAGAAAACATTGGCATTGCAGACAATTATTACTCTCCTGTAGAGAGGATTCAGCCTGAATCTCTTGGACTACAGGATAGCCCAGAAAAGTCCTTCCCTGTTTGGACAGATTACACAGAATTGTCACACTGTGGAATTCTCACACATTTCTTAACTTCCAGGACAATATGAGGGATTAGTCTGACACAGAATATTGAACAAAGCAGATTAATGATGCAGTATAGTCTGGCTGTCTCTCTAATATACACACAGCTGGAGTATTTGATCTTACACTTCCTCTACAGCATTGCATAAATCATCATAATTCACTGTTAGTGAAGATTCACTAAAGAAATCAGACTGAGAAAGTCCAATGATCTCAAGGAAAAAAAATTTAAGGGTCAGTGATTAGCACCTGTGTTAACAATTGCCATTATTTACATCCTTGATGGAACAACTACATTCCATACTATAAAAGTCCAACTTTAAAAAAAAAAATAACCCTAAACTATAAAATGTGTGAAATAATTATCTAATATCAACAAATTGTAATTGTCATTTATTTATTTAAAACAGAACTCAGATATCTATCAAGTTAATGCAAGAACTCTTAGATTTATTTCTTTTAAAACAAAAATACTGCTTCTTTTAATTAATCACAGAGGGCAACTCAGAAATCTCAGTCTCAAATAAAACTGCAATGTTCATTCATTTTGTTCTAATAATACAGCCTACTTGAAAAGAATTGTTATATAGTGAAAATTTGGGAAAATATCCAGCTCCTGGAATTATACAGAATATTATTGTTATTTGCTTATATATATTTAAAATGGCTCAAATTAATGACTGCTGTTTTGTTCTGTGCTGAGAAACTGCTGTTCCTCTTTCATCCTGTAATTGTTATTGATGGTTTTTTTATGTGTAACGTACAACTCCCTGGATAATTTCCCTAAACAAAATAGGCAAAAGTCTCATCAGGGATAAAAGCAAAAAACACAGTTTCACTGAAGTTAGAAGACTGCTTAGGTTCCTAATCACTAACAGTAGCATACATTACTCTCAGTTGATAATACAGCTGTTAGGACCATCTTCCTAGCTTAATCAATTAAATTTTATTCTATAATCTTTTGTTATTCAACTTCAAATCTCTTCTGATTTGACTGAATTAGAACAGGTAGCCAGCTCACATGGTAGCCACTTCTGTAACAAAACACAGAGGATATGAAAAATACTGTATACTTGCAAATCAAGAAATTTATATTGAAGGAATACAGACTATATTTAATGAATATAATGTTTTTGAAAAACTTTAGGAATTAGTTTACTTCCTTGATAAATATGTACACCATAATAATATCTGAATTTACAGGGTAAGGCAGCTGTTAATTTTAAAGTTATGTATTTTCATTTTCTGTACCTCTGATACAGAATAAATAACGATATCAAATTTGGGAAAAATTAAATATAGCTTTCAATTTATCTTCTGCATTTTCTTCACCTACCCTGTATTTTGCACAGTAACATAAATCTATATTGCTCTTTTTATTTTTTTTTCACTCTTTTTAATCTTTTTTTCTTATTTTACTAGCTTGACAGTTGGAAGCTAAAGGATAAAAATAATCAGACATAATTCAAATTATCCCCATTTTGGGTAATAAGATTTACTTTTCTTTCTTCTTAGTCCTCTCAGTTTATTCCCAGAAAAATGATTTAGGAATAGGAAATTACCTTATCTGAACTTACTTCGTGGTCTGACAACAAGAGTTCCCTCCAGAATAAGAGAAAAATTAAACCAAAGAAAGGTCACTAAAAGGGCATTGCCTCTCTCTTGCTCAGTCTGTATCAACAAAAACAACAATATTGAGGAAAATCCATCAAACCCCATTGCTCAAGTTGGGGTTGCTGGCTCTGGGCCATTTGGTCTGAGCTGGAGAGGGAAGGTAGGAGCAAGGCGCTCATTTCCAAGGAACAGGGGATGTTTATGGCCAGGGCAGAACGTGAAGGTCTGTGACACTCCCTGCTAGGCCCTTCCTCTTACACCACAGTAAAATGTTAAACATCATTACCTCCCCACACAGGATTAGCAACCATCTGAACCATAGCTCTCAAAATCACTGGGAAGCTGAGAAATCTCTCCTGATAGTTTGTTTAATTTTTTCTATCTGAAAAATTCAATAAAAGGAACAATTCTATCTGAAAACTAATTTTAAAAATTCACTTCCCTGAACCATTGATAAAATAGACAAACGCACTTCAAGTTACCTTATTTCATGAAAAGCTATTCTTTGCCTGACCTTTTCTATACATTTTAGATTCTTTAAATGTAGAACACTTTGATTACAGAATATCTAGTTTGACTTTTAACAGTTATTGACTCTGTTCCTTATTTGACAAATTATAGTGGACTTCTCTTTTAGCATTAATTGATGGCAGCTCTGTAATGAAAGGAATGATTTTTTTCTGTTGTCTATAGTAATTTCTATACTGTTTGGACTTTCTTCTTCTTTTTAGGTTTGTTATAAGGTAGAACAAAAGTATAAGTACAAATTATGAGCTCTTTTGCTTTCATATAAAACTTAAGTTCTAAAAGAGAAATCAGGAACATGTACCAATATATGCTAACTAAATTTTCACAATCTCAATTATATATTTAAGAGAGAGCCTAGGCTCAGTCTGAGACAGATTTCAATTTATTAGTTTATCAAATCTCCTATGTTAAGCAACTTTAATTATACTATTGTCCTGGTTTGAAAGGACAGGTGTCTGCCAGTAGGGGCAGAAGTTTCCCTTTTTGGAATAGAGACTTTGGTTCCACTCCCCTCCCCCAAGTATTACGATTGTCTGAATCAAGGACTCTGAGGCAGAGATAAGGGGGGGTGGGAATAACAGCTCTTTTACTAATATATCTAACTATACAAACAGAAAACAATAACAGTTAAAATTGCTAACAGAACGAAATAGATAACTCGGTGTCAGTCCCTTTAGATGCAAGCACGCTGTCTCTGTGCTTAGTCCAGAGCCCGGATCTGCCGAGGGCAGACGGGAACGAAGGCAGGAGGGAGGGGGGGAGGGGCAGCAGCGGCCACGCCGGTCTCGGGCGGGAACGGGCTCACCCTCACCGAGGGCGGCGGCTCCTCGCTCACCGTGTGTGTCCGGGGGGATCAGCTGTGTCCGCAGAGGCAGGAGGCTGGAAGGGGCAGATGCAGGGCAGGCGATCGCAGAGGGTCTGGCTCTGCTGTGCTCGGCCGCGTGGCTGAACGATCCCAGGCGTCCTCCTCCCGGCTCGCCGGAAACGCGAGTGCCCTCCCGGAAGCCTCAGAGGCCCCTCCGGGGGCCGTCCCCACCCACCCCCTTTGTCTGGACCCATCAGGGACCCTGGGTGTAACCCGGCCAGCTCCATTGGCATGATAATGGGAAAAATTCTTACAATTGACACAGTAACAGAAAAGCACTCAACCCCCAACAACTATCCAATATTTTTTGTCAAAAAGATTGGTTGTGATTTTTTTATTGTTTCCTTTAGTAAAAATAAATGCTCATCAAGTTTTCTGTACTTCATATTCCTTTTTTTTCCATATTAGTCCTTTGAATATATTTAGCAGAAATATGCTGTGTGGGATCCATGTCACTAACTATTGTCTTCTACATCTTAAAGGACTACTTTCCATTTTCTTTACACTTAGAGAAGACATATCTTATTAGTAAAATCTAAAGTGCCTAATAAATAATTGAACAAAAAATGTCTATTATTACTGAATCCTACATATTATAGGCCCACTTTCAAAAATATGGTGGCTACATGTTATGATTTTGCACTACTCAAAGTAGAAATCTTAACCTTGGTCATCAGATTGTTATGTAAAAACACTGCTATTCCTCTCTCCCATTTGTTTGCCAATATATCTCTGGTAATGTTATCACCAGTTTCAAAATATCCTGATTTCACAAATTTATCAATTTCATAGAAATCCTCACAAAAAGCTGTGCAGAGATCTTCCACAGTGAGTTGTTGGAGGCATAGAATTGGGTGCACAGACAAAGTGCACACAGATCACAGGATTGGAATCTCAAAAGCAGCACAGCAATCAAAGTAAAAGATCAAGACTGGGAAAATTACAACACAAGCATATAAGATAGAAAGACTGTGAAAGATTTCTCCTTATAATTCTTATACATCAGTTTCTTGTTTATCATGAACAAAGATATCACATGCACAGGCTGTGAAAGGAGAGAGAAAAGAAATTGTGCAGACAGATTTTCCATGAGAGAATTGTAAGGAAAAAATCTATTTCATTTGATAATTGGAGCATACTAGTGACTATACTACTAATACTAGATACCTTTCAAGATGGCATGTTATAATTTCTAACTCTTTATATTGATATTAGATTGCCTGTTAAGAAAAGACTAAGAATTAGCCATTGTATAAAACAACTAGTAAACTTTGAGATCAATTAATTTTTATGTGCAATCATTCCGAAGGAACTTTTTCCTAAAAGTTATTTCTTGCAGTATTACTGGAATTAAGTATAATTAAATTTGAAATATCTAAATCTCCCAAGAGTTAAGGCATTAATAGTCAAAAAATATGTAAAAAATGACGCTGAAATTTCTGAAAGGACAATAGCCCTGTAGCTATTCTTTCCCTTTAAAAGTAATTAAATATTTACATATTTTCAGATACTTTGTGTAATAACCAGATTCCACAGTTTACTACTGTAAAAGTGTTTATTTGATCTAAAGTTATTTCCCATCATTACCATAAAATTTTACCTGCAGAATCAGATGCTCAATTTAAAAAATGTGGATTCTATTAACTGAGATGACAATACTTTCATAAGAAATTTTATCTGAAAAATGCTTGGACAAGTCTAAAGGAGTTCAAATATAAAATCCCTAGCAATGCATAAAGGAGTTCAAAATGTAGTCTCTAGCAATGTTTAAGTTCTTAGAGTTTTGGTATTATTGGGTTATATATTGAGTTTTGATACAGTGTTGACAGTATCTTTATTCTTTACACCTAGTTGAATGATCTTCCCATGGTTCCAAGTATAGTTGAGGTTATAAGGGACTCCTGAAGACTATCTTGTCCAATCATCTTCATGGCATAGAAAAACTTTCTTTGTTGTTGAGTGTCCTGCTCTTTGGAGACTCAATGAATCCAATCCAACTGACTGGTTGCTTTGCAAATGGAATATGTATGAATAATGTGGCTAAGATAAACACATAAGAAAAAAGACTAAATGTGGAAATGCAAGCTGAATATGAAACCCCATTATATTAGATAAGAACCTTCACAAATATAGATTCATAGAATATCAATGTTATTAATGAAGATACTAAATAATACTGGTCCTGTGGGACTCCTGAGGGACAACACTTGTCTATGATGTCCATTGGGACAATGAGGCATTGACTAGTATTCTCTAGATGTGATTGTTCAACCAGTTCCTAAGCCTCTAGACAATCCACCCATGAAGTCCTTTTTCCTCCAATTTTGAGGCAAGCATATTGTGGGAACTGTGTCAAAGGCTTTACAGAAGTCCAGATAAATGGCATCTGTAGCCTATCATTTGTCCACATGAAATAGGCACTCCACTATAGAAGGGCATTAGGTTGGTGGGACAGACCTTGCCCTGGAGAAGCCATGCTGGCTGTCTCAAGTCACCTCCCTGTGCTCCATGTGTGTTAGCACAGCTTCTAGGAATTTCTTTTCCTTCCCAGGCACAGAAGTGAGTCTGACAGGTTGTTAGTTCCCAAGGTTCTCCTTTCTTCCCCTTTATAGACAGCATAATATTAATCATCTGGTTATTGAGAACTTTGCCTGAATGCCTTGACCTTTCAAATAGTATGGAGAATGGCCTGGGAAATATATCAGTGGGGTATGTTTTATTTGACCTTCCTCTTCTGGCTGACATAAGGCTACAGAAGGCCTTGTTATTCTTTGCATCCCTTACCAAGTTTATCTCCAGCTTGTCCTTAGTCTTCTTTCCTTCCTTGAGAACACCTTGGGAACTATGGAGAAATAAACCTCACTCTGTCTGGATCTGAGCAGATCCTCCTAGAACCTGTGCTAACACACATGGAGTACAGGGAGGTGTTCTGAAGCAGTCAGCAAGTTGTTTCTGACCAATCTGGTGGCCTTCCATGCTGGAGCGACTGCAATAGCTGCCAAAGTAAGACTGATGTCACCTAACTCGCTTTCTGTAAGGCCTTCAATGCAGTCCCACCTGCATCCTTATCTCCAAATTGGAGAGACACTGATTTGAAGTGTGGGTGAGCTGTTCAAGAAGGAATTGGCTGGCTGGATGCAGCTAGAGAATGGTGGTCAGTGAGTCTGTGTCCAGGAGGAGACTGGTAGAAAGTTGTGTCCCTCAGGGCTTTGTCTGGGACTCTGCTCTTGAATATCTTTATAATTTTTAAGTTTGCAGATTACATGGAGCTGAGTGGTGCAGTTGACCCACAAGAGGAGGGGATGCCATTGAGAGCTCCAGAGAAATCTACACAAGTTGACATGTGTGCCCACATGAACTGCTGTGTTTTTTGTTTTTCCTTGTTTGCCTGTTTTTCTTGAAGCCATATGCTAATTTTAATAAATATAAATTTTAAAAAGTAAACATATTATACAAATTATGTTTTGGCTAATCATTGGCTTAAGTGACATTTCTTACATCTTTTAATTTTCATTTATTTAAATTTTAACACCATCTGTAATTGTCATAATTAGATTGAATTTTGAAATGTCACAACCTCCACAGTCAATTTTCAATACTCTTACTCCATAGATCAATTCACAAGAATCACAGAGGGTACCACAAGGAAAACCTTAGTTTGCTTCAAAAGAAGCCAATTAGCAAATCTCATTTAGTGTTAATTGCAACAGCAGTTCTCATCGTAGTTTAATCAACACCTTGCTAAAGCAAGCTAGGAGACAGCAAAAGACGGACATTGATTTCATGCACAGCCAGAACTGTATTGACACATTTCAAACACTGAACATGTCACAGATGGGAACTCATTCTGGAGTGGTAACTGTAAATACTGTAAATGGTAACTGTAAATACAAATTCTTCTGCAAAATTCAGAGGCTTTAGCCTTAATGAAATAAAGATAAAATACAAAATAAATACATATTTATATTTATTGAAAATAAAACACATATTTGATATATTCTCTCAACACACTAAGGAACAAACCTGTATCTCGTATTGAGTTCTTTCCAATGACACATTTTTTACAACCTATTCCACTGTCTTAGCTATGAATCTACACCTTATATACAGGTTCATTCTAGCACTCAAAGTAAAGTCAGGTGTTCACATATTTCTGCATGTTAGTATTGGCCTCTACATCCAGTAAACATGAAAAAAGCTAAGTAAAGAGTTCATTATATATGAGTCCCTCCCTGTTTAAAAAGTGTTGTTAGTTTGCAACTGGGGCTGCCATTTAGACTAAAAAGTCTACAGTTGACAAGGCATCTGAGTTGCTCCAGAGCAGAAGTTTTCACATTTCACAAATGCATTAGTGATTCTATGAAGCTCTGAAATACTGCTTTGTGTGTAGGGCTTTAAACTGAAAGACTACTTTTTTTTTTTTTTTTTTTTTTTTTTTGTGCCCTTACAGGTTGGAAATAGACATTGATGTTAGAACACATATGTGACAACAATGACAAGCACTAACAATCTGTAATGAAAGCTGATACAACTTTTCCACCTCTTAAAATGCCTCTTCCAGAAGAGAAAGGTGATGTTTTTCAAACAGCACCTGGATTAAAACATTAAATTCTTCAACAGTGTATCTTTAATTGAATTTAATTTCCTGTCCTTCTGAAGTGCATGAGTCTTTGTGACCATTAAAAAGTCAGGAAAATTGAGAAAAACCTGATATAATTTATATATATAAACACCCATTTCAAAAGTTTTCAAGCAGAACAGTTAATTCTATCCTATTCTCCATTCAATCCAATCCCATTTTAATTCTAATTGGACTTTAAACAAGAAAATATAAAATTGGCCAAAAAAATAACTTCAGGATGGAAAAACTCAAGATGTGCAGTAATAAAAAGGTTGATACAACATTTATAATTTTAAGATATTTCCATGTGTTAAATCAAGATACAAAAAGCAATGTAGATCAAGCTTAAAATCTAATTTACCAATGCTATTCACAACTGAGTCAGAACATATTTATAATCCTTGAAATTGGTAAAAAGTCATGTTACCCCTGGGTTTGGAAGAGTTAAGAGACACAGATAGAGTGTGTTTTTTAACTTTCCCTCCAATATGCTCTTTCTTAAAATTACCCAGCTTTTCCTAAAATGTGCAGTAGAAAAAAAAATTCCACAATTCAATGGTATTTTTTGAACATTTAAATTTTGTGAACTATCTGCAGTTTTGATGATTTGAATAGTATCTGAGGGTGGGGGCTTGTTTCTTTGTTTGTTTGTTGTTGGGTTTTTTGTTTGTTTTTTTTCCTTCTTATTCTGGATGTTTTAAATGCTTCTTAGAATATTTGTTCTTCTTAAATAATATTTGTTATTTTAGATCACTTAGTGAAAACCAAAAGATCAATATAGTTTCTTGTGGAAGAATAATGTACCAGAAGAGGCAAATAAGTCTAGTTAGCATGATATGGATCAGAATGATGTGATAGACTAATCAAAAGCTGTATTTGGTTAAAAGAGCCAGTCACATGAATACATAAATGTGACCCTAGTCTTTGCATCCAGTTTTAGATTCAATCCTGCACTGCCCTGATTTTCTGCTTCTGAGAAATCCAAAACTGCAGCATGCCTTTGCCTGCTTAATCTGCTCAGTTCAGCAACCACTTATTTAATACAGAAATCTTTATTATTATGAGGTGTTTCCATCCTTCTCTTATCCTGCTACACAAAGAAAAAAGCTGACAGGATTTATACTAGAGGACCCCCTGCTGAGCCTCTCTAGGGAATATCTTTGCCTTCCAGAACCTGAAACCAACAAAATTTGAATACTTGAAACACTCTTTAGTGATGGCCTTTTCCTTTATTTCTCTACTATCCTTTCCTACATGATCTTGGGTTAGTTTGGTTTGCCCTTGGGGCTTTTTTTCAGCTATGAGTTTTTCATAAAACCTTATGTACAGCTAAACATATGGTATTTCTTTCTAGATCAAATCCATGGCTAATTCATTCAAGCTCATTTCACTGTTCATTTTTGTGTATTTCTTTCCTAGTCATTTTATTACATATTGAAGCTGGTTGCAAGATCTTGTAGTATAAAGAGAATTAAACACCCCTTTCACTTTTGGTAACCATAGCTGCATACCCAAAAGCTCAGTACCACAAACAGCACACAATAGCAGGCCAACCTGCCCTTGTAATCATGATGTATCCACTTCTAGGTGGAATAGCACCTAGAAAATAGTGAAAAACTAGAGAATAAAAACGTAAAAGGTTTTTTGTTTTGTTTTGTTTTTTTTCCCGAATAGATACTAAATTCTGATGTGAGCTTTTCCAAAAGCAAAAAAAAAAAAAAACCAAACAAACAAACAAAGGGCAGAATTTTGCCAGTTTCCTACTTTTCCCTGCCAATGTGAAATCTTTGAACAGATCTATGTTTGAACAGATCTGTGGAACTTACTCAGACAATCGTCTTTACAAAGATTATGCAAACCTGAGTTTCAGAGACTTAGCAATAGTTTATGCTGACAAGCAGAATTATTTCCTGACATTGTGGAAAATAACATGGCATCTCAGCACTTTTAAAGAAATGCTGAAGACCATATTTTCTTTATCAAACTGCATAATTAACAATTTGTGTCCATCGGAGCATCACTGTGAAGGAAACCTCAAATTACATGGACATGCCACTGTGAATTTATATGAAAAGACTGCAATGAAAATGTTTGTATTCTTTTAATAGATGTAGTCTTGAATACAGACACAGGCAACTTAGAAAATATTAGCATAGTGTGATGCTAAAGTACTTTCTGGTCATCTGATATGTAAAACTATCTGGTTCATAAATTCCATCACAACAAAAACATTATTTTGAGGAAATTTTCCAACATATCAGTCAACATTTGAAAGATGAACTGATCCCTTGTTTTTAATACTGCTCAGTCATGTTTTATAGTAGGTCATCCAGTAATATGAAAAACTAATAAGGTGTTTATCTTATAGCCCAAAGAGAAAATTATGCAGAGGTACAAAGAAGCCAACAAAGCTGGAGGTTCTTAATTGAAATTTGGAAAAAACTTGGATCAATTTACATATTATTTCTTCAAACAGAACTTGTAAAAGTGGAGATAATTGCATTTAGTATGAGCTTGAGCTCTAATGATGCTTATAACAAAATAATCTTAATCTAAGTATTTTTCTACATTAAAGAGGAATGGTTATTGTTTAAATATTGTTTATATTGTTTAAATTTATTCCATGGGGTGAGAAAGATCCTAGCCACTACTACCTCCCTGCTCTGTGTGACATTTATCTTGAAATAAAGTTTGCAGCTCATAGACCCATCATCTGGTTCTTTTGGTCCCTGTGATATTTTTTGGGATCCTCTTTAGGTCTTTTCCTTGTTGTGCCTACACACACATTCTTCTGAATATGGCATTTTGTCCTAATTTTTCATTTTTGCAGACAAGCTTTCCTGTGTCTTGCACAAAGGCAAAGCCCAAGTCTGCTCCAGTTATCCTGTCATCCTTTTGGGATTGCCTTGGTTAAAGACGCCTCTCAGGTTGGCTCTCAGTGTTTGGCTCTGCTGGCTCTGCTTTGCATGTGACAGGATTTATACCGAGAACCCCTTGTTGGGCCTCTCTAGGAAATACCTTTACCTTTCAGAGCCTGAAACCAACAAGATTTGAATACTTGAAACACACTTTACTTGTGGCCTTTTCCTTTATCTACCTCCACTACCTGCTGAATGTTGGGTTGTGTTTGCTCTCGGGGCTTTTTTCAGCTAAGAGCTGTACATAAAATCTTATGTACAACTAAGGGTGATTGCATAACTGAACAAAACCCATCAATTTAACAATTTTGTAAAACTACTTCAATAGAAAATAATTTGATAGGATTTGATAGCAATTTATGAGGTTGACAGAAAATGTATTACTAGGACACCAATGAAGTGGCACATTATTTGCACACTTGAAAAAGAGAAAAAAAAATAGTCCTTCTAAGTTATCAATATTTTTCCAGTTGGAGGTAATGGGATAGCATACAAAAACAGAAGAGTCCTTAATCTATGAAAAATATATACACTTGAATTCAATATATCATAGTATATTTTGTCTGTTATAACACTAAACAAAGGACCAGATTCTACTCTTACTGTGCTCTACATGTCGAGTAATCACTGGAAATTACCATTCTGCTCTCTGTAGGAACTGAGATAATCATTCAGATTCAAAGGTATTTAGAAATATTAAAATATTCTTGTGTTTTTCCCAAGTAATCCCATGAAGATGCAGGTAGAGGCATAATGACACATTTATAAGTCAGTATCTAGACCAAAGCTGAAAACTGCTCTGAAGCAAAATGTGTTATTATTCCTCTGTGGTGTTTTACCTATTTTATTTTTTTTCCTTAAAAATTAGTCCACTGAGCTGCAGGATATGCCAAAAAGCTATTTAAAGTTATTACCATGGTTAGAACTACAGCTGTAGAAATTCAGGACTTTTATCCAATAAGGGTCTGTTATACCTAAAAGAGAAGTTATCTGGAATTTTGAGGCTTTTGTTTAAAATTCCACAGTAAATAATGCATATAGTAAAACCCTTAACCCAATTCTTCAATTCCTAAATTTATACCACATAGTTTCACTTCAAAATTCTGATGACTCCTGTAGATTCAAGAACTGAGCTTCAAGAAACCCATATGTAATCTTTTCAGTATATTAAAAGTTATGTTAAATATTATATGAAAAGTGGGGAAACTTTGGCAAAATTCCCCCAATAAGAAATTTAAATGGAGATTTCAATGTTTTGGTTTTTTTAATCAGATGAAAGAAATAGGTAATTTTGGGGTATGAGTCAACTCATCCTCAGTTAGAAATCAAGTTCATTAGGTCTGATAAACCACATCTCAAAATGTCAATTTCCTCCATTGACTATTAAGTAATTTAAGAGAAGTTCTACTGTAGACATCTAAATCCAAGTTCTATCATTAAGTAAAATGACCTCCACAAAAGCTTGTTTCTTCTTAAGGCACAGGCTGAATACACTGGCTGAGTTCTGGAGAAAAAATATTTGTAAGTCCTTTTTTCCTTTAAATTAAATTAAAGGTAGATAAATTGTTTTTGTGTCCCACTTGTTTGGCAGTAGGTCAGTAGGAGAAAGTGATTCAATTCACTTATGGTCATGCTCATCTTGTTCCTGCTCACTGGGTGATAGGATAGTTAATTTATTTATATGAATACTTTAGGCAGAAAAGAAAAACAGTTATAAGAAATATGACATTGTAGTTTAAGTAGATTTAAGTTTTAGTAGGCAGATGCTTAGCCAAATGTTCTAATAAATTTCTAGTATTAAACAGTCAGCTCTATTTGGCTGATCTGTAAAAATAGAACTAGACAGGGCCAAAATCCAGGTGTGAAAACTAGACATTTAAAAAAAATACATTTATACTTTTTGGAAGGCACATATATGTGTGAAAAAGAGTTATTCAACTCTGTTGAACTTAGGCTAATATAACCTGTCCTAAACAAACATTTAGAAAGACTTAAAAATAAACATACTATAAAATATTCCTAGTAACTACAGAAATATTCAACTAATACATAAAATACATAAATACATAAACAAATTTTAGAATTGGCACCAAAAATTGCTCCTGTATCTGATTCTTGGTACTAGTCAGATGAACATAGTAGAAGTACATTGTTGACACTACCTGTTATTTAATCCAAAAATATAATTAAGGAAGTGAATATTTAAGCTGGAGGGGTACATTAGAAAGTGATGGTGACTTTCTCAGGTTTTTGGACTGACAGATCAGATATCCAGGCACACACTCTTTTAATTTTTATGAATAGAAACCCAAGCAGATTTTTCAAAGGTAGATAATTTTAGGTAAACTGAAGGAAAAGGGAAAATATCTGAGAAATGTTGATCTTCAAACACAAAAAAAAAAATTCTTTTTTATGTATATCAGTTATTTAAATAGGCAATTGCAAGAATACGGGAATACTGATAAAATATTATGGAGTATATGTGAAATAAATTACCATTTTTGAAGTAAAATGGTGCTTATGAGAAGCAAACCATCCTGATTTACTGGGAATTATCTATACATGAATATGTGGACTGCACACCACATATGTCTAGTTTATTTTTAATAGAATTTTTAAAATGCTAAAGGATTGCTAAAATAGTTTCTCAATATGTCTGTATGATTACATGGAAAAGAATTCATAGCCAGTAGAGTTCTCAGAAATCCAAACCAGCCAGCTTCTGAGGTGGGATACATATCATATATGGACTAACAAGGTCTGCCTGTGAAGCATTAGTTCAACTAAACAGCAGATGGCTTTTAAAGTCAATAGGTTTCACTTCTTCACTTCCTAGAAACAGTGGACATGAATGTGGATCATGGTTAGTTACTCTACATTTTCAAACTGAGCATACAAAGCTGAGACAGGGAGACAGATAACCCATAACCCTTCCTTTTATGACTCTATCACAGAAAGATATGAGGATGATATTGCTTGAAATTAATCCCTTAGTTACTGAGGCACTCTGCAAGTTAGAGTTTTGTGACCATTCACTCTCAAAATGAGAACATAAAGCTCAAGCTTTCAAAACCCAGAGCACGACACAAGACTACTGCATAAAGACTTTCCATAGGGCCATGACAGCAAGCAGGGGACCTTATTTATGGTCCGAGTTACTAAGTCTAGAAATAGTTTAGGCAGTGCTGTCAGTTTTGGACATAATGTGAGAAGCAAGCCTGTCTATCCAGGATATCTTATTACATCTATGTTTGATGGGAAATTTGGGAGTTGGCACAAATACAGATTAATAAGTGAAGGAAAGTGAGTGGTCTGGATTTTTATCAGAAAAAAACTCTTTTTAGGAGGGATTTATACAGAATGCATCTAACCTTTCTAAAAGAAACTTTTAGTAAAAAAAAAAAAAAAAAAAAAAAAAGAATTGTAGAGAGTTACCAGTGCTGTAACACTGTTTTTGGTTCCCAATATTACAAATAGTTTATTTTTCAGTCAAAAACTATTGACTGAAAATACATCCTGCATTATAACCAGGGAGTTTGCACTTTTCAGTATTATTGACCCTGTCATATAATTAAAATTTCAGAGGTCTGTGTAATTGCAGTTACATGCCTGATCATATTCACCAAAGGTGTCAGACTTCAGTTTTATTAGATACTTTAACTAATAGTGGACATGGAAAGTCATACACAGACAAAAAAGTACTTTAAAAAATCAATTACATTAAAAAGCTTGTTTCTTAAAAAAAAATAGTTTCATCAACATATTATTCAGAGTTAAAGTCAAAACATGCAGAGAGATGTGAAAGACAAGAAAATTAATTATGAATGTTAATTTTTACATTAATTGGTCCCTGTCCACTGTGGCAGGTTTGGGAGTAGGGTCAGGGAGGAGCAGAATTTCTAAACACACATGCTATCTTAATCCAATTGCTGCTATGATGATAATTTCCCTACTGCAAAAGTGGCATCTGTCTGTCCCTTATGTCTATGGTTAAAACTCCTACTCGAATTCTTACATTTTGTCAGATTTTGCTTTGAAATCAAGTTTGGTGTTACATAAGCTGCATCAATTTCTGCTTTTCTTGACTCTTCATTTTGTACTTTGACCTGAAAAACTTTCAATTTAATGGGGTGAAAAAAAATTCCAAATCCTTTACACTGGCAAGATTTAGAAGTAAATAGCACAGATTCAAAGGTAGGCAATGAGCAGCATGGAAATGTTTAATGAAATTTAAGAATCAAATCCTGGTAGGTATCTTTATGTCTCATCTGCTAGTAACCCCAAATATTTCACAGAAATATAGTGAGAAATATACTGTGATACACTTTGAGGAAAGAAAGGTCCATTTTATGAAATATTGCTGCAAACTTTCAGATTAAACCTTAACCTACTGCTGCTTTCCTCTCTAAAGAAATGACAGCCTAAAGTAAGTAGTTGTTGAAGTATGTTTTTCCCATTTCTTGCTTCTATTTCCCATTGAAATTCCGATTTTTACAGTTCTTCATAATAAGCACAGCAGGTCATCCCTTCATAGATTAGAAGATTGCTGCATGTTTACTAATGTTATGCTTTACACGTTCTAACTCCTATGTTCTCTTATTCTCTTCCCCTAAAAAACAGCAAATAAGAGCCTGAAAAACTGTTATCAGTGAGGAAGGTTACCAGCATTATCAGTGAGATTTCATTGCACTGGTGATTCTGATGACTTGGCAGGTAATCTCTAATTGAAAACTGCCATAGGAGATTCTGAATGTATTCCAGCAACAGGAAAATTTTCACTGTTTTTAGAAGCGTATTTTTAAAGAGAGAATACCAAAAACATCATTTTAAGAGGATTTGCAGTGGATCTTCATTTAAAAAACAGCTAGACTAAGTTTTTTTCAAATGTTTCCAAAATATGAACAAAAACTAAAGAAGTTGTTTAACATACATGATTTTTTCTAATTTAAGTATTTATCATGAATGAGAAAAATTAAGAAGAAATTAATAAAATAATAAATGTACTCTTAAACAGAGTTCAAAAAAATTAAACTAGATTACTAGCATTCAATAACCCCACACGACTGCTTCTAAGGTACATTTTATGTCTTCAATACTAAGTATTAAAAATAGTAGGTTATATTTTGAATATTTCAGTATAATTAATATATAGTATAAATATTAAAAATACAATTGATGGTAAATCTATACATTTAAACTATATTACAGCTCCAAGAGAGAACAAGCAAAATTTTGTACACAATTATTGCCTGATAAATAAAAATCTGGACTGTATTTTTGCATTATGTAAATCACCACTTATTTTTATTTTTTTTAATAAAGGTGCCTTTATCACATGATAAATTTTACAAGATGGGATTTATAAATTTTGAAGTTAAAAAAACGTTCACAGTTTTTTTTTTGTTTTTTTTTTTTTTATAATTAACTTTTCCATCTTGAAATATCCTCATCATATCTTCCTTTATGAAATTAGAAGGATGGGAACAAATGTAAGAACTGAAGAATTTAAGAAAAATAATGAGCACTAATCAGATAGCAGAGCAGCTCATGAGGATATATTAGCAGAAAAAAAGGAAAAGAGGAATAGTAAGGAAAAAAGGAGGGAAAGTGGGCAAGAAAGAATCAAGTTTCAGAAAAGTGCAGAGAAATTACCAAAAACAGACAAAATCCTTTAAAATTAGGTTATCTTATGATGAAACTAAAAAGAAAAGGCATTTGTAAGTAAATATAGGTACTATGAAATACTGATACAAGATTTAAAAATGGAGCACAAATAGAATAAAGTATCAGTATATCAGGAAGAAGCAAGATTTAAGGAATGAAAGCTAATGATATGGTAATGCTATGCAAATGATATGATGACATTTTTCTGTGCTACAGGAGATCAAAAAAAGCCAGTGGAGTTTTCACCCAGCATCTATAGGAGACTTTGGCATGCACATTTAAAATTCAGTTTTAAACCTGAAATGAGGATTCTGAAACTGGAACCATGCAGATTTCTTGTGTGTTACAAGGAAAAGAATAAATTCTATGTAGTTTATGGGTTATGAAACAGAATTATATGTTTTTAAATCAAAATTCACTTTCCCCTCCCTCTTCAATCATATTTTTTTTATTCAGTCAGTACTATTTTTTCTACTTTTTTTACTATAGTAATTTTCATTGTTCAAGGCTGTAACTTTTCCCCAATATGCTTTTATAGCCCTTTCCTCTACCACACAACACACATTTTCAAGGCAAAGACCTACATTTTCTTCAGGTAGGAAAAAAAGAAAATTCACAAGTCCACTCTTCCAACATAGATCCAGAAGCACCAGGTGAGAGAGTGTTCTCAATATAAGAGTTTCCCCTCTCCTCACCCATTGGGACTGGGTTATGGTATATTCAGGATTGTAATATTACCCTGTCATCTCAGGGTAACTGGTACTGCAATTGCTGCCATCACCTTTTTAGCTTTTGGAGCCTTTTGGGACATACAGTCTCATAATTTCTGCTTGTTTCAAATTACTTGATCTATACTACAACCAGAAACCTGCTTTTAAACAATCAATGCACCAGTAATGTCAGTATCTGGTATTCTACCCAAGTGTTTTTTTGTCAGTATTGTAAAGATGAAGGAGAGTTGAAGCTTTATATAGTCTCACCAGAGAGACAGAGGTTAACATGCCACAGCTCTTGTACACCCAGGACATTCACAGGAGAGTGATCAACCAAGACAGAAGGCACTAGTGCATACATGCAAGAAGGTAACGGGGTAAATAGTAGATTGGAGACCAAAATGTGCTCAGACTTCAAAGATGCATTGCAAATATATCCAGTGCAAAAAATTCAAGTCTACTTCTGATGGGAGTACATGAGATATTTTATTTTAAACCAGAAGTTTAGTAGTTTCATTTTTTTCCTTAAAATAAACTGAATAATAGCAAAAAAAGAAGACAAAACCCCATGTCCAAAATCCCTCCCAAACCCCCCAAACAAACTAAACAGAAACCATAAATACATGCAATTCACCATGATTAATTTTTACTGTCTATGAACAAGCAGTAGGATTTTTTCAATTTTTTTTTACCATGAGATTTGAATACTATTCATTATAGAAATGTCATATATTAAATATTATAAGGATAGAAATGTTCTGTTTGCTGATTTTGCCAACATGTTTGACAATAAATCCCAGCAGTGAAGATTATGTGTTCAGGCACCAGTCCATCCTCTCCTGGGATAGACTGCTAATTTGTTTATCATAGATCATCACCTTCAGGTAGCAACAGATTCTTGTTTGCTGTTGAGTTTAGTCTATTCAGATGGGAGAGGTAAGGGAGAATACTTTTATGGCAGAAATGTATTAGTGGCATAGCTAATCAAAGACAGAAAATACAAATGTTGTTTTAGGGCTGTTGCCTGTCAGTTTTATGAGACTGAATTACTTATCTTTGTTTATATGACCTAGATTATATTTTGCATTTCAACACTAACCCAGTTTTTTGCATTTCAGCTACCATAATATGAGCATTTCCAGCTGGGCTCTGTCAGCCTCTGTTCCACCATAAATCATATCTGCCTTCTCATTCAAAGATGCTAACTGATGAGGCAGAAATAACCCAATCTCAGCTGGCTTTGTGGCCTACTTACATCACAGCTACAGCAGGAATGCAGATTGCCTCTCTGATCTTTTGGATAAATCCATAAAAAAAGTTATATCCCTTTCAACTTACTGTTTGGGAACTCCTCCAACTTCTCTGACTATTCTTTTCACTGAGTACAGAAAAAGTCCTTACTCTGCAAATGGACAACAAGGTCTTAGTAATACTGAAAATTGGAAAATCAAATTGGTCCTTTGCCATAGCCATGAAGGACTAATATACAGGGTAAAAATAATTCACTTTTCAATGGAACTGTTTGTTATTTAGGTTGATATTGAAAAAAAAAGACAGCAAGTTATGTAGTTAAACCTAACATCTCAATATTATGCTTTAAAATCAAACACCAGGATTTAGGGTTAAGGTTTTAGTTATATAGGACTGAAATGAAGGGATGAAAACATAAAATCACAGCATACATGTCTGCTGGAGGACTGATCAGTACAATACCTATGTTCCTGTGTTTTATAATTGCCTCTCTCTGGTAATGGAGAAGGTAAAACAAAAGCATGGAAGTTTATTCCTACCTCTAAGCTACAAGTTTGTACAGATCCTGCCCTTAGCCTCCTACACTTTGAGCTAGTAAATGTTACTACATTTCCTACAATCATTCATTTCTTACTGTGATTTTTGAGAGAAAGTATGTAAAGGGATTTATTTTTGTTTGGTTTTTTTGTTTATGTGGAGAAAAAGCATTTTTAATGTAAAATGAAGGATTGGTTATATTTAAAGGAGCACATGAATACTAACAGTTATATACATAGACATGTATATAAAAGGCATAGTACATTATTTATATATATGATAATGAGGTTATAAATACAAACTATGTATATATTATTTTTAAACTACAAATATTCTTTACATCCTACTGTTTATTCTTGGAGAAGAACTCCTGGAAATTCCTTTTGTAGATACTTCCTGATATGAGTTATTATCATGTGCATATAGATTCATAACCCACAGGCTGCAATTCTATAGGGAAGAAAAAAAAAACCAAGGAAAACTGGCGAAGTGGTAGGACTGTTGGATTCCTTACTAAGATTTTATATCAAGTTAGTAATTTTTCTGAATTTTCCCTTTCCCTTGGTAACTTAAAACTCAACTGATTGAGGGTTGATCATCAACTCAAGGGGTTGATCACCACATAGATAATTATCAAAAGAAAATCTTGTGTGTACTATGACTAGAAGATGACTGTTTGGTGTGATTATGAAAAAGAAACAAATGCCTATCAGGTATGCAATCCATAAATTATTCTCAGTAGAGATGGCCAAAAACTACTATTATTGCATAAGGGCTTAGGAAGACCTTATCTGGAACACCACATGCAGTTTTGATTGTTTCTGATAGGAAGATTAATGAAGACTTAAACAAATGTGCAGAAAGGCTACTATCACGGTCAAAAGCATGGGCAGCCTTTTTTATAAGAGGAGGTGTTAAAAATTGGGTTGTTCAGTCTAGAAAAATAAAAACTCCAATAGTTTATGACTGTTCAGTATTAAAAAGGTATTTGAAATAATATCACAGAGGCAAAATCCTGTTTGAGGTAGAAGACAATGCTGACACAAGATCAAGTGCCATAAATTATCCATTAATACTTTTTCTCCTTAATGACAATCACTGTTATTTCCTGTTTTCTTCTTGATTTATTTCACTGGTTTTATCACTTTTAGTTCCTCCTAAGCATTCCAGAGAGGAAGAAGCAGGACTTTTGCTTCCAGTCATGCATGATGATCTGAGGAGGGCAATTCTTCCAAGTATGAATTTTAAAGAGAAATTATACGGAATTGTTTGTCATAATCTTTTCAGAGTGCTTAAATTAATATATTGAAAATTAGTTTGTTAAACTGGGCCTCACCTAAATCTCATAATTCTTTGTATTTTGTACAGCTTCCCTTGATACCTGCATGAAGGCTAAGTATAAATTTTTGCATATCATTTAGTTATTGTTTTTCAAGTGAAATTCTGAGCAAATTAGTCAAACTGAAAATCTTGCAGAGCATATGCCAAGTGTATCTCATTGAAACTACAATAGTTGTAGAGTTTGTCCTGATTTCTCAGTGTAAATTTTCTACTGATTGCTTTTCAATTATTTTGGAATCCATAATTCCTCAAAGCAATGTGAAAAATATCACATTGTCTTTTTTAATGAATGGAAGTATTTATAGAAAGCCTAGCCAGCAAGTTATATATCATATTTAAATGCAAAAGAAAAGAGAATGTGTCCAGTGGTGAAATTTCTTGTTCTCTATGAAGTTTCATTTGTGTTTTATTTCATTTTGGAGGACTATCTGAGGTGAGGACATGAATATGATTTTAGGTTTATGATTCTTGTCTTTAGTAAAGCTCCAGTAATGCATTTACAGATCTTACTGGGTCTGTCTGGGATGCAACTGATTGTCTTCATGGCCATATGCACAGTCCTGTGTTTTGGATGTGTGGCTAAAATAAGATACCAGTATTTTGGCTGTTACTGAATCCTGCTTTTACAGCACCATGGCTTTGCCTCCATCCTTCTCCCACCCAGCAGGTAATGGGGGTGCACTAGAAACTGGGAGGGACTCAGCCAGAACAGCTGACCCTAACCAAAGAACAGGACACCATATGGTGTCTTCCTTAGCAATAAAAAGGAAAGAGGAAAAAAGGGAGATGTTTGTAGTTGTGGTATTTGTCTTCACAAATAACCATTTCATGTGCTGAGGTCCTGCTCTCTGGAGTTGGCTGATCACCTGTCTGCTGATGGGAAGTAGTGAATTAATTGCATTGTGCTTTGCTTCTGTGCACAGTTTTAGCCTCACTTATTCAACTACTTTATCTCAATCCATGAGACTTCTCAGATGCTTTCTATTATTTTCCTACACCATGGAAGAGGGAAGCAAGCTGGCTGAGGGTCTGTGTTGATGTGTGGCCATGGCCAGACATCCTTTGTAAGACAGTACAAGAAAAATTTCATCTAAAATGGCTAAGACAGGGTTTAAAAAAAACACAGAGAAATGAAAAGGAGTGGAGTCCAAACTACTGAGAGTACCTATAAAAAATGAGAAGGAAGGTTTCTTTAAACTCTTTTTTTTTATTTTTATGTAATATAAGGTTCAAAAATTTTTCATCCTTACATCCGTAAAATACTTAGGCATCAACACTACTTCAACAGAGGCAACAGCAATAACCATTTTGGATTCCCTGTGGATGAAATTGTACCAATGAGAAACTTGAGAATGCAGAAATATATAAATCTATGGAAACATTTAGGTTTCCATAGTTTCTATGGAAACCTAAATGTTTCCATACTGTAATAGATAATTCTTGGTCTTTTCAACAATATTTGTATATGTCTCTGATTTCATCTTATTTTCACTTGTTTTTAGGCATTCTCCAGAATAAATACTCTAGACTTTTGCTCAAAAATTGCAACTAATAATACTAATAATGAAGATATATTTTTAAAACATTTTTTATGGAAGAAATAAAGGCAAAAATCTGTATACAAACAGATAAATATATAGGAAGTCAATACATAGTCAAATGAAATTCTGTACTCCTGAGAAATTGTTGAAGAGGATGAAAAAATGATGTGTTAAGTCTCCTTTTGTTATAAAGTGAAATTCAAAAGTATAGGAAAAGAGAAATATCATTGTATAAGCTAAAAAACTGAACTGGAACATCACCAAAACATACACTAATGTCACACAATTAAATATTTCATCCACAGTGAAAAAAACACAATACTGCTCAGGGGAGAGATCATGATCCCATTTATAATGGTCAGGAAGATAGGAAAGCCTATTTAATGTACACAGGAAAAAATACCTGAAGAATATCAGAATTAAATGGGTTTTTTTGAAAATTAATATGTAGAAAATGCATTTGCTCCTGAAATTTTGTTTTAATTTTAATTGTTTCTTCTACATTAGTATCTTAAATGTTATTTGTTGCCTAATTGCACTGTAGAAAGAAATAAGTATACTTCTGATAATTTTACTACAGGCTATATTTTATTTCAAGGGGGAAAAAAGAGGGAATACTTGACCTAATGCAGTAAAAGATCTTACAGCAATGATAAGGAAAGAAGAGAGAGACTTTTGTGTTAACTGGTGTTTCAATCAGTCAGAAAATTGTTCCATAAAGTCAAGAGATTAAAAAAAATTAACATGAATATATGGGATTATATCTGAGATTTAACCCTAAAATCATACCTATTTAAATGTTACTATTTGACTATTTAAAAATAAACAAACATCACGCAAACAAAGCACACTGAAAACCACAGACCACCCATAATAATATAGAGCTCTTTCTAGGAAGAATCTCACAATAGTCACAGTAGCAGATTATCCTGTACATCCAATGGATTTTCACATTAAATTTACTTTTTTCAATTTACTAAAGCTTAGAGCATGGAGCATTTCCTTTTCTAGGATACACAGATGTACAAAACAGACCCATATTGTTATCATCCACATCTGTGATATGAAGAACATAATGGAAAAAGATTTATGTCAGAAGCAAGCATTACTATATCAGACAAATGACACACAGCACTTTTTTCTATCATTTTTACAGAATGCTGTAATATGAATGAGCTAATGGACAAAAATGAAATTATATAACTTAAATAATTTAGCTAGTCTGGGTGGTTTTGTCTGGAATGAATTCAGAAGCAATATTATAATTAAGTCTGCTCTTTTCTGTAGAAAGATCACATTCTGCACAATGCATATGCTGGTGTATAATTTAACCATAATTATAAAATCACCCTTCAGTACTCTTTAGTGGGTTTTTTTGCTTGTTAGTGGCTTGGGTTGGTGTCTTTCATTGTTGTTTTAGTTTCATTTTAGTTAGACCAGGCTTGCTAATACCTGGGGTCTGCCTTTTTACTTATAGGGAATATCTTCTCTTATAGTTGAGGACTCAATTTTCATGTGACACAGGGCCAAATCATATCAAACCTGAAAATGGTCAGTTTAAAACAAGCAGAAACACATAAATATTTGCCAAACTGTGGCACATGCATTGTTGGAAAGTTAAATGTACATTAAATGTTCTTTCAATTTTACATATCCATGCAAGTTTTGATCTTATAATTGTAGAGTTCTTCCTCTACTTTTCTTTTCCTGTTATCCTCCATCTTACAAAAGATTAAATCACTATGGAGATGAAGAACAAACTTGTTAGTTTTTATCACAGTGTACCCAAGTTCTCCTCTAGCTTTTCTAAATGAAAAATTGCTACACATATCCTCAAATATTATATGAGGTGTGTATACAATTGTCCTCTAATCTATTTCGTCAAAAAGAAATTGGATAGCTTAAATAATTTAGACAGTAGCTGTCCTGACAGATTCCAACTGAAATGAATTCAAGAGTTATTGCAATAGTAAACCAACCATAAAAACCATGAAAGTGGTAATAGCAACTCAGGGCTACACATACAGCACTAGTTTTTCTCTGGTACGCCTAGAACTAAAAGTAGCCATTCTAAGTGATGCACGACTGTTTTTTCCTCCTCTTCTAACCCATATTCTGGATAAACAAAATAAAAAAAAGAAAGAAACAAGAAAATAAAACAATAAATTAAATTAAAAAAAAAATATTCCCACATAGACCAAATTATCTCAATTGGCTTGGTTCATGGGCATAACTGACTTGTTTCTGTGATCACTGACTCTTGCTCATTTCCCAGAAAACACAGGAAATTGTGATCTTTCAGTAACATGACACAAGGGAAAGTCCATTTCAAGGTGAAAAACTGCTCTGGGTGGAATGCTGTCCTTTGTGTTCATTTGTGATCTTCAGGTGCTTGACAGGAAATGAGCATGGTTGAGGCAGGACTAGTTCTCTGTGAAAAATGTCTCAAAGCATTACTGAGGAGAATTTTGAAAGCAGGATCATGCAGTATAGTACTCAGCTCACTGTATCTGTTACTGCCTATCAAACTCAAGAACAGAACATTATTTTTATTTATTCTTCTCTATGCTCTCATGACAGCTTTAAACTTACTTCAGCATGAGAGTGGAGACTGAGAACTTCACAAGAATTCCCAACAAGCCAAGAAACAAAACAACTATATTTTATCTGCAAAGTTGTTAACAAAAACAAAATTATGATAAAATTCTGTCATGTTTGCACCTGTTCATTTCTTCTCTTGAAAAGTTCTATTAATTTTTTTTATATTGCTACTGTATAATATTGACATTGATTTCTGAAGAGAGTTCAATATATTTGAGAGAAAAACCTGTTCTTCTTAGTAACAGTCCACCAAATACTATGACAACCAATTCAAAACTATTTGTAACTACAGTGCAACTAAATTTCAAGTGTAATTTTTCTGTTGACTTCTAAAGTATCAGTGATAGTGTAGTTAAAAAATTAAAAAGAGAAGTTGTAAAACTGTATGGATATCTAGAAAATGCTGAAGAACATTATATGTTTTATAATAATAATAATAATATTAATAAAAACAATAATAGCTTTTTTAATACATTCAAGGAAAGATGACAAATTCTGAAACTACATATCACCACTGAGTTTGTTCCATTTAATTTTTTTCTGTTTTGTTTTCTATTAAATACTCCATGCAGAAACCTTACAGAGTGAAAACAAATATTGAATGAAAGATTTCTAGTTTGCTAAAACTTTTTTTTTTTTTTTTTGGCCTGCAGAAGTCACTGAAAAGTATTCTCTCAGCCACAAAAAAGAAAATGCCAAAATTTCTTCCTTTCACATTTTTTTAATCCTTACCTCATTAGATCTTCAACTAAACTTATTTTTAATAAATTTTCTATCCTGGTATCTACAGAAAAAGAAACAGAGGTTCTGTCAATATACACACTGATATATGAAGTGGTCTATGTATCTGTATATACAGGACATGAAAAAATAGTTATGGAGCAAGATAAATGCTTTACAACTATATTTAGTAAGTATACAATTCCTTCAAGTAACATCACTTTGCCTATAAATCTCTCCTTTAAAGATGCATTGCTTTGGTGAGTCATTCTTTTGTTCTAACAAAAGAAAAACCAGCAGTGTTCATATTTTCATATTAAGCGACTTAAATGGAAAAATCAAGTTGGTTCACAAGAGCAGCCTTTTAAAGAGTTAAAATAGCACCCCATGACCACACACAGGAGGTTGGTGTTTTAAGTATGATGATCAAAGTAATATTTTTAACACAAAAATCCATGTCTTTACAGAAATAAATTGTGAGCAACATTGACTTGTTGAGACCATATAGTTTGACCTTCTCTTGTTAAATATCAATGTCCTTCTATTTGCTTTTGCCTCTTTCTTCACATTTTAGAGACAAAATAGGCAGGTTAGTATGATGTGCTGGAAGAAGTAAGAGCTTTGAATTATTATACACCAACAAATGAGATGCTGATGGAAAAACTGCATAATTTAATTCGGCCATTTTTAATCACTATGATGCAGAATTAGGAAAGCAAATCAATATAAAAGCAAAGAAACTATTTTAATAATTCTCGTCATAACTCCAAAAGCATTAAATACATTTTTCCCTGTTTCTTAATATCAATTTAATACTGATAAAAAATTGTGTTATTATATGAATTAAGATAGTTGCAAGATAAAAATGTAACTCCTTCAGAAAAAATAAGTAACAATAGTAAAATGCTGAAAACTATTCAAACTCATTGGTAGCTCCTTAGAATTCATAGAGTACAATGAAATTATAAAATTGGTGACATATGCAGTTATTCTCTGTAGGTTTGGGTAAAAGGTATATTCTCTTGAGAGCAAGTCGCTAGGATGGTTACTTGAAAATTGCAATTGACTGCATTCTCTGTTAATAAATAACATTTCTGCTGGGAAGCTATTATAATCTTGCAAGAATAAAAAAATCAAAATTGGTTCTCCAAAACCTATTGTATATGTCTTTGACTCTTCTGGTTAAATGAGAATCTGTTCTCTTGGAAATTTTTTGATGAGAAGATGCTAAGGAGGAAGGATTGTGACATTTACAGTCACTTATGGAAATAGCCAAGGTAATTATTTTTTGAGTATAGAAAAAAAAGTGCTTTGTATTCTAGTGCTACTTCACAATAACAAAGGGAAAATACTGATTTTTGCAAAGCAGTGATTTAAAGAAATAAAAGTGCAAATACCTTTGTAAAATATGTTTACAAGCCTTTTACAAAAACATCAGTGGAGCACATGGTATCACTTGGATGGTACAATTGTTTTGTTCATTAATTAAGAATCTGAAAATAGTGTTCAACATCTAAAATACGAGATGTTTCCTTTGTTTTTTTTTTTTTTTCTTAAGCTGATAAAGCAAAATGATTAATGGAAGTTAATCATTATGGCTTCACAGAGCTTTAAAAATTCTGCTTCAGAGATAATGCAGAGATACAAGATTTGGAGGGTCTGTTCAAACTAGTTTATATTAAATAAATGCCCTAAATTACTAAATTACTCTCTACAGAGTCCTGTGCTGCTCACAAGTGTCATGGAAGCTTGGGGAACCAAACCTTGTGTATTCAAAGTTAGCCTTTTAAAATAATCAACTCCATTACACTTCTCCCAAGGGAAATTCTCATTCACTGATGGGAAACCTGAAAAATAAAGGGTGTTCTATATGAGTTAAACAGTGGAGCTAGACCACACACTAATTTCACTTAGAGGCTGACTTTTGGGCTGTTGAAAACAGTGGGATGTGTTAAATGTGATAAAATGTGTCACCTTGAGTTCCACAATAAAAACAGATCTTAATGTATATTGAGGTTCAGTGTCTGAAGCAGCATTATACTCACTAGGATTTGGTTTCTCATTACAAACCTGCAAAGCCTCAAATCTAGGTATGCCTTTAGCTGTCAGATTTCTTAATAATCATGAAACATATTGTGTTGAGGCATGTGAGAATTTTATTGTTCCCTATACAAATATCAATTCTGACAGAATAAAGAAAAAAAACACCACAGCTTTTTCTCGGTAGTTGGATTTCACATAAACATAAAATATTCTTGCAAAGAGATTATAAATTTTGCATCAGCATGAACTAGAGATCAGTAATCAGTAAACAAAGCCTGGGATTAAATTACATTAAACAGAAGATGCTTTTACAGGTAGAAAACCCCAAATATGTTTCAGTGAGTTTGTGCAGGTGTTAATTTTTGGTTTGTTATGTTTAGTGTTTGTTACTAGGTCTTGGAATAGTGGGATGATTGCTTTGAAACCCCTGGAGAGAGCCAGATGACAGAGTTCCAGAAAAGCTAAGAACCTTTCTAAACAAACACACTCCCTGCAGAGAGAATCAGAGCTGTTGATCTTCTCAGCAAAAACACTACCTAAATGTAGCCACAGTTAATTATATCCTGTTGACAGGAGGCACCTAAAGCACCATGCATTTTATCATCATGCAATAGCATACAAATGACAAGTTTTGACAAGTATCTATTTGTTGTTTTCAGAATTTGCATTGAATATGACAAGTGTACTTTGACTATTAAGTCTCAGTGCTATTTAGTCAATTATCCTTTACTTCTGAAGTTAATTTTAGATCAGATAAACATGCCCAGATCTGCGGCTTGTGTGATATCAATAAAGCTTTCAGGTCTTAGGCAGAACATTAACACAGTGGTTGTGTCCAAAGCTATAAAACACTTGATCAATGCTTTTGCATCCACAAGAAAATTTGAAATGGAAGAATTTTGTCTCATGCTATAAATTCATTCAGTTCAGAAGAACAATATCATTGCCCTTCCATTTGGATATCATAGCTCTCTCCATTAGTTCTGAATGTTGTTTTTTCCCATTTGAGCATTTATGGTATTAGTTGCTATCAGAGTTTGGTATGAATTTTTAAACATGTTTTTTATCATTGGAAAAATATGATTTCTAGCTCAGTGATCTGCATTCTAAGGAAAAAAAAAGGAGTTCAAACCCAAATCCCTCTTTCCTGAACTAAGATCAATTTTAATAGTCATTTAAATATGGGTCTGTGAATCAAAATACCATGACACAGTGTATTTAACTACTGAGAGTCAAACAAGATCAGGAAAGGTAAGCCCAGGTAATTTAACTTTTTGGCCTAAAGAATTCTTTCAGAAGAGGAACAGAGCAGGTTAACAGTGGAAACAAGCCCACGGATTCAAGAGGATTTCATGGACAAGTTAACTTCCAGAATACTGTGGTCAATCCAGCACATTATTTTCATATTCCTTCATGTGGAAATTAAGATCTGAAATATATAAATAAATTGTCCTTAAGAATGCAGAATTATTTCTGCAACAGAAGACAGAAAATATATCTAAGCTTTGTCAGGCAGTTCTAAGCACCTTGGGGTATTGCTCCTAAAATATTCTTTTGAATTTTTTATTTAAAATCCCATTGTCATAAGATTTCTAAGATTTTATGTCAATTTCATGCAGTCATGGGTTCTTTTCTTTTTTCCCCTCTGTATTCTGATGAAAACAGAATGTGATATTGGTGACATGGATGACTAAAAGAATAATATTCATGATCAAAGAACCATTTTGAGACTAGAAAACTCAGACTCATTTATTTATTTTTAAGACAGATATGCAGAAAAGCGGAGGAAGAGGGAAAATTATAAAGATTAAAGAAATAAAGTACTGCTCTTTACCATATTGAATATAAGAAAAACAAAATAAAGCCTCTTTCAACCACAAGCCCCTCTAAAACACTAAAGTCCTCTCAGTCCCTAAGAAACACTGAAATCGATGGACTAGGTTAATTTACTATGCAACTGGTGATTTTTGAAATGTGGAATTATTGTAAAGCAAAATAAAATCCAAATCAAACCTAAACCTGAAAAATACCAGTATGGACAATTGTACGTAAAAAAATCCAAATGAATACATGGTGATAAAAGTCACCTAGAAACAACTGAAGCACAGAAGTCCCAGGAGGAGATGTCCCTGTTTGCTGTTGTTGCCAGCCTGAGCAATTCTCTCTGGAAGGTAAACATGCTGTACACTTATGTAGCAGAAACTTATGCTGTGTGTAAAAATCAGTACTTTTCAGAGTTTACACTCTCCTCTAAAAGCTTAAACTAGAAAGGTTGTCCTCACTGTCAAGCATTGCCCTTGAGATTCCAACCTTACTTGTGGTAAAGCAGCAGGTGATTCTCCTTTATGTCCTTCCGAAAAATAATCTTAAATGAAAGGTCAATAAGATGGATATCTGTCAACTTACAGAAGTTGACAAGCACATACAAATCTACACTTCCAAAAATAAAATCAGCTTCCCCAAGTGCTAGCATTCAACTTGTTTATGTTTTATCATATAAATATATTTAATATGTTAATATATTTAAACCAAATGTTTAGGAGAATGTGGTTTCAGTTCTGACTAGGACTTACACTGTCGTAAAAAATCTTGTTTCAGTATTTCTGATGGGCCTCAAAATCAAATATGCTGAAAAATTTTGTTTACTGCAGGTTCTCCAGTTAGAGTTGGAGTTGAATCTAGGTTCAGATAAGTTTCAGATAATCATAAATATTTCAATAACAGAATTGAAATACTAAGGCATTTATCATTCTCCAATCACATTGATCTCAGGTGAAAGAAGTGTATCTAATCTTTTAAAGACCATATTTTATGGATCTGTTTTCTTGTGTTACAGACAGATAAGTTTTAGGGATTTCTGGCTTTGTTCTGCTGTTTCTGCTAAAGGTACAATTGAAACATTGTTCAGTTCAGTGTGCCAGAAATTAGCACCTCCAAGTGCCTGTGGGCAATTCTTCTACAGTGGTAATTGTGCTGCTCATAGAGCAGCTGAATCTGATAGAGAGGTCTTGCACTCCAATGTTGGCTTTAGCTATTTTCCCAAGTGCTTTTCTTTCTCTATTTTTAAAAACACATTTGTGGTTTAGAAAGATACAAGCAAACAAGGCTAAAGGATGCACCAAAGATCTCTCTGCAGTAGCGACAGGCATGTTACCACACAATGGTGGTTTGCTGAGTATTTCCACTCTTGTTCTGTAGAGCAGGATCCAACAGAAACAGAATAGGCAGCAGATTTTAAGTCAATATTTTAAAACCCTTACCTTGTTCTCGCTTGCCCAGTAACTGTTTCCAAGGAAACAGAAGGAGAAGCCGGAACCAGTAGTGAAACAGCAATAAAGGATCACCAGCCCTTCATTGCTGGCTTCTTTCCTGTTTTTCCAGCTCCTGAACTCACATTTAACAAGGCTCCTGATAGTTTAGAATAACATAAAAAATGAATATAATTTTATTCAACACCTATTTGCATATAAACAAAAAGGAGTTGGCAACACAGCTGGTTTTCAAGATGGAGGTTTTTAACTGGCCATGGACTGGGGAATGGAGTTTGAAATGGGAGAACATATGGACCCAAGAGATAATATTTTGGTATGTAAGTCAGAGAAAATTGTAGCAAAACAGTATTAAGGACTCTTCCATGAAGTACAAAACAGAAATTGGAAGAGAATTGCAGACTTAATTATTTATTACTTTTCAAGTGTTGTTTACTTTCCAGATGTCTCCAGGCTAACTAGGCGGATGTTTTTTCAATTCTCACCTGTGGTGTGCACACTATCTAAGATGAAATATAGGGATTTATCAAAACTTGACCAGTTCAGAGTCTGCTGAATTTTCAAACGAAATGCAAGTTTAGGAATTATGTTGCAGATTGAGCTTCTTGGTGTGCACAGGACAAGGTCAGCAGTTGCTCCTACAGCACCTGTACTTCCAGAACAGACACTGAATATCAGAAAAACTGTTGAGACATTTTACTGAACAAATGGTGGTTTTTTCAGATTTCTTTTTTAAGGATAATTATTTTCATACAGAACAGCTATTTGCTATTCCTCTCACTACATTTGGCTAAGGAAATTTATCTTTCCTTCTATGTTACAGTGCACTGTACAAAGTTAAACAAAAGATAAAACAAAGTAAGTAAGAATTAAAATATTTCTAGTTTGGTGGGTTTCATGGTAGTATGTGTAGTTATATATGACAACTAAATTAAATGTAGGGATATCAATGGATAGTGAAAGAAGAACTTTGCACTTCAGCTAAACACGGAGATGTCTATTTGCTCCCAAACTGGACTTTAAATTTTCATCTTCAGTGATTATTAATGAGTCAGATTTGCTCCTGGCTTCTGAAAGCTGAATTCTGTTTGACATAAGACTGCTACAAAGATTGGACTACTCTTGCCTTCACACAGGAAATGGAATGCAAGACAACAATGTGGTCTCAACTGCAATAAACCAATGTCAGAGATAGATAGATAGATAGATAGATAGATAGATAGATAGATAGATAGATAGATAGATAGATACCCAAGCAGCAAAAGAACTTAAAAATATTATCTGACCCCCCCCCCAATAGCAATATTGTATCTATGAGAATCAGACCTTTTCTGCAGCATGAAAATTCCTGGAGCCTCATGAATATTCCAGTCTTGTTACACCAGAACTGTTGCTTTCCCAATCCTTTCTAGGGATGCATTGATTTGCAAGTAGATAATAAGCCTGATTCACAGAACTTAGTTTCTAATTTATGTATCCCACCCTCTCTTATTTCCATTTATGATTATGGGAATCAGCTGTGCTTCTTCTACCTTTGTTTTGCTCTAAGAATTTCAAAGTATTCAACAAATATTCTTTTAAATTCTAGTTTCTGTTCACTAGTTGTGTCATAGGGACTCATTTGTAATGGATTCTGGAACACTTCAGCAGTTTGTCCAGATCAAAGACTTTTTCAGATTTATTTTTATTATATATCCTTTGGCTTCATGTAAAGTCCAAAAACCATCAGCCGGTTCATAGGAGCAGTGACAAGGACATTGGGCAAAACACCTCATAATAATAAGCTTCTGTGTCCTGCTCCTAAGCTGGAAGATTCCTATGGAGGAGGATAAAATGCAAACTGCATCTTAGAAAGATGGCAATTTATATTTATGTGGTTAGAGGTACTGGCAGTATTTTTTATTTACTTTCATCCAGCTGATTTGCATCTTCCTTGACAATGTTCAAGAAATTTGTATTTTACTTTAAGTGGAAGCCTAAAAACATCTATAAATTCACTAGTATTTATCAGACTATGTTAACTTAGGGAAGTGTATTGAATTTAAGTTACCAGGTGTTGATAGTGTGTGTCCACAGCCTGGTCTCTGAGCAAAGGCCAGGACTGCCCCATGCTGGACACAGATTCAGGGTACAGCTGAGCACTTCAGCAAACTGGTGGCACCTCTGGGAAAATAAATTTAAACAATGTCATCAGGAGAAACAAATAGAGTGAGAAACAACCAAAAATGCAGCAGGAGAAGGTGCTTCAGGCACTGGACAAGACCATGGAGAAGACTGCAGGTTGTGGAGCAGGTTGTTCCCCTGTAGCTCATGGGGGACTATGACAGAGCAGATACCTACACTGCAGCCCACAGAAAATGCCACAGCAGAGCAGGTGGGTGGATACTCTTGAAGGAGCTGTGGCCCATGGAAAACCAATTCCAAAGAAGGGGGAAAGTGTGCAATAATATTCTGGTTTTGCCTGGGGTAGTTAATTTTATTCACAGTAGCTAGTATGGTACTGGACTTGGAATTTGCCCTGAAAAGAGTGTTGATAAAATTGAAATATTTTTGTTATTGCTGAGCCATTTTTTCACAGGATCAGGGTTTTTTCAGCCTCCCACCCCCACCAGCAATGCAAAAAATGTTGAGAGGTTACGTAGCTGAGACAGCCGACCCCAAGTGACCCCTGGTATATCCCACACCATATTGCATCATGTTCACTGTGTAAAGCTGGGGGAAGGAGGAAAAGGAAGAGTACAGATGGAGGTTCAGAATGATGGTGTTTTCTTCCAAAATCATTGCTGCACACAATGGAGCCAGGCTTTACTGAAGATGGCTAGAAACCTGCCTGGTGATGGGAAATGGGAAATTTCTTGTTTTGCTTGGCTTACATGCACAACTTTTGCTTTTCCTATTAAGCTGTCCTTATTTCAACCCACTTGTTTTCACACTTTTATGCTTCCCACCAGCTGGAAAACTGAGCAAGTGGCTCTGTGTGTATTAGTTGTGGTCTGGGTTTAAATCACAATATCTAGAAAAAAACAGAAAAACTACTGTAGGTTGACTGTAGTCCCCCAGGTCCTACTGCACCTCTGGGTGGAGGCAGAGTCATGCAGAACAAAGAGAAGTTGATCCATGAAGAGGTGGGAGGATATTTGGAAAGCTGTTATTTTAATATTCATCTTTGTTTCTCAGAACCTAAACCTATTTCAGTCAGTCCTGAATTAATTTTTTTTCTTCAAGTCAAATATGGTTTGCCTGCAATAATAATTTGTAAGCTATCTCTCTATCTCAACATATTAGTTTTCACATCCTACTATCTCTCCTTCTACAACCAAAGAGGGAGAGTGAGCATTCATCTGAGTGTTTTAACTATTGGCCACAATTAATCAATCACAGGGGAAGTAAACACAGCAATGATACTAACTAAAAAAAAAAAAAAAAAAAAAAAAAAATTAAAAAAAAAAAAAGAGGAAGATAATATTTGAAAAATATAATTTTACAATGGTGGCTTTGAGTCTACTAATAAACTAGCATAGGTTAGCATCACAGGATCATATTTCTGATTCCAGTGGAAAGTTACTCAGCATGATGTGGTTGTCAATGACTAGAAAAACTGTGAATACTGTAATATCTGTTGAAATTCCTCCTGCTTTTATTAAGTTGCAGTTGGTACATAATCCACATAATTTGTAGGCCAATCAGCTTTATATATCTAGTTTTGTTAGTACATATATACAATGCATTTTGTATATATATGTGCATATATGTATATATATACACATATACAAAAAAAAGTTCTTTTCTGTATTCTAAATATTTATTATTGTTAAATACACACGTGAATTAAAATTAGTCAGGTTGAGTTCAGTGTTACTTAGTTATAATTATCTGTAGAACTAAACTATGTTTAGAAGATAATCAATGTTAGTTTAAACTCTAAAATACCTGTGATTAAATTATCTAAAATTTATTATTCTTATGTCTTAACTTATTGATATCCTGTCCTTCAAATGAAAGCAAGTGTGCGAAAACTCCAGGGTTTATACATTTTAAACAAACATGGTTTGACACAATTTCCTGCCCTTTTTTTTCCTCTTCAGTAAATTCATTTCATTTCTGTGTGTTTCCATGGAATAAGTGAATATAAGGGAATATTCTGTGAAAGGTAAGAGACCTTCAGGCATCCTCAGAGCTAAACACATTGCAAAGCAGGGAGTGTGAGGACTTAAAGAGAACCATGAACTGTCTCATTGTCTCACACTGTCCAAGAAGCAAGTACCCATAACAAGAATTTAAGATAAGCAGAGATGGCAAACAGGAAGGTGTCAATTCCAGACCTAAATGGAGGGGAATGTTAGGAATTAGCACACTGGATAAGATTTCACTGTGCAGACATGGAAAAGCACTGGTGCAACGACAGGAAGATTCCAGGCCTTGTGAGGCAGATCTGGGTGACCTATCTGGACAAAAATCCCCATCACAGCAAATTTTGACAAAGGAAGCAGCTGCTTATATACATGCCATTCCAAGTTATGGGAATGGCACCAATGCCTAATGGATATCCAGGACTTGGACTGTATAAATGTGGTACTTCCTGAAGAACATTTGGGAGCCCCCACCACTGAACGGATCAGGGAGATGGACTAACAGGATGTTGCAAAGTCCATATGGTGGTGGTATCTTTTGTTGAATATCTGTTTTTCTCTCTTTTACTCTCTTTCCCCCCTGCGCTCCTCCTTTCTATTCATCACTCTCTCTCTCTCTCTCTCTCTCTCTTTCTCTCTCTCTCAACCCCCCATTTAACATTTATTGCTAAATACAATCTGTACTATTGACTTTGGCATGTGGTCTCATTTGTGCATTCCTTTGGGCAGAGGCATCTCTTCATAAGCAGATCCTAACAGGCAGATCTAGATTCATAGTATAGCTCTCTTGCTAAAAATCAAAGCTTACTTGTTTTTCCTCTTACCAGATTATACACCTAAAAACTTTATGGAATAAACTGATTTTGCATTTCTTAGCCTCTTTGGCTTGGCATTGTTTTCATTGAAGGAAATCAGCCATTCTGCAGTAACCAAAGATTTAGGACTGTAATTAACAACACTTCATATTTCAAATTTTTAAATGCCCTCTTAACATAGAAGCGTGCTGACATGCATTACTTAAGCTACCCCTTTACTCTCATAAAAAAATCATCAAAAAATAGATAACACTTCAAAGCCACTACAAAAAGACATATAAATGTCTTCCTACAGTGATTAATCTAGTTACAAGAAAGTACTCCAAACAGACAATCTGAATACCTATAGGACAGGAAAGATTGAAGTCTATTGTAGCTGTGGTAGCAGCTACAGAAATATCTAGCAATGAGCAAGCCTTCATAATATAAGTAGAAATTATATATATGATATAAGTAGATATATATGATATAAGTAGAAATAAGTAGAAATTCTAAACCACACATGCTACTAAACCACAGTTTAGTAGCACCCACTTAAACATATGATTTTTTTGGTTGTTTTTTTTTTGTTGGAATTTTTTTATAGTTTGAAAATTGTACTAAGGACTATTAGATATTTTGCAAGTAGTTCTGAAGCACATTTATCACATCATCTTACAATACATCAGTTTTCTAGGATGTTCACCTCAAACAAATTAGGTAGAAAATTATCATACCTGAAATTTAATGTTAGAAATTATTTTCCCTCTTTTGCAAACTGCAAAAAACATTATTTACATTGCTTAGAGTTTATCAGTCCAGTGGGAAAATGTATTCTCACAATTCTCCCAGTGGTTTTGAATCATGTAAACTGTAAACAGTTAGGACTTGGGGCAAAAGGAGAACTTAGTGACCACAGAGTGATCATTATCCTCTTGATTCTTCAGAGGAAGCATCACCTGAGAATGGAGCATATTCCGTGTTTGTACAGAAAAGGTTTTCCACTCATCAGCCCTATTACCATTTGGGATGTTAGAGATTATCTTAGACACTTATGTTGAGCTGTCACCAGACATATGTGAACACCACTTTTAAGTAAGACTAGATATCTACTTAGGAGTAACAAAATTGAGACTGTTTGAAAACTGCAAGCTAGAACACTAAACCCCAGTTTGGCATTCCATGGTGTTCTCTAGAATTTAAGCAATGTCCTAGTTATAATGCTCACGAGGAACAGTTGCCAAAAAAATAAAGAATTCCTTGGCTCTCTTATCTTCCTCAGAAAGAAGAACTTTACATTCTGTCTTCTGCCACTGCTTTTACACATTAAATCAATCCCAGATTCAGTTGTTTTTATTAGAAAACTGGAATTCAGCTCAATAATAAAGACACATGGATATCTACAAGTAAGGTGGTATCGAGTAGTTGGAGAAATTAGCAGAGCTAGTGAAAAACTAAGAAACCCCAAAAACATCTCAGCTGAAAAGGTCTCTGAAATTCCTTGGGTTCAGAACCTGGATTGCTATATCCATGGTCTGGAAATGCAGACTGCTTCCTCGTGTGAACATACCCAGGAACATCCCTATCAGGCCAGTGCAAGGGTCTGCTCCCCCCAGGTCAGTCACTAAGGGCAGCTGCAGTGGATCCTGCTCCAGGACACATCCCACAGCATCTAGCAAGGGAACTGGGCTGGAACTGGGCTCAGGGCATTTACCATGGCCAGTCTGAAGGCCAGTAATTTCTTGGCAAGACTTTGGTGACAGGGCAGTGCCAAGGTTCAGACAAGAACCATTTTTGTGGACTGGAACCAGGCAGGGTCCACAGGACCCGTGACCAGAGCTAGGTAGGTAGTGATAACAGAGCTCATATAGGGACTAAGCATAACAGACTCAACAGACTGACCAAATATAAGTAGTAAGACACATGTGGAGTTCTTCAAGAACTGATGTGTCTTCCTTTACTTTCTTCAAAATGGCTTTTATCAACTTTCTGTATTTGGGATTAAATGATATCCCAGAAAACTGAGGTACATTCTGTTGTTAGCTAACATGCAGACAGGAATGTAAAAGTCATAGGAGCAAGGGAGTGCAGGGTTACAAAATTCTAAATCTTGCCTAAGGATGGAATTATGTGATTTTGATTTAAATATATTTTATGTAATTTACATTTAAAAATGCTAAGCCTATATCTATAATGGTTGGAAACATTTAATTTTCTCACCAAGACAGACAGAAAATACAGATACAAAATATGCACTCAGACAAACATGCATACATAACATTTTTGGTTGCCTAGGATTTGGACTTCTTTCCATTTACCACAGACAAGATTAGGTATTTATCTGAGTTGACATGGATTTTGTTGCTGGGGCAAATTATTCTATTTTAAATGATGTTAGACCTTACTTTATCCATACTTCCATACTCAAAGCAAAAAGGAAAAAAAACAAGTAGTATATGTTCGTGTTTACCTGCAAGTATTTGTCTGATTATCTTTAAAATAGCAAGCAATGAGAGATAATAAGATTTTTTTTTGTGTGTTTTGACCAAAGTGTGTCTTCCTTTCATTTTTCTCCATCTTCATGAGCAATCTTCTTTTGATTTGGGAGTAATGCAATGTGACAAGATAGCCACCAGCCATGTCAAGCTAAGCTAGCAGTTTCAAATGATAAAGTATTTTGCAAAACATGTTTAAAAATGCATGCAAAGGTTCCTACAAAATGTGACACCTTTTACTGCTTGCAATGAAACTGCAGTGATCAGAGCTGGCCTTGTATTTCCATATGACAAAAAGCCACATTCCTTGTTTTTCCATTTTGTGCATTTTTGCATAAAGCATGAATGTCTTGGAATGTCTTGTTCCCCAGCCATCAATAAGCATAAGATTGCATTTTCAAGATTTAATCTTTAAGCTCTTCATAATGTATGAATTTAATTTTATTTTGCAATTTGATAATTGGTGTGGATCCCATCTGGTGCTGTGGTCACAGATGGCCTTGGCAGTGGCAGGTGGTGGAACAACAATGGGTCATTGCTGAAGACAGAACTGCAGGTGCCCAGCATAGGCACAGACAGCTTTTCCTCTCAATATATTAGGCTCAGGGAGTCCTTTTGTTGTTGAGAGATAACCATTAAGGTTCTCCGGATAACTTCTTATATTCCTCAAACACTGCAATTGTTAGCACAAGTGAAGTGTCACTACATGACAGCATTGAAATTCTCTATTCTGGGTCAGTCTAAGAACACTATATGATCAGCACATCAAAAAATGTTTACTAACCATCTTTTCCATTAGCTTTACCTAATGGAGCTTGTGCTTAGTTAAGATTTAACTCTGAAAGCTATGAAGTAGTCTTAGATTAATATTTATTATATTCAATATCTGCTTGGAATGAGACTTACCTGAATATGTTCTCTAGCTTGTCTAATGTTGACAGCAATGTAATAAAATAGATGTTGATATAGCTCTAAGAAAATAATTGGCTTATAGAAAAAACAAAAAACCCAACATATTTCAAAATTTTGTGTTGCTATATTTTTTCTTGATTGAAAACTCACTAATATTAGGTACTAAAATCCTATTATTTCTTGAAACAGCCCTCTTCTAATTAAAATATTTCACAGTTTATTATCAGGTTTAAAACAAGCAAACGAACACACAAATTTGAGTGATTATAACTGATCAGAACGAAACTCATTTCTTTGTCAAACTACTGTAGTTTAATGCAAATAGTAATTAAATTCTGATGCATATCTAAGGAAAAAATTACACTTTCCACATTAAGGAAAAAGTTATTTTGTTTTGCAAAATAAACAGTTATCCCCAAATATTTTTGTGGTGGGCAATACAGCATTTCTTCTCTACTCTGTGAGAGGGTTTATTTTTCATTTAGACAGTTAAAATTTCATCTTGTGCAACCAAATCAGTCACACCCTGACTTTGGTGTGATGGCAAATGCTTTCTTTCCTAACATACTGTCATATTGCTCACAGCAGTGAGTTTAGTCACCTCTGCAAGTGATTCTTCAGAGTAAATCTCTTAGACAACTAAAATGAGGTAGGTTTGGAAATCAGAGGGAGGAAAATATAAAACATATTCTAATAGTTGAAAATCACAGATTTTGAAAAACTTGCAGGAAAACAGAATTGTTTGTCTGTTACCACTGGTAGTGCTTCCTGTAAAAATCCTCCTTCTGTGATATTAAAACAATATCCACAGAAAATTAAATTATTAGAAATTTCAGAAAGAAATATATAGACTAACAAACATTTGTCTGTGCAGATGCAGTATTGTGGACTGGTTTTCCAAATCAATGTCCACGTAAAATGTACCAATAAAATAAGATTAAAAATATTTAAAAGAAGAAACCAGACCACAAAATTTGTTGTGTCTTTTTAGTTACTTTGAAATACTCAGCCTGTCACCATATAAAAAACTATATTAGCTTGATACTTATAATCCTATTACTTATTGCTAAATTATTATTACTGATGTTTGAAAAAGAGATATTTTTGTCTCTGTGTGAGTCCGTATTGGGGAGATTACCTTTAGACCTCAGTTTGTGAGAATCTGAGAATCATGGCTGATGATTTAAGGATTAAGTAACAGGGTAGCCCCCTTATTGAGCTCAGGGATAAAGGAGAGGTGTGTGTCTTCAGGCAAGAAGGCTCAGTGGGAAAATTAAAATGCAAAAGGAACTTAAGGTTGCTTTTCTTACTTCAAACAGCAAATAAAATAGACAATGCAAAATGTGTCTAAATAGAATTATTTATCTTTTTCTGCACAAGCTCATTATTAAGTACCTTACCTTCTCAACATTTCCCCATATAGAGATGTATTACATACATTGAAAGATTAACATTGCATAGCTGCAAGTACTGCAGAATGTGTCCCCTAGAGACATTTACTAAAAAAATGGCAGTGTTTTCATGTAAAATAAGCCTTAATTTTTAAACATTAATACAACTTTTTTGCATACATGTACATTGTATAAGAGTTAGATTTTGATTACTTTATTCCTACATCCTCACAAATGAAATCATACAGCATTATCAGAAAGATGGTCTAAGCTACAAATAAAAATTCACAGGCATGCTGAAGCTCATTTGATTCAAAAATGTTGTCAGAAAAAGCTGAGCTGCCAACAGTGATTTCAGCAGGGGAAAAAAAAAAAAAAGCAGGAAGACAAATTAAACCTTAATTGATTGTTCAGAAACATCAACCTGAATGTAGGTAGAAACACTCAATAATTGTGAGAACTTGAAAAAACAAGTGTTCATGATTTCTGCTGAAAATGGTGCACTGAGAATATGCTATGCATATTATCTGAAAATTTGAATCAAACATAACTAATGGTTTTGCATTTAATCCTTAATCCAAAGTATTGAAACAGAGGGAGATGGAGATGGATTTGTTACTTAAACTTAGTATGAATGTACTCTAACCTGAAAGTGGAAATAATTGACTAATCTGTCAAGAAAATCCATTTAAAACCCAACTGTGACATTTAGCTGCTCTTTCAGTGGTAAGTGGAAACACACTCTTGTTGATGTAGGACCTGTAGCACAATTGCACACCTATAAACTCTGCATAATTGGAGCCACAGTCTGTGTGGGGATTGTTCTAAATTGCTGTATCACTTTTCAGAAGTAACAATTGGTTGGGTCTTGAAAGGTCAAAAAGTTTTAATATGAAATGCAAAACTGTTCAGAAGAAAGCCAGGACATACCCATAACTCTAAAGGTTTCTGGTTCAATTTTCTCTTTCATTTTAATTGCTTTTTAAGGGAAGTTTGACATGTTAGAAAGTCCCAGTCAGAAAGGTGGGACTTAATTATTTAGTGCTACCTTTAGATACTGAAAGATTCTCCCATTTGAATAACAAACCAGTTGAGTGTGGAGAGCATTGTTTGGAAAAATAAATGGTAATTATTTTTAAAAAGCAGAAAATATATCAGAGACATGCAGTATAATTCCTTATATGTAAAGCTCAAGTTGAATGCAGTTGAAGTGTAGTTGAAATCCAAGTTTCAAGTTAAAATTTGGCTATGGAACTAAGTCTGTAACTTTTTTTCTGAAAAATGTCACCACCATGGAGGATAGCAACAGGGACAGTATCTAGGACATGGGAAAAGCTTGAGGGTAGACTGGAAGTCTTAATTTGTATATAACCTAGAATTACCTCAGAATTAGATTTTTAAGAATACTTGGATACTACAGGTTTACAAAACAAAAGAAGCTAACCAACAAAACACAACCCTCAAATCATCAAAAGAAAGAGTTGTTAAATAAATCTAAATAAATCTAATCTAATAAATCTAATATTAATCTAATTAAGGGATTTGACTACTGTTTCAGCTGGTGAGCAGTTTTCACTTTAGAATACAGGGCAGGATTCAGTTACCTTACACAGACATTCACTTTCATTTCAGAAGAACCTGGATCTCCCACAGGTGATAAATCTTTTATTCATGTTCTTTGTGAGCACTTTGGATATTTAAGGTCTCCCAAGTGACTCTGGAGCCTACGTGGAGGCAATCAAATGAGGTCTGCTTGCCCAGCTATTTATGCAGCAGCATTTCTCAAAATAATGGGTTGCACATAATCAATCTTCACTTGCCTTCTCTCTACATCTGGTGCAATACAAGACATTGTATCTCCTTTTCACTGTTTTCTGCTTAAATATTCTCATACATGCTGTGCTGTTAGATCATATCTTCAGGTTACAAGAGTAGTTAATCTGTGCTGAGCTGCCTTGCCCACAGGCCTCAGAGATATCCACTTGTAAATTATGCAAATTATTCAAAAGCAACTATCATTCACTTTTATCTCACATTTAAAAGGATACAACTAAATGAAGAATTAAACTTTTGGCTGTCATTCTTTTCTCTTGTTGACAATAGTTCACCTTATTCTGCCTTGCTAGATGAAATTTTCATCTCCTTAACACTTGTGTCCACTTCCATCCGTTTGAATATGAGTGGCAAGAGATGGATGACTTACATTTTCTCTTCCAATGCCCATTGATTTTCTCCTTAGGTTCCTGGGGTCATCTCCTAGACCCCTCACTGCTCCACAGCTGACACTTAGAGGTGCTCTCTGCAACCTGACCTCAGCAGTACCTGTACTCAGGGATGCAGTACATACAGGAAGGAAATAGACTTTTCTTGGACATGCTGCTTCCATATCAGCAGCAACAGGGAGTTGACAGCTTTTGTATGAAGACATTTCCTTGGGTGCTTGAATCACAGGAAAAATGTGGCATACACTTCATTTTCAGAGAGAATCAAGAGTAATCTTCACTCTCTTCCTCTGCATGACTCAAGTCCTTTGGAGCAAAGGAGCAAATTATCCCCAGGATAATTACAATCCCAGGAATAAAAGGAGCCATTCAATGCCAGAAGTTAGTGAAGGCACTGGACAAACCAAAATTATTTCTCATCTTTTCCCTAAACCATCTGAAATCAGGTATACAACACAGAGCTCACCACTGGGTATCAGTGAGCTGAGGTGAAAACTCACAGAATCCAGGTGAAAGCAGGTGAGGCCTCAGCCTTGCTTTTCCACAAAAATCTCCTTTCTTATCTATGCCACCCTGTATAAGTAGGCAATATGTGAGCACCACTGAAATCTGTCAGAAAAGAAACCATCAATTCTGTCCCATTACATTAGTTTTCAAGTCAGGAGTGAGGGATATCACCCTAGACACTAACACAGCTGACCTAGATAGAAGAAACGAAATATATATTTCAATGCATTTTTGCTTTGGAAGTTTCAGGTGTGAAAAATTTAAGGGAACTAATTAAAATTACATTTATGCAGACCAAGCCAGGACATGTACTCAGAACATTCAGAAACTAAGCATAGAAGATGATTTTTCATTAATACTAAAATAACTAATTCCTGATTTTAACAGGAAATACAAAAACAAAGTGTACATAATTTTTTATGCTTTTTACAAAATCTAAGACACCTAGAAATATGTACCAAAACATAGAGATAAAGGATGTGGAATGATTTTGTGGCTTTTTTATTATGGGAATTTATATTCATTATATCTGTTTATAATATTGGTAACATCCTGAATTAACCAATGGCTTGTACAGTTTCTCTCTTACTTCTTAAACTGGTTGCACTGCTCAGAGTTGTATTCAAATAGCAAAGAGAAAGGAACACATATTTCTGTCTCCATTTCTTGTTTGAAAGAATCAAACTCTCAATTTCTGTGAGAATACAGACTTCTAATCAAAAGTCAGGAGGAGTCTCAAATTTGGAAGCAATCAAGAACATACATAAGCATAAAAATAAAATGTCTTATTTTTTGTTTATACTAGTAAAAAAATTGATCTGTACTTGAGCAGTTAGCAACCAAGCAAATGAAGCTTATTGACCATGGTTTTAATTAACAATAGATTGTGAACAATTCTTCCCATGGTTTGGAGATGAAAAGAAGAAATTTATTAGTACACTACAGCAAATTACTTCTGCTGATTTAAGTTTAACTGTTGCTTTCATTTATTGTGTATGGTGAAAGAAGAGGTTCATTAAAGCACACCAGAATTCCAGAGACATTTTATTATTTTTGTCTCTTATTTCTGTTACCTTTTCCCACCAAATAATGTAAAAAATATATTATTTTATCTTCTTTACCTGTCTTAAGTATGTCATCCTACCTCCCCAATAAAACTAACATAAAGTCTAAGTCCCACTGAGCTGCTATCTAAACTGTTAAATTAGGGCTTAAATGGCACTGATTTCCAGCTCTTATGCAGTCCCTCTGCACAGAGGGAGGGAAATCAAAGACAATTTTACTCAGTAAGATTAGAATTTTATCCTGCTAATTAATTATTTTGAGATTTAGAGACTTTTACTCCTGGCCACTGATTATCCAGCTGTGCACTTTGCTTCTATGCATTTGTTCTCTTAATTGATGTTTGTACAAATAAAATAGTCTTAACTAATAATTTAAAATGTAGCAATACTTTTCCTACAGTATGTATATCTTATGTAGATCCTATGCAGTCTTCTGTTGTATTCCAATGTTTTATATTGGTGTTGACAATTATGCAGTGGTCAAGGAAATGATAAATTATTCAGGATGTCAGTACACAAGGCACAGTTAAGAACCCTGTGAGATTTTTTCAATGCCGTGTTAATTGTAATTCAGATGCATTCTATAAAAAATTATGATTTTCATCACTGATGTCAGTTTTTCAGCAGATAAACAGAAAAGCAATTATATTGCTTGGCTATAAACACTTGCAAACTTGCTGAAAGTAGGGTGATTTATTTCACTACATGGATGTATTACTGCTGTCTTTGCACTGCACTGCTCTAGACACTGAATAACCATCCACTATACTGTGGTGCACTCAAAACCTCAAAAAAACCTTAAAATGGACACAGTTGCTTGTCAGCCAGGTTATAGGAGCTAAAGAAGAGGCAGCCTTATTTTCTTCCACAGTAATGAGTATTCCTTTTACCTTTATATAATTTTTTAAGATCTCAAAGATCTTTGTGTTCAAAGACATTAAGAGATGAGAAAGGGGGAGAAAAACTGTCTTAGTGGTCCATTGTGATTATACATCCTGGAAGTGGAATTATCCATTTCTAAGCTTCCTTTCTTTACTTAGTATACTTTTGAAGAAAAAAATTAGATTGGCATTCTTTCAAAGAAAACAGGGCTAAAGTATGAATTCTTCAACGCATAACATCTGAATTTAAAGTTTTAGATAAGACTTATAATTAAAAGTTGCATTATTACTGACACTCTGTGCTTCTGAACCTTAGTCACCTCCTGCTGACTCTTCCTTAAGACACATTACTTTCAGGCTGGAAGCCTCTCTAAAAAGCAACCTGTAGGGTTCCTTAATTGGCCCAGTTTAACTTGGAGTGTCAAAGTAGGAAAAGTGGAAAGTATAACCAAGCTGTTATACATTTGTTTCCCTTAAAAGGCTGTTGTGATGCTTGAACAAACTGCTAAATACGTAGATTGTACATCTCAATCAGTTGTTAAAATACAAATGGCATTTCTATGTCTCATTAGTTAGAGGAAACTTAGGAATCATGCATGCTTGGATGCTAATGTACTTATTTTTTCATGGCACTCATAAAATACAGGCAAACCCATGGATTTTAAGGAGTCCAAATACAGATTTTTGCTCTGTTCCCTATTTCTCCCTGTTCTGTCTGCCGACCAGCTGTTGAGCAGCTGGACTGTTTGCACTATCAACTTCTTCCTTCATTTCTTTTCAGTTCAGCCTACCTTTCAATAAGTTTAAACAATAATGAAAGCAGTATATATAATTTCCTAAAAATTCATGTTTAGTTTCATTACAAGAACAAAACATAATAGAGAGTTTTGAACTCTCTATTTGAAGGCAAGAACAAAGGCTGGCCTAATATCTTCCTTACTCTATTTCTACTCAAACTTTTCTATCTGTAAATTAATGAAATTTGGCCATGAGAAACTCATTTCAGAATACTCATCACAGCTCTGACTGAAGAAATTCTAAGTTTCTAAGCTACTTTCTACCTGACCTTTCTACCTCTTCCTGTTTAAAAGTAATAGTTTAATTACTGGATTTTTTGCTTTACACAAGATCAAATCTATCACAGGTAGTTAAATCTATTTGTTTTCCCTTTTGCTGTTGAAAATAGAAACAAAGGAAGAAATCTCCTCAGGCAAATAAACAAAATTTTCAGATCAGATATATTTTTTTATCAGAGTGAAAATATCATTATTCACATAGTTCCAATTATGGAAAGGAAGTACCTCTGACTTTTGAACCTGGTTGTAATTTAACATTTTACTGTACTGCAGTAGTTACTGGAAGGTAAATTTAGATTTGTCTTACAGTTTTTTTCCTTGTTAAGTAATGTGTGTTCAGTTTCTATCTGAAATAGTCTGGTTTCACATTGCAGCCATTGGAATTTCTCACATTGGAGATTCTTCTATTATTTGAATTCTCTTTTCTGACTTGGTTATGATCTATGACCATGGCAACACATAACCTTTATCTGCTGCCTTTTGTCAGTTCTCAAAAGGAATATTAACTTGTTTAGCTCTATCACTAAATCTAATAGATTCAAATGATGTAGAGTATAACAAACAGTATTTGCAGTATATCCATACTAAGAAACAAGCACATCTTACACATCTAAAATAAACTTTTTTAGCTTTTTGTGCTTAATTGTTCAGCTGAAAAATGCAGAAAATAATCTATTTTATCATGCCATTCTATTTCTTTTTGTTATTATCTTTTATACGAAGAACTAAAAATGCCATTAACATGTCTTAATGGGAGTAATTTTTTTTACATAATAACAGAGAAATCACATTTGTCTGCACAAATGCAAACTAGAATGGTGTAGAAATATCACTAAAGAGAATGTCCATTTTGCCTTTACTGATTTTAGATGCACATGTCAGCGACACTGTATGCATTCTATCATTTGACTTCTATAATCTAATGACAGAATTGATGATAATAAAAAAAATAAAATAAAATTAAAGTTCCTTTAAAAAGAAGTGGTGAAAAATATGCGTGGTAAGTGGTTTTGGGAAGATGAACCCATCATTAGAAAAATTCTATAGTGAAGGCAAAATTTATAAGCAATCAGAGGCCTTTGGAAATAAGGTGAATTAATGAAATCATTCCTATTGACACAGATAAAGATTCATTGGAGAGAGACTACAAATGAAGTTTCACTTTATGTACTTTCTAGGAGAAGATGAAATATTTCAAGGAATACCTCTTCCACTCTCTTCTGTCTTGGAGTACTTATGTGGTCCTTAAGAGCCAAACTTATTCTTTAATGTCATAGGTCATATGAGGTGTAACAACTAAGCTCTTTTTTGTTCTCTAGTACCTACTCATAGAATGTGGGAAATTTTGCAAGGCACTTTAGCATGGACTTTTGCTAGCTTCCAGAATATAGAATTAGAGACTTAGTTATCAAGATACTGACATCTGGCTTTCAGTCCCTACTTAAACACTACTTGCTAATCTGTGCAGAGTTAAGTTACTTTCAGATAGCCTAAAGTTAGGATATACTCTGACACTGGGAAATGCAGTATTGAGTCTCATGATGCTGAATTAGATACTGAACATTTCCCCTTGTGTCTCTCCACTGCCTGAAAATTGAAAGCTTTTGCTTTCAACTCTATGGATCTTATTTTTCACGTCCTTTGGTTTTATTTCAAGTATTTTAGGTTCAATATTTATTGCCAGAAAGAATGGAAAGAAACATATTGGACAAAAATTTTCCCAGACAAAAAGAGATATAAGTAATCCTACATCAATTTTGTTCTCAGCCTTATGATTTTACAATATACTAAAGAAGAAGTTATTATAGTAGAATAACTACTTGAATCCCTTCTCTGTATTAAAAGAATGGGTTTTTTTCTGTTCCTGCTCACTAAATAACAACAACAGAAAAAAAAAAAAAATAGAAAGAGATGCCAATTCCTATTTTATGCCATGCAGGTATCTCATCATAGCAGACCAAAATGCAGCTTTAGGGGCATGACTGCTTTCTGCTCTCTGTAAACTAGTTTGGCACCACAATGAGAAAACAGAGCTAGAAAATACACATCCAGATGCATACTGTAATGTTCATAATACCTCTGGTGCTATATTTTGGATTGTATTTTGCACATTTTGTGATGATATTCAGTACCTCCAAACATTCAGATTTGAAATATCTAGTATAAAACATTCTTTTATGTGGACGTTGTGATGTGGTTTATGGAGTTAATAAGATTTTATTGACAACTGGATTTATTACAGATCTAAGTCCTTATATGTGGTATATTCAGGCCATACTGTCTTTTTCTTCTGTCTACCAAATCTATAAATAACAAAGGGAATGATTACTATGCAAGCCTGAGAAATGTTTTTTCCAAAGGTTTGCCTTGGAATTTCAGCGAGATTGAAGTACATATTTTAAGTAGGTGGGGACAAAGGGTAAAAACATTAATCACCAGCAAACAAAATACTAACATCACCAACACCACACAAAAAAAAAAAAAAAAAAAAAAAAAAAAAAAAGGAAAAAAAAAGAGTGGGGATCTCATTTTAGGAGCTATATTCATAATAAAATCTGAAAGAGCAGCCACTGGAGAATAATATCCATTCAATTTCTTTTTAGGGGTGTAAACACCTATGTATTGAAAAACTCCTATTGACATGGAACTATTAAGATTATTTAGCTGCATCTCTATGAGATTTTTTTTAACTTAATGTCTTTCTACCCATCTTTATTTAGTTATGTTTGCAGATGAATCTCCTCATGCAGTAATGCAGTATTATTGTTTTCAATTCAAAGAAAATAATTTCTTTAACAGCATGATTAAAAAGATATAAAATTCATTGAATCTATTATAGTTTATTGCTGGTCAGTGTCTTTGTTCTCTTGGATTTTTCTAATTAGTAACTTAAAAAAATGCAAATGTTTTTGGGGGGTTTTATCATGTTTAAAAATAGCACAGTGCAGACATAAAAGAACAAAGCAGCCTCACTTTCACAGACACAGTTTAGGATGTAATCAAACAGCAAGCTCTAAAGGAACACCTGCACTGAAACCTTGCCCACCTCCTCCTACTTATTCTCTGCTGGCAGAATTCCTGATCTGGCCTGCCAGCTCCCATCCGCAAGCAAGGACAGCTGCGAGGAGAAAGAAAGCTCATCTTCATCAAAACACTCTTTGAAGCTCTTCTGAGGATAAACATTCTTCATTTATTAACAGCTTAATGCTTTGATAAAAGCTCACTTTGTTAAGTAGTTTGCCTTTCAAGAGCTGCCCACGTAGATATTTGCATGATGTTCATAAGGACTTTAGGACAACATGGGATTGCCGGAAATATTGTCAAAGGCATAGAAATAAAAAAAGAGGCCATATTCTTACTAGAAAAAAAAGAGGAAAAATCAAAGGAAACTTATGTTCAGCAGGCTTTACCATTTTCTGATTTATCATAGTCCTGTATGGAAGTGCCATTATGTGTAATGCTAGAAAGCTGTCTGCTTGATTTTGAGGAAATAAATGCAAAGGAAAGTTTAATAGGGTGTATGCAGTTATACCTATAAGAAAGCAAAAATACAATTAGGATTTCAAACCCAACACTACTTATCATAATGGTCACTTGCACATACTGGGATAAAAATAAGCAAAAAAAACCCAAAAAACAAGGTACTGCTTTGCCATAAGTCATGCAACTGGTTTAAGTACTAAATTCTCCCAATGGCAGCAATGAGTGACTAAAATTCAGCATGAGTTCATAAATAACAAAATCTTATATGTTATAAATCACTTATATCTTTCCACAGTTGTCTTTAAAGTACTGCTGTTGCCTTCTTATCAGAGCGAAGCTGAAGGGCTGCAACATCCCAAAGTGACTTTGCAAATGACAGTTCAGTAGGACTATTCAACTGCATGAACTAAATCTCTTGCTTTATCTTGTTAGATTATTACTCCTTTCTATTCCAATTTGGGTAACTGACCAAGTAAGATCAGAAAGCAAAATATATGACCTACCATTGAAAAAAACTTGAAAGGACTAAGCACTGAGGAATTTAATTGAAGATCCACTATAAGAAGAAATAGGTAAAAAAATTTATTGAAATATTTTGCTACAAGTCCATAGGAAGTCAATGGAATTAGGGCCACAAATTTGACTAAGCACTGGAGCATCTTTCACATGCTCCAATGCTTCTTTTTTTCTACTGAGCAAAATTAGATTGATAGGTAATAGACAATAAAATAAAAATGTAACCTTTCCCCTTCCATACCCGAACCTCCCAAATATATTCATGTTTTGTATATATGAAAAAATATTATCTACTTGGAAAAGTTGCAACAGTTTTTCTTGGTTCTATAGATAGTAAATATGTTAATCTTCCTCATAACAGGTAAAATTATTGGAGTTATAATAATCATGAATGGAAAGATTACTTTTTCATTACAAAATACAAATAACCATGAAACATCTGATTTTCACTATTACTACTACTACTCAAAAAAAAAAAAAAAAAAAATGCTGTTTTATCACCTAAAAGATACCCCCCCGGGAAAATATTATAGAGTGTCTTTTCATTCCCAGAAGGAAACACCATAGTTAATTTATAGCATTCACTCTCAAAATAAGAAATTCTGTTCATTCAGCATTTACAAAGCTTTTAGGTCTACTACAGATGGAGTCAACTCTATCACTAATTTAACACACTACTTGTATTTGGTTAATGTTAGTTTTGGCAGGCATCCAGGGTGTTTCATACACCTGGGAAGAAAAATAAATCTACCAAAGTAATTTATATGGCAAAAAAATCTAATATCTGTCTTTCCAGTGTGAAGAATTACCTTGATAATGTGTCAGTCTTAATGCATTTTTCCCTAGAACTAGTCAATTTCTCACTAAAACAATATTTTAACATTCTTTAAAATGATTTGCCTCATTTTCATCATGCTTTATTTGTATTACAAGAAGCAATCAAAATCAAGCAATTCAAAATTAACAATTCTGCTGTCAGTTGTTTGGGGATGAGCTGGAGCTATTTAGTTGTGAGGGTCAACAATGACACTGTTATCTAGAACCATGTTCAAAGAACACACATGCACACAATTGCAGCAGGGGAATGTGTTGCCTCTGTGTTTCAATAGCAAACATTTGATGGCAGAGCACTGCACTCTTCATCTTTTCTTTTTGTAGGCAACAGAGTAAGTCAAATGGAAAACACCAATGGAGAAAAGATACTCAAACATTTTAGAGATTTCCTCTGGCTTCTCAAAGCTTTCCAGAGGAATCTGGAAGTCTGAAGATAGTCTGAAGGGTTGGAGTCCATGAGTCTCCCCTTTTGCCAAATATTTCTCAATGTAAGCTATATTTTCTATGATAGAGCAGTAAACTGTAACAGGTTTGAGGCACTAGCAGTATCTTTTATGCAATAAAATATAAAATTATTAGAATAATTACAATGATTATAATCTCTCTTTATTTATTTTTTTTTTTAATTACTGAATGACAGAATACGAATAAGTAAATTTTGTGCTGGTACAGCTCAGGATTACAAGGCAATGCAATGGAAGGAGACAGAAGGAGACAACATACAAAAATACATAGAAGCATGTAAATTCAGAGCAGAAAAGCAAAGAATACGTCCTTCAAATGAGAGTTTGTAGTGATTTTTCCCTTCATGGGGCTAATAGTTAAGATAAATATCGAGAAAATGTTTTCTAGCTTCTATCATACTTACCAGGCATATGAAGAGTAGTTTGAAGCAAGACCTGCAGATAAACGTATACAAATGCTGATGATCCTCGTTACTGACTTTAAAGAGACATTCTCTTTGAGTAAGGCTTCCTGTTAGTGATTATTGTGAAAAAATTCTGACTTTTAAGATGCAGAAAAGATCAAAAAATTTAAAAATTACTGATGGATAGCAAAAAACCAAATTATTAATGATGCAGCTAGAGAGAATGTGCAGAACTCAATTGCATCAAATTTTCTTTTGACAAATAATCTGTATATATAGGGTAAGAATATTACTTGAGTTACCAATACAACACCATAAACTAGTTGGAATTATTTCTTTTTAGATTTTTTCCTGAATATAAAATTTTCCAAACCAAAAAGTGTTATGGGAAAGAGCATACTTTTCCTAATTTCATTTCTTATTCCTAGAATAGGTTTGTTTAGTTGAAATTCAACAGAAAACCTAGCAATTTTGTAATTGATCAACAATTTTACGGGAAATGTATCAAATATTGTATAAACAGACATACAGGACATGGATTTAGTTTCTGAAACTGCTCCTGCAAAGCCAGCTTTTGTTCAGAAATAGTTGATTTCAATCTACTGACACCTCTTTTTACATACTACTTTCATCATTAGTCTGGTACTTTAATCCACTTTTTTCTGTATTTCCTACATTTGCTCCTCTCTGATCCATCTTGATTCCTCTTTTTCCTTCCTTTTGATTTTCTCCTCTAAGCACTCCACAATGTTACACAAATAACCACAATACCCTTAAACTGTTTTATAATAACATTTGTAGAATTACCAAGTATTTTTTGCCCTGCAACCATGATATGCCCTATCTCCCATATTTCAGTAGCACCCTAGATTGCAAGGCTTTCTGGAGACAGCAAATTTGCTCTCCTCAATGGGTTTCATACCAAGGCAAGAGGCTGCTCAGTCTTTGGTCTCTGATTTGGGTGCCACAGGCCCTCACCAGGATTGCTAGGTTTTCTCTGCTCATCACTGCTCTTCTGGTCTCCCTGGGTCTCTCTGTGATTAGGAAAAACATTGAAAAATGCCTACAACCCTGCTACATGAAAGAACTGTTGTCAAACTCATTGTCAGAAATGTGGCATCAACCCAGAAAAAAATGCATGAACAAAGACCTTGAAGTGTGTAATTTCAAGAATATTTCACCAAGTCAAACTATAGTAAAGACCATACTCTCTCTACAATAAATTTCTTAAAGGGCAAGAAGTGTAAAAGATAAGTCACATTCCACTAAGGGGAGTTGTGGGAAGTTCTTTGGAAAAGGATGCTCTAGGACAGAATTAAGCCAAATATGCAAATATTATACCTGAGAACCATTTATTGGTAACAAAAGGTGTGTTGCCTACTAAAGAAGAATAGGAAAGGCAGAAAATGAGTAAGAAAAAAGAAAAAGAATGAGAGGGGAGGCAGAGAGAAAAAAGCAGACATTACCCCAGTAGGTTGGGGATGCTGTGTACATCCAGCTGGCAGGGGGTGTGTGCACACTGGCTGCTGGGGAGCTTGTACAGCTCCCAGAGAGGCACAATCACATCACATCTCCCTGTACTTGGCATGGGTGAGTGCCAAGACACCTTGAGTCCTGTGCTTAGTCCTGGACTCCTTACTACAACAAAGATGCTGAGGTGCTGGAGCATGTCCAGAGAAGAGTTGGTAAAGGGTCTGGAACTGTGGGAGGATGGATTGTAAGGATAGTGCTGAAGGCAATCTCCCCTGATGAATTACAGCTGTACTAATTCCCAAAGAGTGGAAACAGCCCATCCAGTGAGGATGGGTGCTATTAAAGAGTGGGTTAGCTGGTCTAGTGGAGTCTGCTGCAGTTAGAGGCTGCTGGTTATGATGTCAGGAGGAAGGGTTATGTGGTCATGTAATGGACAGACAAGGTAAGATGCTGTGTGAGGGACAGAAAGGGTTTGGTGGTTGTGTAAGGGACTGGAAAGAGTTAGCTGGCCATGCAGAAGAAGGAAGGAAAAGAGAAAAAGAGAGTCAATGCTGTGTGGAGATGCCTGGGAGAAGTCTACAGAGAGAAGGCATGAGAAGATTTTAAGAAAATAAGGGACTTATGCTGGTGTCAATTGTGCCTCCACTGTCATCAAACTGAGGGAGCAGGAGTTCTTTATCATAGAGATGGAGGCTGTGGAGAGACCTTATCCCACTTCCTGAAAGGAGGTTGTAGTGAGGTAGGTCTTCTCCCAGTGAAAAAGTGACAGTTTGAGAAGAAATGGCCTCAAGTTGTGAACCAGAGGTAGTTCAGATTAGATATTAGAAATTTTTTGTGTTTCATAGAATGGGTTGTAAAATATTGGTACACACTGCTCAGGAAAGTGGTGGAGACATCAGCCTTGGAAACATTCAAAAAGCACAGGGGTAAGGTACCTGAGGACATGTTTTAATGAACATGCTGCTGGTGTATGATTGATGTTAGGACTTGACTCAGAGGTCTTTTCCAGTCTTAACCAACCCATGATTCTATGAAAACTGTATCTTTGAGATTTGGGTATCTTTTAAGCACACTCCCATTATGTGAATGGCATGGTGTAACTTTCCTAAAGGACAGAGATTCTAATCAAAACAAAGAGCAGCCAAGTAGACTGCATAGAAGTTTATATTCAAAATGTAAATATTGAACAATTGAAATTTTATTTACTTATTATTGCCTTAAACTGGAGGTCAAAGCCTTTATTTTGCATTAAATGAATTTTTAGCTTAAAAGTTTTATTTTTCATCATTTTTACCTAAGTTTCTTTGAAATAACTGAAATTGCACTTGCTAAAAATATCCCTCATGAATGTAGGAAAAAATATATATATTTTCTTATCTGTGAAGAATACTCTGTAAAATTCAAGTTAAACTAGGATTTGAAGAATCAGAATAAGTGTGAGAGAGGGAGAATAAGGAGATCAACATTATAATTATTACAATAGTATTTATGTTTTGTTCTGACTTCACTAAAGTATTCCACTAAAGTATTTCATTTATTTTCTTTAATACAAAATTTCATGGTGAGAATTTAAAATGAAATCAGATTGTGGCATACGGACTGTCTAGGCTTGATATTAAATAAATAAATTAATCCCTTTTCCTTCTTGCTATTATTATATGAGGCAATGGGGAGAACTGATTAGACCAGACAAGAAAGAAAAAATCTTGATTAAAAATGTTCATTTATAATTTAGTTAAGAGTATTCTTTTTCACTCTGCTTCTTTGACCTTCATTCACATTGCACAGAGTATGTATATGTTCAAGGAAGAGTAAAGAAAAAAGAAAAATTCAGCATGACAGCCAAAAATTTTTATTAATATATTTCTTATGTGATCTTGAAAATCTCTTGAAAATCACTGTGATATTGGATCAAAATATTTCTATGTTTTTTCAGGCTTTCAGATGCCCTAAGTCACTCTTTTCACTCTAGGACTTGCTTTGAATTCTATTTGCTAAAAAATCTAAAAATGTTATCTGTCAGGAAACTACAAAAATTCAACTTCCATTTTTTAAATGCCCATCTAATAAAATATTCATGGAAAGTTATGAAGCTAGTGAGATTTGCTGAATATTTGAAATTCAGATAAAAAATTGACAGTTATCTCTGCTACTTGGGGACAGTGTTTGCATAGTGAAGTAGAAATATGAAACAGTTAAAAAAATATTTAAAACATTTCCTTCAAAGACATGCCTTGTGGAGGCTTAATAATTGTTTGAAAAGTCAAATAAAATGAAATTTTATTGCAGTTGAAGAAAAAAGATGACAACATATTCTTTACAGTGTTAAGAAATTATGAATATAAAAATAATAAAATACAGATTTTGATAATGTCACCACATTTGACTTTTCTTGCATGAAAAGGTCAGAGTCAGAGTAATTTGTAAGATTCAAATGAAGTCTCAAGACATATAGGGCAGAAAATTCAGTAGTTTTTTGGTTACATTTTCTGCCTATGAACGAGTAACCTTTTAATATATCTTTAACTTTGACATGTTGAATACACTTTCATAAGAGGTGTCCACAGCTGAAGTTGCTCTTTTAACCGGTAAATTTTCTGGACATAAAGGATAGACTAATAATATAAAGGAGATTTTAAGATCGTTACAATATTAAACAGTTTTTTAAACACAACAAAACACACACACAAAAAAAACCTCCAAAAAACGCAGAACAAACTAAAAAACCAAAACAAAAATAAAACCCAGGATGATATTTTTTTTTTTTGTGCCTTTTATTTAAAACGCCTATTTTGGAAAGTGGTGAATCTAATCTTACCCATGTCTAGTACCTCTAAACTATGTAAGTACTGGAAAAAAAGGTAAAACTTCTTGTTTGTAAATATCTGTATTTTGAAACGTGGGATGTGAACTAAGACTAAATCTCATCTCATATAACTAAAAGAGTAGAAAAAAAATTGCATGAGGCATATGTCAGATGATGCACACCAGATAAAATTCACTTTTGTTTATTGCACCCAAAAGAATTTTATGAATCCTAAGTCTTAACATGGGATATTACTTTTATTTTGCATTTAGTTTAAGAAACCTGTTCCCCAAAGTGAAGATTTGCTCTGTAATGCTCTGCAATTCTACTCTACAAAGCACTGTCTGGACTTTCATGTCCAAGAAAATATGCTGACATCCTAGAAGTGATTCTCCTGGAAGAGAATTGAGGTAACTGATATGTTGCAGTCAATAAGGATATGATTCAGCTCTGCAGATACAGAATGTCACCAGCATGGGCCCTGAGAGGTACCATCTGAGATGCTCCAGTTGCTTCTCTAGAGGAGTTTGGGTGAAAGTTTGGTAATGCTGTTGTTATTTCTACTGGCAATTAGAGGATACTATACATAAAACATTCACAAATATTGCTGGCACTGAATTTCAAGATGAAAAAATATAACTGAATGCCACCTTTCTAATTAATCTGTATGGGAGAAGCAGAAGGAGCTAGGCAATAACAAAGACTTTTAGTGTAGGGTAATTTCTTTTTTTAACTTGTAGGGAGGAAACATCATGAATGTATCAAATTTAGAATATATGTTACACATACCTTAAACTCAAAATTTAGCAGATTCAGTGCTCAAAGATCTTATTGAAAAGTTTTTTGCTCTACAAAATTTCATTAAGAATGCTTGAAAAACTTGAAATCTTTCTTCCTAAAAGTATATTCATTTTAAGAACAGTGTTTCTATATTCCTGCAGTGCCTGTTCTAATGACTCTTGGGTATTGGGGCACAGAATGTACTTGCTAAAAACCTGAAATAAAATCCTGCAATATGGCTGGTGAGATATTTTAGTTGTATGTATTCATGGCATGATAACATTAGAACAGATCTGCTGCCCTGTATCAACAGTTTAGTGTCTGATACTGAGATGTATAAATGCTTTAAAGGAAGATGCAGAAATTATTGCATAGCTCTTCTTGTCTAGACTTGAACCTTGAAAGGAAGGATTATTCAGGGCCTTGAGACATTAGGTTTTCATAGTATTTGCACACATTGCCTTAGTTTATTTCTGCAGTCATAGATTGCCTTGATATTTTTATAATATATTTTAAATCTGATAAAATTCTCAGTCATGTCAAATTTCTGTTGGAATGAGTTTAATCATGGTGGTATATGAATGAAACATGTATTTATATCTACTTTGAATTTCCTTTTTGAAGCCTCTCTTACTATTGTGTATGGGATAAAAAAGGTTTTCATGCATATTCTCTAGCTTATGTCTCCCTTTCAGTGCAAACAATTTCACAAACTTTTTTCAGTCTTTTCTACAGATGAAATATCATTAACTAGAAAGAGCTGGAGAGTGAAAGAGCAGAATGTGGAAAAGAAAACAACCTTGATTTTACTCTATTTCTTAAGGAAATCATAGATCAATACAACTATAAACTTTCACTCAACCAAAGCTGTCCCAGCCATCAACCAAGTGCCGTAGAGCCACTCTCACTTCCTCCCCCTGGCTCTCCCAGTGCCATGGGGAGGAGAATGGGGAAATTAGTAAGACTTGTGAGTTGAAATGAGAACAATTTAATAATTGAAACAAAATAAAATATATCTTTAGTACTACTAATACTACCAATAATAATGGTTTCAATGGAGAGAGGCTAGGGGGAAGAGACAGAGAGAGGATGGCAAGTGATGCTCAACCCCTGCTGAGGGACACCCAGTATGTGTCATATACTGTGTCATGTCTAGTTCATATACTGGACATGACATTCTTTTGTGTGGAATATCCCTTTGGCCAGTTTGGTTGAGCTATCTCAGCTGTGGTCCCTCCTGGCTCCTTCTGCAGCTTTTCTCTGACAGAGCATGAGAAACTGAAAAGTCCTTGACATAGGGTAAACACTGGTAAGCAACAGCCAAAATATCAGTGTTGTCAACATTATTCTCATTATAAAGCTAAGAAAATGCACTTTTCTAGCTACTAGGAAGAACATTATCCCAGTCAAAACCAGGTTTTGTGTAAGAGAAATAGTTGGGAAAAGCAGCTGCATTTCATCTGCCCTGAAATTTCAAAGTCATTTATAAGTACCAACCTCATGGGATATAGAGCAAAGTAATAAAGAAAAGTAGGATGCAGAAGCCAAATCTTCACATCTTGTGGTCTCTTCTTTCTATGTATCACCCTGCTCAAGGTAACAGTGGCTAGCAAACTAGTGATTACAGTCAGAACCACACCCATAGTCCTTCAGTGACTGCACCTGAAATTGATATAAGTCCAATAAAAGTTAGAGGAAAAAAGTTGTCCTATCCTCTATTCCTCCAATAGTGCTGTGATAGCATAAGACATTGAAGGAAAAAACTTCACTCATTTTCAGTTTCCCTTCACTTCTACCTTTTTTGTCTCCTATTCCCGTGAAAAAGCTCTATCAGTGGTATAGTGTGCTATGTACATACAATAGTTGGCTCCACTGCTCCGATCTCTGTCCTACCTCATGGAAGTCCTGGAAAATTAATAGCGAAAACCATAATGAAAAAACATATATCAATCATACAAATCTGCAATATATTGAGTACTACATTTGATTTATACTCTAGTCAAAGTTGCACTCTGTTCTCTATGTTTTTTATTTTACTTTTATTTTTCTCTTATTAGAAAAATATTTTTTACTTTAATTATTGTATTATTTTAATTACTTGTGGCATCCCACCCTAAAAGGGAAAGGGAACACACATACACATACACAACCTTGTAGTTGATAAGGAACAGAAACAGAACAGAGGGTCTGCAAAACCCTATGGAGTTTTATTGCCAAATAAAACACTTGACATGGAAATTGAGATAATATATTCCCTTTTCTTATAGTATAAGAACAGAGCAATGGGTTTTGAAGATCAGCAAAAGAAAGAGGAAGAAAGGAAGGATCACCAGTCCCGGCTTCAACATTGATTCAGATGACGTGGAGTTCAGGGTCCTTGGATGTAGGCTTCATGAGGGTACCCAGAAGAAAATTTTCTCATTATGCAAATTAGCTACCACACACACTTCATTCTTCTTCTAGACCTTTTGGGAAATGGGTCAGAGGCTTTAGGGATCCACCCTCTACTTGTTCACCCTTTTGGTAGACAGACCATGCTGCTTTGTGACTCATTCCCATGCTTGCACTGTATCATTTTGCTTGTCTCCAGGGGCCAGAAAAAGGACATTTGTCACAGCAATGTGCTGTCTTGTCGGATTGTTTTTCTTTAGAAGAGCTGAGCAGTTATTAATTGGTATAAAGTGTCTATTGTTAAAGGTGCATTAGTCTCAAAAGGCAAAAGTCCTGAGTGTTAAAATCTGTGCTGAAAGTTCTCAGCAGAGTCCCAAATAGAAGTAAAGTACTAATCAGAAGTAGAAGCAGTTCTCTGGTGCAAGATCCTAGGAGGGCCAGAGTTGCAGCCTAGTAAAAGCCTGAGCAGAGGCAGACACTGCAACCTGGTACAAAGTCTTGAGAGGCACATACTGCCTGGTTTTCTTCTTCTTGTTGTTCTTTTTTTCTTCTTCATGTGGCAGTAGCAATAATAGTGGTGGAGGAAGAGAGAGTGAGAGAGGACGTCTCTCCAATATACAGATTCTTATTTACTAATTACCTAATGAGCTAAGAACACAAATCTGAAGTATTTCTTCTTAACCTATTGGAGTTCCAGTTTCTTAGTATGAAAGTTTGCATATAATCTATGCATAAGGTTTATCTGTTCTATCTGAAAAATTCAAACAATATTCTTACTATATTTTTATTATGTCTAAAACTATGTTTTGGAGCTCTCACAGAGACTTGTTTTTAAGACTTGTTTTCTATGCTGTTATCTAGGATTGTGTTTTTCAGCTCTCACTGCAGCTTGTTGATCTGCCCCTGAGGAACTCAGAGAGGTCTCTGTTTTTCAGACTCCAACACTGTCCTATCTCTGCACTTCCACCTTCTCCAGGCTGCATCCTGTTCATTGTCCCAGTGGGTTCTTGCCAACAATCCTGGTTGGCTCCACAGCTATCTGGCTGTCTGTGTTTGAGGCATACATATTTTCCTCTTACCTTGTAGGTATTTACATTGCTCAGTGATCATGGAATACATAAGGTTTACTAATGTTCAATAGAAAGAGTGGAACTCACCAATCAATACACTAGAATCAAAACTCTTTTCCAATCTCTTTTGCAATCCAGCTATCCCTAGCATAAAGAGCTTCAAATTAGTCATCCATTTGCTGAATTCTGTCAAACAAGTGCACAGAATGCCATTTTTCATGTCAAAACTAAGTCACGTAAGCACAGTCCCAATTAAAAAAAAAAAATATATATATAGCCTTTTCTACTAAGGTCAAGAATTTGGAAAAGAAAATTAATAAGAAAATTCAAGTTGTGGAGGGCACAAATTATGCTTAATATCAAATATTTTAGGAATAAGCAATTTATAAATAATTGAACCACTTATCACAATACAAAGGTTAATGTAGCTGGAAATGTTAAGCCGGACATTAAAAAATTGAAAAGAGAGGGGATTTGTACAGCATTAATTTCCTGAAGCTGCAACAGAATGGACTGTGTCAAAAGGCTATAACATGGTTTCCCTCATTCTGTTATGATGGAAATCAGAGTTTCATCTTCCTCATCCTTACATAAATCAGAGGAAACTGTCTGGAGTCAATGTAATTTCTCTGGGGTAAAAGAATACAGTAAGTATTATCTAGATGTTAAATGTTCAAATAAACTGGTTAGTGAAGTGAAAAGATATTCAAGGAAGGTAAGAAACATTAATTTTGAATTGTAGGAACTTCCACACAAAAATGATGGATCTCAAATTAAATTTGAAAGCGTTTTCTGATTGGATTTCCTTCCTCCTTCTGTCATTATTCCCTGATCTTGTCTTTCTCACTAGGTTATTTCTCTTTAAAAGAGATTTATATCACATATCACAATTTCTACTCTACACCACACAGACCACTGATGGCCTCTTTCCCTTCCCCACCACAGGGGCCCTGGGCAGCAGGGAGCCCACCCCCACCACTGGATGTGCCGGACCCAGATGTGAGTCCAGCATCTTTCATAATGTCTCACTACAGACTCTGCTAGTGCACTGTCAACATAAAGGGACATGTCTCTGTCCCCCACAAAGGACTGGTTTTTAAAAATAATTTTGACTTTCTATATTAGACTTATGGCCTAAGCCTGAAAAGTCTTTTCTAGTCATTAGCCTTAGGACAAACTCTGACTTTCTCTGTATCTAAAGCCAAAGAGCAGTCAAATGGCTTTTTGTCATCCTCCCATTTTCCTTCTCAAATTTATTACTGAAGTGTGAGGTTATGTACTGCACATTTTTTTCTGATGTGTCTTTGTTTTCCAGATCATCTACATTAATCTAGTCAGTTAGAGCTGGTCAGATGTAGTCAAGGTCTTCTTTGTCAGGGAGGTGCTTCAGGGTAAGCTTCACCCCATGACTCTGTGACATTTTAATTGGACCTTATGTCCAGAGATGAATTTGTTTTTGAAACCTACTGAAAAAAAGGAGCACATAAATGTATGTCTTTTGCTATTTATACCTATAATTTAACCAGAATACATTTTCATAATATTTTCTCTATTCCATTTAAAAAAAAAATATTTAAAACCAGGAAGTTATATTCTTTGTGTCATCTGTTAAGAATTCTCTCAAGTATTTTTAGCCTGAATTATTTGGCATTTATGTGAATAAATATTTAGGGGAAAGTGGTATAATATTAAATGTCGATAAACTTCTTCTAAAATTGAGTTTCTATACTTCAATTTATGTATTTGCTTTAAATGAATCTCCCATATTATTCTCACATACACCCTGCCCCCTCGCCCCCCATTTTTGCCAACAAAATAAATACATTTTGGTTTGTACTTATGGACCTACTAATCATGCAGTATGAGCAGTGAAAATAAGCTACTTCCTACTAATCATTAATAAATCTTTAAAATCCTATAGTTAATTTAAAAGTCTCAGACATAAGTATGATGATAGCATAAATCACAGCTGACATTTTAAAAAGGTATGCTATTTGTCAATTTTTTCCATTGTGAAGTGTGCATTTCATGTACATTGGAAGTTTATTTGCTGCAATTATTTATCGAAATTAAAATATTTTATGACATTATAACTATATATCTATATAGATATATCTATTATACATTGATTAAATAAAGAGGGTTAATTCTCCATATATATGTGTGTGTGTGTATAAATATAGACTTGAAATTAAATTATAATCAAACTGATAAATTTAAAATAGCTGGCAAGCAAATGCTCTGAGAAGAACAGAAAGACAAAATAAAAACAAGTATAATTTTATTGCAGAAAAATGTCTGAATCCTTCATTCTACTTGTCCTGGCTGTTCTGTATTATATCATCCTGAACAGAGAAGAAATTGCAGCAGAAGCTACTTTAGTTAATCTCAAATATAATTATGCTATGGCTTTCTGTACTCAAACTGAAAAAGTGCTCCAGAGCACATTCCTAAATACAGATGGTGCAATACTAAGGAAGGAAGAGGGAAGCAAGTGTCAGGCACATGACTTGTTTTCTGCAAACAAAACTTAAAATAGACATCAGAGACTCAGTTAATGCAGAGATGTCAGCAAGTGGCCTGGTATAACTAGAATAAAATGTGCAGTTATCTAAATCACTACAGCAAGCATTGGTATTTGAAGTCACAGAGAGAATGTGTCTCTAACAAATGACGGGTAGGACCATACATATATGCTTTGTCTCATTTATTCCACTGATCTCAACTACAGCACAGGATTTCCAGCACCACTCCCAAGTCATGGCAGTGTGACCAGATGATGAGGTGGCAAATTCTGAAATTGGAACTCTTAAAGAGCAGTGAGGTGGATCTATATGATAACGTTAGCTTCTGAAGACATCAAAAATGTGTTAACACCATGAGAGCTGAGGAAATCTGTCCTGGAGGAGAGTTTTAGAGTGCCAACAGTATTGGTGGTCTCAAATTTTTTTCAACAAGGATATATACTTATAAGTATATAAGATATATACATTATATATTATATACTTATTTAATAAACGCTATAATATATCATTGCTTGGGTTTTTCTGTCAAAATTATTGCCAACTCACATGCAGATCTTCCAAAGGACTTTTACCATTAGAGAGAGCTGAAAAAACTTCTTTTCACCCCCAAAATTACAAGAAAGAGTTATGGACAAACAATATAGAGAAAGGTTAATTGTAACTTTTCATTTTATTCAGAATTATTATCCATGAACTTTTTAAGAGATATTCACTGAAATCATTGCAAAACAAAATGCCAGAAAATTAAAATATGTGCTACATGTGGAGACTTTCTGAAAGTGCCAGAAGCTGGCTTCTGCCACTGAAACAATGCAGAAAGATTCATCACTAAAGTGGCTGAATAATTTGTTCATCAGTTCAGAGGAAGTGACTGCTTTAAATATTGCATCTTATTGGCTCACATGTCCTTTTGTACGTCCAGGTTCCTTAGGTGGCCACAAATCTGGTTTTCCTTAATGAAAAGGCCTTTGTTCCCCAGTCCCAGCCTTGAGGTTAAAGTACTGAAGAGAAGACAATTGCCAGGGCAAACAGGCAAAAAGTCTTCCTCTTGCTTGTTTTCACTAGTTCTCCTGTCTTAATTATTTTGAAGAATACATCTTCCTTTACTGAGGAATATGTTTGCAGAAACCCATCTTATAAATCACATTTTTTGCCAAATTCCACTCCAGCTTATTCTTAACTTTTCTGATCCCATCCCTACATAATTGCACAATGCCCCAATATTTTTCTTAGAATGCATATCTCTGGTTCCCTTGCCTGTGCATTTCTTTCTTATACTTTAGTTTTCCAAGGAGTTAACCATGCTGGTCTGTTGCCTTTCTTATCTGATTTCTTACACGGGGAGCAAAGAATTCCCAAGGTCTTAACAAATGTACTTAAAATGCCTGCCCAGCTCGGTTCTGCTCCTTTATCCTTCAGGGCAGATTCCAGGGAGGTTCCAGCCAGTATATATTATATATTCAACAGGGTCTTGGTGAAGAAGAGGCAGGCATCTGTCCACACAGAACAAAGCTGCTTAGATGAGTAGAAAGTGAAATTCAGTGTGTGTGTGTAGTTCTGTACTTGATGAATCAGGGGGCATGCCCTTCTAAAATGTGGACATTGTCTCTCCACTAATCCCTTCAAACTCTGAAGGTCATGTTAGTTACAGTTTTTAATGCCAATCCCTTTTGATCGTGCTGTGTTTCAGTACTGTTGTCACCAAGAACATTGCAACATATTCTGACTTGCAATTCAGGTGTATACAATGGGACATATGGATTATATGGTGAACATCTAAAGGAATGATATATCTGGTAAGCCTTTAAACCATATTCAAAGAGCACTGATCTACACAAGTGCTTTATTTTCACTATATTCAATAGGTATTTAGCTAATAGATAATGGGAATCTAACAGTGCTTCTCTTTTTATTAGACTTGTTAGGGCTCTGTGTTAAAAGACTGTGGAACTGTTCTCTTCATACAAGACTAATGGATATCTTGTTCAACAGTCTTTCTTGTGAGTTTTACAGTGTTGAAGTTTTATTTATTGCTTATATTTTTTACTTATATTTTTCCATTTATAATTTTTACTGTAAGGTACAAAGATGAAATACTATATTTAGTAACTTTACCACACATGCTGTAATCCATTCCACTCTGATGGCAGTGCTGCAAGGAAAGAAATTTTTCTTTATTTTTGGCATTTCTAATGTACCATGATACAACATTCAGATACAAAATTAAGAGAGAAATTTAATGATGTTTCTTCATTTTCTAATTGTCAATTTATTCACATAAGTTTTTTTTTTTTTAGTGACAACCCTTTTTTTTTTTTTTTAGAATATTCTATGTATTTTGCAGGGTTTTATTTCTCAGCCCTACTGTTGAATGCAAGAAAGGCAGTTAAACTGGCAAATTCCAGATTTAAAAGACTTGCTTAGGGCCTAAGAATTTCCAAAGGCTCTTAAGTGTAAGAGATCTTCCAGGACTGCAGATTAGATATTCAGTTTGCTCACATTTTACTGGTGAAACATCTTCTACATGGAAGTGGAAGATATGGGTAAGGTTAATCTTTAGGTGATTAAAAACAAGGACTTTATCTTCCTATGGATTTGTTTGAAAACAAAGCAAAAAAAGAAAAAACCACTACTACTAATAAAATAATAATAAATAAATAGAATAATAAAAAATAATATAATATAAAACACTATAATAATACCTATGCTAATAATAGTGTTTATAAGAATAATAATCGAACTTACAAAGGCAGAGACAGTAACAGAACCCAAGTGGAAAAAGCCATGCATAATACAACTGGTCCCAGCTCTTTCCCAAGCAGCAGTCAGCCCCTCCTGGTCAACTCCCCCAGTTTACATGATGATCATGACATCATATGGTGTTGAATATCCCTTTGGCCAGTTCATGCCACCTGTACTGACCATGGTCCCTCCCACCTTTATGTGCCACTCCTCACTGGCAGAGCATGGCAAACTGAAATTCTTGGTTTTGGGACAAGTACTCTCTAGGAAAAGACAAAATAAAAGCTTCCCATATTATTCTCATACTAAATACAAAAAACATGGCACTGTACCAGCTACTAAGAAGAAAATTAATTCTACCCCAGCTGAAATCAGGACAGGAAATTTCCCTGACCTGGGAACAGCACGTGGGTGCAGCACATTGCACTCAGCTATGTTGAATTTCCAGTTCCTCAAGGGTGGGCACAGGTCATTCAAAGTACACTTATATAGCTGCTTTTTCAAGAGGGTGGTCTCCAAATAACAATGTCTAAGACATTATACATCTTGTAAAGGTGATACTTTGTAGAATACTCGCAGAAAAATATTCACTTTTCCCTGAGGAGTTTAACTTTTTAGGCAAGTGGCAGCATATTGAACAGCAGCCTAGACTGATATTATTATCATTATTATTATTTTAGCTAGAAGAATTATTGTTTGTAATTTCACAAAGGAATTTAGATTAAGAAAGTAAACAAGAAGCATTTGGAGCTGAATATGTTTGAAGTGTTTCTCCAAGCCAATACTTTACCTTTTCCTGTTTACTGATGTGTAAACGATGAAGATTTCTGTTATTAGAATTGATTTCAGCAAATATCTCAAATATTAATTGTCCTTGATATATTCTTTAAGTTCAGGAATTTATAGCCTGTGTCACCATATTTTCTTTTAATAACTTATTCAATAAATGTGAAGTTACCCAAAGATCATATCTGAACTATCTAGCAAACTGTTGAAATTGTACTTCAGCTTTTTCAGCCAGTGTAAATGGAGGGTTGAAATGGGCTTCCACATAGCTTTAGACTAATGAGCAGTATTTTTTCTTTGAAACAGAGGAAAAATAATTGTACTCTAAGAAACAGTTACTAAATCTGGAGGGGAAGAAAAAAATAGATGAGTAGGTGTTACTGTATTTTGGATAACATGCAGTGTTTTCAAGGCAGGGTTTAATCTTCTATTCATGCATATATGCATGCTTGTTTCTCTCTCTAGGAGTGTACAAGAATCTATTAAAAGTAATTCCGTTTTGTTTTTAAATATGTCTAAAACACAAACCATATAACTTAATATTTATATACATGAACATTTATATCTGTACTCTGGTATAAACATGGATGCCCTTAACTTCACACATGGGTATATATCTTATATGCAAATGCATTTGATATATTATATTCATAGGTGCCATTACAGAAAACTGAATGAGCTCCTTAAAATCTCATGCCTCTCTCTGGGCAGTGCTGCTGTCCTAGAATGCCCTTGAAAATAGATCAAAGGATTTTTCATGTAAGACATGAAGTAAGAGATAAAAGGATATTCAAAAGAAAATCCAAACCATTTCAAGGGGAGGGGGAAATAGCACTCCAAGCATTTGTAAAGAAAACTGATTCTGAATAAAATATGGATGAAATGTGTGCATTTGGATCTTTCAAAATAACATAAATAGCTCAGGAAGGGATGAAAAGCTTAAACTTTATTCTGACCTGATAAGGATCAGATTGGGAAATTCAGCCTGAATGCTACTCTTAATACTAGAATCTCATTAGTCATTTGTTTTGTTTCACCAAAATGCTCAGAGAAAGAACACTGGGAAGAATAAATACTTTGGAATCAGCCATTTCACATCTGAGCCTGTACAGTGAAAGTATGAGATTTAACAACATAAGGAACAGCAGAAGTTGTTTCAGATAAAAAAAATATAGTATTCCAAGGCTAAGAGCATGTAGGTATGGTGGGTATGAGCAAAACTTTGCCTGAGGAACATACCTGGAAAGATATGAAGCTTTTCTCAGCCTAAATTCACTAAAGATGTCAAGCCTGCACAGATAAAAACAGAAAGAGAAGCATCATATGGCCTTTCATTTCTTAATATATCTTTGGTCTCAGGGGCAGCTCCAAATGAACTTAACAAAGAGAAACCATAGGCTTTGGGTGTGGTGTTATCAAGGAATAAAGAAAACAAGCATAAAAGCACCTTCAGAATTCAAGCAAGATATTTTTGAATGCAGTATTGTTATTTTAGATCTAGTAAATATTTTAGTAATAAGTGAAAAAAAAATTGACTCAGTAGTACAGCACCATTTTAATTAAGTGATTTCTATTTATGGCTGTGTCCATCACCTTAAATTTTATTACAAAGAAGAAGCAATAAAAAAATAAGCAAATTAAATCCATATTACAAAGCCATACCATCAGCAGTACTCATACTTCAAACTTCAAGCTAATTACTTTCTGATTATGTGGAGAACACTGACTAGTACAGCATGGTGTGAAATAGCTGTTTTATGACTATCTTATTTCAGCCTACATAGCAACTATGTTCCACAGAAAGCAACACTAGAAAGTCAGTCTACCCTCACTAGTCAATCAATTAATTTTTAAATAATTACTGAATAAGATTAGAAAAAATTAAAAGAGAACTAAAAGGTAAATGAAAGATAAAAATGAAAAGGATAGGACAATACATATTTTCTCTCCCAAGAAACTATAAAACTATAAACAAAGATAAAAGCTATAGCAGATGCAGAACAGTGTATATCTTACTGAGAACTCTTAGCAAAAGCTTTCATCAAATATGGGTGTGCATTATTAATTTTGTTGCAAAATTTTAAAGATAATGTTGTAATAATCCCCAAATGAACCATCACAAAAGCAGAAAAGTCTCCAAAATGCAGTTCAGTTTGAATCAGAGTGGTAAGGGTAAATTTTCTCTGTTATTTTCTGTCTTTGTTCTTTGTTCTAATAATATGGTCTAAAGCTATCAAAGTTTTTAACATAGACATTAAAATTTGAAGTGTTGCTTAATTTTTAAAATATACTTCGAAGTTTTTTTTCTATCTTTTCAGTACATTAAAAAAATTTTAAGATTCTTTCTAGTAACTACAAAGAGGAAGAACATGATACCTAAAATAAAATGCTCCTGTCTTATAGTGATTCCTTCCTTATCAAATAATAGGCAAGAGGACAAAGCATTTGTTCTTCTCCAGGAGCTCTTTGGAATGGTCACTGAGAACTCAGTGGAAAGAGTTAGCCCTCATGTAAATCACTACTCTAGCAGTGATGAAATGTTCTTAGCTGCTGAAATACAAAAAGAGTCAACCATAACTCCTTTTTTTTTTTTTAATTTGGATGTTTTCCTAAACGGCAGGTAGATGGCCTCAATCTGCCACATGTGGAATCATAGGGAACTATCTAATATAAGGGGAATTATCTGATGATAATTTAACTCTAGTTTCCTATCCCTTTGTACTTTTGAGAAATACATATATATCTTACCTAATTAGTGATTCTGATCCTGACTGTTCAACATTTTGCTGCTTTGTATATGTTCCTCTGTGACATAAGTTTTCCCTAATGAGACACAGCACAAAATAATGTCAGGTCATAATGAGATTCATTCTCTGATGTTAGAGACTGAATCAGCTTTCCAATATTTTAAACATATTTTTCCATTCTCCTGTTGAGGAAGAATATCTATTTACTTCAGACCTGATCTTCAAAAGATGGAGTTTTAGCAGTATTTCTTTCACCCTCTGTATGAATTAGAAGACAACAAACTTGACCTTTAGTGGATTTCAGGGCTCAGAGGAAGATTTCTGTAGAATTGTTAGGAGTCAGAAAAATATCTCTGAAAGAGAGCTGTAGAAAAATGTGAAAAGAAAAAGGACAAGTTTATAATAGACTGACAGCCAGTGGAGTATTAAATATATCAAAGCTCACTTTTTTTCTACTTTTCCTTCATGTGTCGCTAGAGCTGTATAAAAATCACATTTTCATAAGTTTTTTAAAAAACACCTTGACTACTAATGCTTCTTGATGCTTAATCATTTTACCTCAACTGATTAAAACTGTGTGGGCCCCATTTTTTTGTGAGGAATTACTTTCAAATTCTTTTTTACATATTAAATTTGTGCATATTCCTTTGCAAAATTCATTTGCACCAGAGGAAAAAAAAAAAAAAAGATAATTTTCTAGAATATTGCCAACAGTAAAGAAAGATTTCCATTAAATAGATTTTTTTTTTTTTTTTTTTTTTTTTTTTTTGTGAAAAGGGGAGATTTCCTCAAGCCTCAGTGTTTGATGTGTCTGTCAGTGTCCCAGGAAAGCAGAGACCCCTGTTCCCAACCAGCCTGTCAGTGTCCCATTGGGGGCCCCTCATTGAACAGTCCTGCTGTACCACAGGATGCTTTGACTGACTCAGGGACATAAGCAGGTCATCCCATTTTATGAGCCTTTAGCAGGTCTTCCACTTTATTTGAGTAATCTACTCACTGCTGGCAACTGGCAGCACCCATGAAGGACTCACACCAACAGTTTACAGAATTACTCTATTATTATAAGATTGTGACACATAATTTAGGATATCTCTTAGTTCAGACATTCATTTAGTCGATGTTCCATCACAAAGCAGACTTGTTTCCTTCATGGGCCTGAGTAGATTTTTTTAACAGGCAAACAAAATCTCTGACATAATAATGTTGTCTCCTTGAGCAACTTGCTGTGACTCCCTTAACAGAGTGCCTGGTGGCACCACTCAATGCCAGAAACTCTTTACAGTATTCCTACAGTAATTGCAGTGGTAAGCACAGAGTTTGTTAACAGCAAGTACTGAAAGCACTTCTAGTAGGAAGGAGTGATTCTGCCTGAGAGGCATGAAAAGCAGTTTTGTATGAGGAAAGAACAGAAGTTGGCCTGGAATCCCTATCAGATCCATGGCAATGCAGTTCTCTCAATGCAATAGAGTGATTTCTATCAAATTGTTCAGAACTATTTGGTAGGGTCAGTTCATGAAATCTAGCAGTGACATATTGACAGGTTGTGGCCTCTAGAGAGGGCATATGAAAAGTATGTAGAGAAAACACACTTCAGAATGAAAACAGAGAGTCTCAGAAGAATGTTTCAATGGATTATTTGTATGCTTTAATGCATGGTTAAGATTGTGGTTGAATAATGATCTTTACAAATGTATCCATAAAGAGAAGCTGAATATAGCTGAGTTTATGAATAGGAAAAAACCCTTGACACTACTGTAATATGGGTGGTCCTCTCAGAAGAAGGAAGAAAATTATTAGCCCTCATTTTACTTTCATAAAAGCAAAATAAATCCCCTCACATATTCCCAGTCCAATGTCATACACAGTTTTTCAGCTGATATTTTATGTTAACTTAGTACCTTGTGAAATTACTGTTGTGTTAGGAGGTTGAGTAAAATGAAGTTTAGCCTTTCACTTTACTGTACAATCTGTCTTATATGGACCACCGAACTCAAACAAAGGAAAATTATTTTCATTTATATTATTAGACTTTGTGACACTGATCATCTTTTAAAAATCCTAGCATTTTTATAGTCTTTACAAAGTGGCTTAGATCACCTCTTGATATTTCTATTTTCTCACAGTTCTGGAAGTTTTAGCAGTGTTGTTAAACATAAATTAATAGCTTGCAGTAGAGCAATTCAAATGTGGGGGAACACAGTCCACATTCATAAGGTTAAATACAGTCTACATATAAAAAATAATTGGTTATCTCCTATAGAAAGTTTTTTATATCTCATACAGAGAGTTCTAAAAGAAATATAATTTCTTGACAGGCAAAAAACTGAATACTTGGGTAACTTTTTGTCTGCTCTTATGACCTCAAACATAAGGGATAGACAAGTTTATCCCTTTTAGAATGCATTGATTGACTGTTTGGCTTTTTCTCCTTTTTTTTTTTTTACCCTCCAAGGATTTGACAAAAGAAAATAATTTATTTGCTTCCATATAGGAAGTTTACTTTTATTCACAGAACCTAGTTAAGAAGACAAATTTGTATTAAACCTTTCAATTTGGGCTGATATATCAATAGGGGACAGTACTTAGGTTGGTTTCCTATATTAGTAGGAATTCCTGCACTCTTAAATTGAATTGAAGACCAGCCTGAGAATAAATCCTAATGTGGAAAGCCAGAGAATTTGTTTTAGATAAGCTTGGGATTTATGTCTTTTGTTGTTGACCTATATTATATAGCTTTCACTGTCTCTTTAAAAGATACTCAGTGTCTCATAAATTTTCTTCAGGGAATCTTTGCCCTCATCTTCTTCTAAGACATATCTGTCTGTGCAGAATAATAAATCCCCTTGGTGAAATAAATTGTTAAATTTTATGCTTTAGCATAAAATGACAAAAATTCTAATTACTCAATCACCTTCTGAAAATATGACACCCTATATTGGCAGGTTATATTGATACATATCATAGGAAACATTTGCAAAATCTGATTCTTCTTAGATAATTTAAAAATTACATTGAAGGCAAAAAGGAAACAATTCAGAGCAAGATCTCCTGAGATGTAACCTGGATAACGTATGTGTAATTTCAGTCTGGTTTCAACTGGAGACACATTCACATTGGCCAGTCACATTGGTTTATTTATTTTTTTTTTTTTTCATTTTCCCCACATTCTACAAAATAGCTTCTCTTCAATTTCTTACTTTAGCCAGTAAATTTGAAATTGCCAGTAAAAATATTTGCACTTAAGGAATAATAACTAAAGATCTACACATAATGGTAATCAGTTCCTTGATCTGTTCTCATGGAGGGTTATCTGTGAAGATGATAAAACAGACATTTCAGGGTTTCTAAAGATATTTAAAGCAAAACTAAAAAAAAAAAAAAAAAACTAAAAAAAAAAAGGGATAATGACTGGAATATTACCTTAACTGGATGGGCAAGTAATATTTACTCCTTTATTTCTATGACTCGTCTTTCATTAGAAAGCTATGAGTGTAAGAGCCAAACAACCATTACTCCACAGCTTTGTGGTACTGACCATCTTTTTTTTTTTTTTTTTTGAGCATAGAAGTTTGACCAAGAGAATGCCATATGATTCCAATTAGATAAATGAATGTTGCTGCAAAGCAAAGGTAAGAGATGAATGAAAGTTCCATTTCTCTTAAAAGGAAAGAATGTGACTTTAGAAGAAATTTGGTTAGTGACTGTTTTGGTTTGATCCTGCAAAAAGATCACCCAGGCTGGTGTTCAAAACACCATGTTAAGAAATACATAAATCATATTAAGAATTAAGAGTCCAGATAGAAAAATGCCTCCCAAAATGCTTCTAAAAGCAGTCTTACAGCAAAAGGATAAACAGTAGCACATTGTTTTCATTTGCAGTTGGCTGTCATGTCCAGATGCCTGGTCTGATTAGCAAAAAGCAGATGTTTATCTGGATGGAAAAAGGTGTTCTTGCTATGCAGTCAGTCCGTGACAAACCACCTAAGTAACTGTTGCCTTTTTCTTCCATAGGAAAACTATAGTTCACTTTTCCTTTTTTATTAACATCCTCTAGAAGGAATGTATTGTCCTCAATAGGACACAATCAGGTGAGCTCTGCTGGAGCAGTTTCAAAAATAAATTTAGTCCTCAAAATGTCATGATGAGATGTTCTTGACACAGGATTGGAAATAAGACCTGAGGGGAAAATATGAAATTTCCCCTCTGAAATAAAGCTAGGTAGTTATTTGATGCACTAATATGCAGGCATGCTTAACACTCAAGAGGAAAAAGATCTTTGGAATTAAATCTTCACTCAAGCAATGGAATAACTAAATGACTAAATAAACTATACAGCTTTGGTTACTTTCTATTCAGAGGAGAGAAAAACATACTCTTTTGAAATTGTAATCCACTAAAAAGTCTAAATGTAGTAATTTCTATCTACTAAAAATATGATTTAATTAGATGCAGCATGTGTTTTGATGTCTGCAAATTTCGTTAGAGGACACCCTGCAAACATGAAGCACACTTAATGGTCACTTCCAATGCAGAGCCAGTCTTTTGACTTTGTATATCAGGTGAAAACAGGTGAAATCCAAAATGAAGATGGCAATGTTTTCATGATTATAGAAGAAGCATTTATCTCACAGCACTATAGTAGAAGTCTGAAATACAAAAGCACAAAGAAAACAAATTTCTTTGATAAAAGTTAAGAAATACTAATTTTCAGAAGTTTTCCTCTATGGCATCTGCTGAGATATGATGGAAGGACACAGCTCACGATCATCGAAAGGTAAGTTCTGAAGTCACTCATCCTTCTTGAGCAGCCCAGGATCTGCCAGCTCCTGTCCAGCTGCTGGAGCCCAGCCTGATGCCCAGGGACCCAGCATCTCTGCCCAGGCTGGAGACATGGCTCCTACTTCCCCTGCAGTTTCAACCAGTGACTGAGTACATATCCCAGAACCAGGGACACAGTTACAGAGCCAGACACAGATTTACCAAGGACAGTGACATGGTTAGTCACACAGACTGAGAGACAAGGCACCTTCAGCTGTCCCCATGGACAGGGAACAGGGCACACATCAGTCACAAGTGCAGCCAGCCACCTGCCATCTCCTCTTCTGTGGCTGTTAGAGACAGCAGCTCAGAGTGCAGGCACACATGCACCACACACACCTGCCTGCCCTCTCTGCTCACAGGCACAAACAGTTCTGGATGTCACAAGTACTATCATGGTCAGGTTTTGTGTCCCTTTGTGTTTGTTCCCTTTGTTTACTACATCCTCCTAAACTGAAAAGGTTGTTAGTAAGATAATTCACTGAAAAAATAAACATTTCCGCAATCCACCTATCCTTAATGATTAATGCATCTAACTAGGTTTGTTCTCATCACTGACTCTCTTTCCATCTCTTGGCCAGTTTTGTGCTTCTGCATAGTCTTGCTTACTGTTTTCTCCATTCCTTTTTGCACTGAAAGCACCCTTGCCCATGAAGAAAGTCTTTTACTGGGTAGGCTCAAAGGAACAGCCAGTGTCCTTCTACCCACCCTTATGGCATACATTAGTAACAGTGTACAAAATCCATCAGTATGATGCATGTGCTTTCCTGTATAGTAGACAGTGTGTAGTTTATTCACTCAGAGACCTAGTGGAGAGGAGGCAGGCTACTGTAAACTTATGCCCTGTTATATAACTCTCCTGCTTTAAGAAATAAAGCCAAATTCATTACACCTTTCTTAGATGGAATTATATTAAACAAAAACTACTGATATTTAAACACGTGAAAAAAATATACACGGAATATTTCAAAATGGAATGCATGTGCTCATTAGCCCACAAACTTGAGGTACTTCAAATTGGATACTCTGGAATTCACTCTTGGATTCGTCATCAATGAAGCAAATCTAGTAGATGTCATATTTCTTGAGGCTTCCTTTACTAAATATTTGGAGCAGAAAAATATTAATTTTTTCAAATTTTTTATTTCTTGCAATACAACAAATTCAGTGATCTTATTCTTATGGAAAATGTTTCATAGATAAGGGAAGAACCAAGGACAGTTAGCAGTTTGGGTTATCTTTAATTTAAGAGGGAGGGGATTTTATCAAATCTTTACCTGATTTTACATTACCTGACATGAGAACAGGATTTTGTCTTGAGGCTTCTTGATTGTATCAATTTACTAGTGTGCCTTTCTTACAAAATAATAGAAATAGAAATTATGTCAGTCATCATTTCTTTGTGTGTAACTGTCTATGCTGACAAGAATCCAGCCAAGATATATGTTAATTTTCATTCTTTTTCATGTACATACATTCTTTTTTGTATACATATATCTTTGTTTTATAGAACGTCAAACACAGATTTTATTTTCCATAATTCAGGGCTATAAATGAACCACTATTGAAAACTAACAAAGTATTATTAAGTTAGCATCAGATAAAGAGATTTGACACAATTATCCTGCAGTTCTATTAGCCTTACTCTAGTGTTATACTATCAGATTTAATCTCCATCCTTCCTTCTCCAAATCAAACAATCTAAACCCTTCCATCATTTCACTGATTAAAGTCCTTTACTCCATCCTCCTCACCAATGAAAATTTGATTTATTATCTAAATTTTTCCTAGTTCTGAAATACACTTTAAAATGTAACTTTCAGTATTTAATGTATGGATGAAGTACTGAAATAATAATGAAACTGTAACATTTTCTATATTACAGTATGACATTTGTCTCTTTTTTAACACTGTCAACATCCTGTTCATGCTTTCAATCAATGTTATTTGCTCAATAGGGTATTTCAATGGCCTATTGTGGTGCCTTCATTTTCTCTCTGAAGGATACAATCCCATCATTATGCCTGAATGATTTAACTTGTTAGTGCCAATGTGCAAAGACTGCTGGCTCCTGTTATTGTAAGTGACCTCTTTCAGTGCAGAGCAATTAATTTATTTGTAAAGCATATTTTATTCAATTTGACCATGTTTTTTTGAATGGTGGCTCTATACTCCAAAAAAATGCAACATTGATGCTTAGCTGTTCTAATATTTCAATTTAGAATTGAAAAAAACTTAACTGTGCATATTAGTTGATAATCAGATTTTCTTTAATGTAGAATTATAATCTTGGAGTTGAAATTGTAATTCTGCTCTAATTTAGTTTTCTCACCAGGCTGAAGAACAAAATTGAGCCAAACAACTGCTGAATGAATAAAAGTACATATAAGAACACACATCTTTCTAATTCTGTTGTGAATATTTATGCATAATAGATAAGCCTAATTCTACTTTATATTTGGTAACTGATTAATTTTTCTACCTACAAATGAAAGTGAGACAATTAATTAATTAAGGCAGTAACAGGAAATATGTTGACTGTCCTCCTTTACCACTTATGAAGCGTAAAGTATTTTAGGTTCTCTCTAGCTTACAAAAGTCTTATCTATATCTCAAAAATAAACATTAAAGAATAATTTAAAACCTCTCTAGTTTATGTCAGGGAATTAAAATGGATATTTGACTGATGTATTACCTTGAGAAAACAGGTGACTAAAATTGTAATGATTTTAAAATCGTCCAACTACCTTTTAGTCTTTTGTTCAACTCCTACTGAAATGCATTAAGGTTTGTTCAGTTCACCTATAATCAAGAATAAAAGTAAAGTAGTAGCTCCTAAATAATGCTTTTAAGAGTAGTTGATAAATAATTTTTAAATTCAAAACAGGTAGAGAAAATAATAAGCACTTATGATATCAAAATAACCTGCATGAAAAGCTGTTGCTTTTCATGAAGCATCATGTATCTATTAAGTTACATCTTTGCAATATTTCAAAAAGCTATACCTAAAATTAAATTTACAGCGTATTTGTTAATGTTAACATGGTAATTAAGAAAATAGTTTTCTTTTGTTGATAACAGCTGATTGCTTTGTTAAAATTAGGGTATCTCACCCAATGAAGCTGGGTGAAGCACAGAGCTAGCCAAAAGCTTTTTTAAAATAGCTGTAAGAATAGAGAATCTCATTTAGACAAAGATTCTGCCATATGCTAAACAAAGAATTTAAATGGATTAGTTTTGATTTGTGCTTTATGTGAGAAAAATATCCTGTTTAAATATATTAATACTTATTTAAAAATGTATTTTACTTTATTAAAGTAAATTTATTTCTTTATAATATTTTCATTGAAATTATAATTGATTAAATATTTGAACAAAGAAATAGGAAATCATCCAGTTTGCAAGAGATCTCCAAGATCAGCTGGTCCAACCATCAATTCAGCACCACCATAATCTCCCCTAAACCATATCCCCATGTGCCACATCTGGACATCTCTTGAACACTTACAGAGACTCCACCACCTCCCAGGGCAATTTATTACAATGCCATATCATTGCAATACTGGTTTTTCAGTAGTGGTTTTTTTTGTTTGTTTTTTGTTTTGTTTTTGTTTTTGTTTTTGTGGGTTTTTGGTTTTTTTTTCCTAATATCTAATCTAAACTTTTCCTGGTGCAACTTAAGGCCGTTTACTCTCATTCTTTCACTTTAGACCAGCAAACATAAACTCTTTATAATTACCTCCTTTCAGGTAGTGGTAGAGAGCATGAGACCTCCCTGAGCCTCTTCTTTTCCATGCTAGACAACCCCAGCTGCCTCAACCCCTCCTCATAAGGCATTCCCCTTCACCAGCTCTGTTGCCCTTCTCTGGACATGCTCCAGAACCTTAATGTCCTTGTAGTGAGGGGCCCAAACTGAACAAACATTTCAGTGCAGTCTCCCTGGTGCTACATTGAGGGGATAATCACTTCCCTGGTCCTGCTGGCCACATTATTCTTGGCACAGCCCAGGATGCCATTGGCCCTCTTGGCCACCTGGGAGCAGTGCTGGCTCACGTTCAGTCAGCATTCCCACGTCCCTTTCAGCTGGGCAGCTCTCCAGCCACTCTTCTCCAACCTGCAGCACTGCCTGGGGTTCTGTGACCTGTGGAGGACACAGCACTCTGCCTTGAAGCTCACACAGTTGATCTCAGCCCATTGATCCTGCCTGTTCAGATCCCTCTGAAGAGCCTTGCTGTTATCCAGCAGATCAGCATTCCCACCAAAGCTGGTGCCACCTGCAAACATACTGGGATCTTGCTGCTGGACTTTTTAAAAATTATTTGAACTCACTCATTTAAATAATCAAAAAAGGTGTTAAACAAGACCAGTCCCAGTACTGAGCCCTGTGGAACACTACCAGTGGCTGGCTGCTTACTGAATTCAGTTCCATTCCCCATCACTCCCTGGGCTCAGTCAGCCAGCCAGGTTATCATCCAGCAAAGGGTGCACTCATCTAAGCATGAGCAGCCAGTTATTCCATAGAGCACTATGGAATACAGTTGTCAGACTGTTTACTGAAATCTGGACGGACACCAGCCTTTCCCTCATGTCATCCCAATAAGAAAAGTTGCCATCTCTCATAGAAATCTCTACCTGTTCCTAACTACATCAGCATGTAGAATGCTGAGAAAAAAATTGCCTTACAATGCCTCCTTCCATTCTCTTCCTGGAAAAACTGTCCTTAACCAGCCTCCAAAATTTGCTTTTCTTTGAAACTCCAAAACAAAACCCTAAATACATGTTATATTTTAATTTTTCTCTTGATACAAGCAAGATAGGAAGTTCAAATTTCAAAGCAATGATATCTCTCTCAGCCCAGCCCAACTGTCTCAGAATCCTTTCAATTTTTGGTTTTTTTTTCATTTTATGTTAAAAATAAAATTATTCATGACCTATGTTTTCAGAATTTGATCAGTTTCTGGCCATTCTTTATGCAGGACTTATAAGGACCTAAATACCTACAGATAAATTCATACTTGATCCATCTGATTAATCATGTCTGGCCACCTTATGTCACTCCAAGGTGTTAATGATGCTGGCAATTCTAACAAAATTAGCACAAGAGAGCACATCTTTTGCTGCAACTTTTAAGACAAATTGTCCCAGTTTTTTTATAGTCCCCAGATTATATGTGTAGTTGGTTGTGGTTCCAGTACAGCCTTCAGTCTTCAGCGCCATCTGTGCTGTGACTTACCAGTCTGGTTTGTGCTTTTAGCCTGTCAGTCTAAGAGGAGAGGAGTGGTAGTGCATAAAGAACAGTCTAAGGCTTTAGACATAATTAACTTGCTGAGTATCAAAGCCTGGAAAGCTGGAGAAAACTGTGCTTACACATTTAATTGCATTTCAAGATAGAAGTATCTTCTTTGCAAAAATATTTATAAATAATTGAAAATTTTCATTAACAGTTGATGTCTCTGAGTGATTCTTGGTCAGAAACAGGACTGTGGCAATGTAGCAGAAGTATCCAGATTTGACTGCTGTATTGTCAGGCTTGATGTATCTATCATTATGGTAAGTCTGGAACAGGACTGCTATTTCTTTGATGCAGCTAGGAATGACATTGTCATACACACTAAAGTTGTTTTCCCTCAAAATGACCTTGTGTGAATACAATACTGGAAAATGTCCATATTTTAATAGCAACATTTTTTAATGGCACTACAGATGAGCAAAAGACCATATGGGAGATGGCAAAACAGATAGAAAAAAATGCACCAGGTATTGAACTTGTCTCTGAAGGTAGCAAAAAGATAACTACTTATTTGAGATATTTAAAGGTACACAAGCTGAGGATGGTCTCATGTCAGGTAGGAAATAATTTGACATTTGGTAGAGACAGGATAAAAGTGATGACAGATCAATTTCAGTTTTTAGTTTTAAGATTGGATATGAGTATTTTTTGAGACACAGACAAATGTACAACATTCAAAAAGACATTTAAAAACTTGAAAAAACCCTTGAGGAAAGCAAAGCACTAATTTCAGCAACGTTGTGTTACATGCATAGGCATTTAGCAGAAAATACCCCTGCTTGGATTCCAGCTGATCCTCTAAGATAAGAGAGGCTGGGTGTGGCTAAGGTTAATTTTTGATTGCATAGCAAATTAAGCACTACATGTCTGGTTGAGTTCAAACTAATCCAGTACTGTATTCAATGAGGTCTTACATGACTGACAAACAGTAGACTTCATTGCAGAAACAGAAAAGCAGGTTCAAGATTGCCAATGATAAATGCACTGACTGCAGAGTATTACTATGTATTAGTATGTGCTGTGACAGAAAGTATAATAAGAGCAATCTAGTAACAAGGTTAGATAGATAGATAGATAGATGATAGATGATAGATAGATAGATAGATAGATAGATAGATAGATAGATAGATAGATAGATAAATAGATGGATAGATAGATAGATAGATAATGTGTGTGTGTATATATATGTATATATATATAAATTAATATTCCCAAGTATGTTCCACCACGGTTGGAGGTGCAAATCTCACCTAAAGGCAACCCATCAGGAAAGGAGAAGAGACATAGTCTGTTCACTGAGAGCAGAGGTGTTGTCCTCCAACTTTTTCTGAAGCCCCTCTTTTATGCTATAAATATTGGCTGGTCCAAGGAGAGGGAACAATCACGTGTTGGTGAGGTTTGGTAAGTTTGGTCATACATGCATTAGAGGTCCCATGTTCTCCTTTATTTGCATCCCAGTGGGTGTGTAATTTAATATGTTAATGGGGCTTAATGAGAGTCTCAGTCAGTATTTACAGTCAACAAAAGAGGGAAAATAAACACTTTAATCCTTCTAGTACTGAGAAGGCAGTAAAGGCTCTCTGTCCTTCATCAGTGGGTCTTTGCACACATCCTTACCTCCTAAATGAAGCAGGTCTGTAATTGTTTGTCAGGGTGAAGGGAGTGGGACTGTTGGCTGGTACAGAGGCCCAGTGCTCTTCTGGGCCTCACTGGAACACTAGGCTGACACCTCTGTTTGTCTTCAGATATTATTCTGCTGTTAGGCCTTACTTGAGCCAAGTGCAAGATAAGCAAGGGACCCAGCTCATGTTTTTCTCAACCAGCTCCATCAATACTTCACTGTCTTAAAAAAACACTGTACAATTCTGACCCTTTAGCAGCAGAAGTAATACTTTGAAACAGTAGAACCAAACATGCCTGGTGTTACTGTTTTTCTTGAGATGGCTTTTCAGATGCAGTAAAGTCACTTTTGGAAAAAAACCCAAAGATTTGTCTACTTAATGTGAACATCTAAGATAAGAGAAATTGCTTTTAAAAAGTCTTTCTTCAGATAGTCTAAAAACTTTGAGACAGTTTTACTGTATAAGTCTGAAACAACATGGGAGATGAAATTTTCCAAAAATTACTATAAAAGTTTTTTGAGATATTTACATATGAAGATAGATATAAGCCAGTTTATCATAATTGATAAGTGTTAACTCTTCCATCACTTTTTTTACAAATACAATTCTTGTGTTTCTGCTTTAAATGTCACTGAATTTATTCTGGTTCACACAATGATGAGAGAACAAATTGGACTGGACTTGTCCTTGCCATCACAAGGTTGAAACCTACCAACTCAGGTTCCCAGTTGTTTTAGTTTCCAAAAGTACAAGTGCTGAAGAGTCACATCTTGCATTCTGTCTAGTTAGTGGTTAGAGACTGAGGAACAGGAAGATTTTCTGAAATTCTCACTCATTGAGAATTATGGGCAATGCAGATATTTCTTCAGTGAATTCTGCAGTCAAGACATTTTTATCCAGAGGTGTGCTTTTCCTCCTCTGCTGAGCATGACCTTTCAGAAGCAAACTCTACAAGGAAGAGAGGCATTTCTTCAGACATACTTCTGTCACTGGTCTCCTATAAGGTTATATCTGTTATTTATTGATGTGGTTTCACTCAATCTGTAAAAGCTGTGCAAATTTCACAAAACTCAAAAACAATCCCATAAAACACACATTTTCTCTACACAAGAGATGCCCATTTTTGAACTACCTGGATCTCTTTCCAGAGAACAGGACTGTTTTTTAGATAGGAAGCCTCTGAGATTATTGCCTTACTGGAATTGGAGTTTAGAACTCCATAATGTAATATCAGAATGCAGTGGTAGAAATGTGGCCATATACTGTCCTTCTATTCACAAGCCCCTTCACACTAAATAACTAAACAGCAAAAAAACTAAAAAAGTGTATTTCACTTTCTTCCCTAAGGTTCTCTGAAATTGAGCTTTTTTTTAGATAATACAGATATACAAGTACTCTTCCCAATTTTATGGAGCTGATTTTCAAAGTCCTCAAAATAATAAAAATTTGGTTATCAGCTTCTGGATCTGGAATAAGAGAGGAAAAATACTGGGGGTTTTTTAGTATTTTTCAACATTTGCATTCTTGGCACATCTTACCATGCAATGGAAATTGAAGAATGATTCCACAATCTCCATGCTTTTGAAACAGAATGTACTTAGTCAAGATTTGATCCTATACTTCTGGAGAGCATTTATCTTATCTGAATCTGAAGAGGTTAGATTTGCACTGAAGACTGAATAATTCATCTATTTCATGTATCGTTGAAAACTAATTAAGTTGATTATTCAGATTATTTTAGAATAATTTACACTTTTTTTTTTTTTCCTAATACTTCACTCACTAAAAAGTTGTAAATAGCTTTCATCAAGAAATGGGCATGTGGCATTATTTGAAGGGTAGAACTCAGAAAGGTTGCCATAAAGATTATTTGTTAAAACCAAATGAGATTCTATTTAATTTTAAAGTGCATTTCATTAAGTAATATGAAGGACTAGGGATGGAAGAGTTATTTGTCATGAACAGAAAAAAGAAAATCGTATTGGAGAACATTCAGCAAAAAATAATGTTATTAGCAGATGATCTTTTTTCCCTGAATATCACCATCAAAACAATCTGTTGTTTTTTTTTTTTTTTTTAGAAAAAACATGTACAGATGGAAGAAGTCACATGGAACATTTATTTTCTAAGCTCCCACTCAAAAAAATAACAAGGCTGTGCCATGAAAATAAGTCACTAAAATTCCAAAATAGTAATGAGAGGATAAAAGGGCTAATGAGGAATAGACAACTACACGAAATTCAAGGATACAAAATTATTCCTAAGAAAGCAATATACTACCCTGTGCATTCCACTGAATATGAAAGCACTACCATCTACTACCTCCTAAGTGCAATAGAGCCAAAACAGCAGAATTAAATCAAGACCAACTTTCTGAAGTTGGAGATACCATGCCTTGACACCACCCACCACAATGCAGGGCATGTGAGGGGCTTTAGGGTCTAAATGGGTCTTATTTGGGTCTAAAGTCAACTCCTCTTCCTTGTCTGTGCTTGATCCTCAAGTACCTCCATCTGCTCTTTCCAGATTCCACTCCTCACTCAGAGTTGTAATTAAGGCTATTTCATTTTCTGCTTTAACCTCTCAGTGTGTCAGTCATTTGTGGAAACATCTTCACTAACAGGTCCCAGAAGCCTGTTGATCATTTCCTGTGATAGATTCTCAGCAGCAGTAGGTTTTCTTCTAAGCAATTTATAAATATCAGCCTTCTTCACATCTTGATATGCAGTCAATAAACAGCGAACACAAATAGATATATTGATCACTTGTTTTTCTCATACTATTCCTCTGTTATTCTAGAAGACATCATCCACACTGATACCATATTGAATCTATCTGATTTTCATCCCAAGGAAGAAGACTGTGGAATTTTACAGCCAATTCTTTTCAAGGTCTATATGTACATTAGTGCAAGGACACCTCTTGAGCATGGAGCATGATGTACTAAAAAGACATACTGAAATGAATGCACTTTCTTGTCTTAAAATCCGAAGGAACACATCCAAGGGGTGAAACAGGTAGTGTTTATCTGATATGGCCCCATATCTAAACAGGATTGAAGAACTGGGACTGGTATCATTAAAGTATTTGGAGGAACTAGCTCTCCTTTTTTTTTTCTTGCTTGTAGCAGACATCCGTGCCTCCTCCCTCTATTCCTTCTTCAGTTTAATCTTTAAAATATCCCTTTTTTGTCTCTTCTGAGACTTCTCATTTGCTTCATCTCTGTTGTCTATGCTTATCTTGGAAATTAATTGTCTTGATTTAAAAGAAAGCAATATGTTTTCTTATGGCAACATTTTGATTTCTGTAGTCCCCGTAGAATTTAGTTAAACCTGTTGCACTTCTATAAAGTGCTTTAACTCGATCAGTATGAACTATTTGATAGAGCAAAAATGCATTCTAGAAGATAACCCACTGGAAGCTGACTGTTAGGATGTTTGGACAAGGTTTATTTCACAAAAAAAGTAAAAGTCAAGAAGTGACTGTTTTCTCTTACAACCTATCATATTTTGAATGCATGGTACTATCTGACTCCAGTTCTTGATTTCCAGGACCAGTAGCAGCACAGATAAGATTATGTTATGAAGTTTTTTCCATTCTCTCAATGTAGCTGCCTGAAATTCAGCAAGAATGCATGGAAGGTCTGTTGCAAATGAAGACAGAAAAATCTGGCTAGATTATATGCTTCCAAAAATGTCTCAGCAGAGACTCACTGAACTGCAACAAAAAACACCCTGAGGCTCTGTCTCATTGAACATAATCTATTTTAGTATTACAGGAACTCTTTTTGTATCAGTCATTAAGAGATGAAGGTCTCTACAGGAGCCAGGACACTAATATAGAAATTAAGACTCGGAGTGAGGGACAAAAAGGGTCACTAAATGTATCTAGTTAGAAAAACAGAGTTAGAAAAAAGGTCAGATTTGGCAAAGGTAATAGGACAGAAAAGCCACAGGAAAGAATGGGAGAGTGAGGTCATGAAGATAATGTGGTGAAATCTGAGAGGTAGCTTTCTGACTGGATACTTCTGTATCAATTCTGGGGAACTTTTCCTCATCCAAATTCAAGACATGTTCTTTAGGATTAATCTTATTTTTTTTTAATATAATTGCATTCTTGATTCATGCCATCCTATTCTTTTCCCTTTGTCTGCATAAAGATTATCAGCTTTGTGAGTTGTTTACATGTTTTAGTACTTGACATTTTTCTTTTACTATATTTAAGCTATTTTTCATAGTTTAATTAATTTGATTTTGTTTGCAGTCTTGAGTTCTAAATAATTTCATGAAGAAATTGTCCCCCAAATTCATCTTAAATTGAGCTAATGGTCTTCTTTCAAATGCATTTTAATATAAGCTATATAAATTGTTATAATTAAGCTTTTATCCATAGCTATTCTGAAGTTTTATTTCAAGATATTACATAGGGGTAAGAAGTATCTCTCATCAAACGAATGTCTTTAGTATGTCATTTTTGAGTAGGGCCACTAGGGATTTACTATGTTGTTGGGTTTCTTTCAAAGTTTTACAGAAATACTATGGCCAAGGTCTGTAAGTTCAGCTGAATATCACCAGACTCCTGGTCTTTACATATGCTTTATCATCTGGTTTCTGGGTTTGCATGGTATTTCTGTAATGCAACTAGGAAGACTAGAAAGGCACCAATCAAGATCCCAATCTAGGGAAGTAGTACAACAAGGACTCTAGGCCATAACATAGCATGTCTTCAATTTGGATCAGTTTATGCATAATGTAAAGAAATGGAGACCATCCTCCATTGTTCTATTTCTACAAAGAAGGAAAGTTAATCAAGTTGCTATTATGGAAAAACTTCCTTGTGCATGGTATTTACTGATCAGACATATAGAATTCACAAACTCAATTTATATCTCAGAAACTCTTCTTAGAATTTTGGTAATGAAAGCACTAGAATTCTCTGACATTTCCCCTTCCTCCTGTGTGCCCACATTTTATTCATAAGCCATAGTTGGGTTATAAGACCTATATTTCAGTTGTAAAATAGGTATTTCATTAGAAAGACAGATCTGATTTTATATATAAGTACATTCTACATTTGTACTTGCTATCTAGACATAAAACAGAAGTCATAAAACCAAACAAAGAACAAAAATACCCCCAACAACAACAACACTCCAAATTCACATTTCAGTGGAAGATTTAGAAAATACTTTTCTACTGCATTGGTCTATCAATTAATATTTTGTACAATTAATTGTACTTCCGACATAGACGTCACCATTTAATAGTGTATTTCTTGCAGTCTTTGATATAGTTGGAAACAACAACAACAAAAAACGAATGCAAATCATTTAAGATCTGTTTCTTTATTTTTTTGTTGTGGTGTCTTTTCTCAGATGAGCTCTGTTTAATATCTGCCTGAATAAGCCTGACTGGTGTGGTTTTACTTACAGTTCTAAAATTACATTGGCCTAAAGTGGACAAGGAATTTAAGTGGTTAGAATAAATACTGCACATTTTACAATATGTTGTGGCAAGCAAACAATTTAAGTGCTAACATAACTCAGCTTCTACTTCAAGATTTGTTTTTCTCTGTTGTCAGGAAATCCTAATGAAAGAGTGGTAGAAAAAAAATCTTTGCCTAGGAATTTGTAGTGCAGACAAGACAATGCACAGAACTTCCCTCCATCTGAACCAAGTAATTTATTACTGTGGTGCCAAGAAGGGATAGAGAAATCACACTGGCTGGGGATGCTTTCCATTATTTATTCTTTCTATCAGACATCTTCTATTAGATTTAATAGAATCTTCTCCAAGAGCAATTTACCAACCAGAAAACTGTGTTACAATTTAGTAAACGTTGCTCTTCCTCAGTTAATTCATTTTGTAACCTTCTTTTTACATTATTTTAAAGATCTTAATCACATTTGCATGAATCCTAGAGGAGTGAATAAGAGAAATGGAAATTTTTTTCTTTATTCTTATCTTTCACTGAGGCCAAATCACTAGCCAGATAGAACTTTGTGTAAAAACTACCATTTAACACTGGGGTGGTTTTTTATTCGATGACTAATGTTTATATTTTCCCCAGCTGACTTTTACACCAACATACAGAACATGTAATTTTGGCACTACCCCACATGTCAAAATGTCCCCATAAAACAAACAATCATCCACCCTGCCACAGGGGTTCATGATGGAACAGGGTTGGTTATTTCAGAGCCTGCGTATGAGTCGTTTCACTCACAATCTCTCAAGTGGTAACCATGCTGTCAGAAGCATCTTGAAAACTGTTTTGCCACATGTCTCTTTGGAAAGAAGTTTCCAAATAGCGAGGGGAAATGGATGCAAAGCAGCACTGACACTATTAATGAGCCTGCCTCAAGGGAGGGTTGTCAGGCGGTGTCTTTAGCTGTGTCAGGCATGGTGAACCTTCTATCAGCCCCCTGGGGGGTCAGCGGCCTGAGAGAAGATGAGCTGTGGTAAAGAATGAAGGGCTGTCTTTGCCAATTTGCTAGTCAGAATTAATTTAATCCTAATTTCCTTATTCTGTGAAGAAAGAGCAGAAGACTGGCACTAAGGTAAAGTCCTAATGGCATCAGTCTCTTGTCTTCCTGTACAATGCCAAGCATGTATTCTAATATGTGCAGCTATGCAAATCGTTAAATTGAATTGAAAATGTAGGAAAAAATGAACTTCCTCAACCTCTTTGTTTGTCACTTATGTCTTTAATTGCCTTAAAGGAATTAATGAAGTATTTGATTACAGGAGTTTATGATTCAGCAGCTTTATAAAGCTGGAAGAAATAAATAATTAACTTTGAGGAACAGGTAATTCTAAATGCAGAAGCAAGATGTCCATGTAACCTCATCATTATTTGGCACTCATGGCTATTGCAGGGAACTTGATAACTTGCCAGCAGGCTTGAAGCCCTCCCTTTTGTTGTTCATAAGTGTGAAGGGACAAGAGAATATATCTGGACTGGAAATAATTTCAGAAAGTCCCATTATACACATTGTCCTCTGCACTCTGGTGGTCTGCCCAAAGAATCTAGTTAATCCAGTTCAGAGCTGGATTAATTCTAAACATTGAACACAATGCTCCTCTGTAACTAAAAGGCTCATTTTTGATCCAACAGAGTCAAGGAAAATGCTCCATGGCAATGGAGATGCTCATTATGGGAAAATGTTCCTGCCTTGTTGGTTGGGAAATCAAACCTTGTACAATTAGGCCATGTACTTCTTAAATTATAAATTTTCCTTACACAAGTATGATATTATAATTTCTACTGCTGGAGTTTATAAATTTGTAAATACATCTACAGTAGCACTATCTGCAGCAATATAATTTTTAAAGGCAAGGTTTTTGTTTTCAAATGTCCTCTACGTATTTTGACTGTACACAGAGAGGATGAAATTATCTTGAAAGAGATGAGCAGCTGTAATATGATTCCACTGGTTTTCAGTAATAATTTCATAAGAAAGGTAATAACACTTGCCAGTATAACTAGGTTTTGTCAAATACTATCATAAATTTTAAGTCTAATGCATTCGTAGATTTTTATGTTTTGTTTTAGTTTGTTTGGGTGGTTGTTTTTTGTTTTTTGGGTTTTTTTGTATATGTGTTTTCTTTGTCAATATTTATCAAATACTATGTCTAAACTAGGGGGGAACCAGTGAATGCTTTATATAAATTTGCTGATCAAAGCTGCCATATATAAATAATTTGGTTTGGGGGTTTTTTGGTTTTTTTTTTTTTTTTTTAGTTATCAGAAATACTAATAAAAACAAAGCAGTTTTGCAGTTTTGCAGTTATTATAAAACATAGTCTGGGAAATTAGAATGTATCATCATGTTGGGGTTGTTTGTCTGGAATTGAGGCATCTAGAAATATTAAGTAGTGCTTTTCTTTTAGGCAAAGGGCAAGGACTAATTTGCATTCTTCTGTGGCTCTTCCTAGGAGCAGATCAACAAAGCAGTGTTGGCTTCAGTCCTGAGGATTCTGGCTGATGGCCTCACTTCCCTGGCTGCACGGAGTGTGACTCATGCATTTGCAAAGTGTGTGAGGGATAAAGGGATTCATCCTGCACCCATTGACTTCAGTGGGACAGTATCAAACACAAAGACCCATTGAAACTCAATGGGATTTAGAATCCTAAGCAGGGCTGTACAAGAAACTGATTCTTTGGTTGTGCCACTGAATTTTTTAATTAGGAATAAAAGAGGAAAAAGTGGGTTGATCAGAAACATATCTGTGCTAATTTTCACAGAAATATCAAAGATTAAACAAAGCATTTCATTTTCCCTGAATGCAATTCTTATTGTATAAGGGGAAATAAAACCCTTTTTTTTTAAGTAATTTGAAAACTTTCAAACAGAAAAAAATGTTAAAAAATACAAACATTTAACTTTGGACATGCCAATATGAAATCCTCATTTTTTTTATTTTTTACTGAATCTGTTGATGAATTTTTTCAGTCTCTCCAGATTTTGTATTTTGAAAATAACTAGTTTACAGAAGAATATATTATGAAATCTTCATATTAATTATATTATCAAATTCTGATAAGTTTTGATCCCTTTCTAAGGAAGCAGATTTGTTTCCTCAGTGGAGATAACTTAATATGAGGTGAGGGTTTGTCCTTCTGTCACTGTAGTCTCTTCCTTAGAGATTCCTGTTCTTATAACTAGCTGACTTCCAAAGCTGTTACTGAATTCTCCCCCCTTTTAAAAAAGAATCATGCACAGACTTTTGTCTTAGCTAATATCTCAGGCTGTTAACTGTGTTCATCCAGGATCTCTCTTAGAAAAAATGGATCAGTCTATGCAGCAAGGTGGAAGAACCCTGGAGAAGAGAGCATAATTGGAGACACAGTGACTTGTACTCAAACTGGATTTTCAACAGCACATTTTTTGTGATTCAGAGCCATTGAACATACATTTCAAAGATGCTTAATCCAATATTCCCATAGATTGCAGTGGGATGTACCTATAGGCATCCACTGTCTGTTGCGGAAGTCTGCATAGCTTTGTAATTTAAATACCTTTAACATTGGTCTCTAGTTGAGCTAAGTATTTTTTCCTAGCTTAGAATTCTCTCACTCCCTCTATTCTTGTCTAGGAAAACATCAGGGATTGTAGCTGTTCATTGGACAGGATGTGTTAACTTACAGCAGTAAAGGATTTTTATGACTTAAAGTCATCTCTGCCACTTTTTGCTTGGTGACTGCACTAATGCATTACCCCTTTGAAAGCTGTAAGAGCAGAGAGTTGGTATCTGTCTGCCTAGGACATTACCACAATCTTCTTGTAAAATTAAAATCAGTCAACTACGAGGTAAAAACTCTAAAAGAAGACAAAACACTGTCTGTCATTTATTATCCAGATTTAAGTTAGACATTTGACAAGGCATTTCCCAAGGGATATAAAAAAGATACTGCCAAGTTTATGAACTGACTTGGAACATCCTTATAGAGAGTGTCTCTTTTCAAGCTAAGACTCTGATAAATAGCTCTGATTTCAGAATGCATCAGATGAAGAAATAAAGTGTTAAGGGACCTGTTGCATATTCCTGGTTTTAGCTAATCTTTAATAAAAACAAGCATTTCACACATTTCAATCCTTCATATAGCTAATTTCCAAACAGTGTAAGGACAATTACCAAAAAAAACCACAAAAAACCAAAAAAAAACAAACATACTGTCATCTTAATATGAAATTTTAAAACTTAAAGACCACTTACTTTGTATGAATTTCTACCTAATTACAAATTAACTACTCACATAATAAATCAATCTGCTCAAAGTTCTCACTCTGATTTTTGAAGTGCTTATAAAACTAAATTACTCAAACCCAGAAAAGAAATTATTAAATGAGAAATGTAAATTAGATTTAGGCACAGAATTAAAGGAGAAGCAATGGGATACAGGGATTAAACCATAATAAGCAAGTATTTTAGTTAAGAACTAAAAATAATAGGTGATAAAAAAGAGAAATCAAATAGCAATGAACTAACAATATATAAAATTATTGTTCCCAAGTTAATTTAAAATATAAGATCTCACCTATTTTAAGGTATGTTACTGAGATAGCAATATGACTTACAATTTACTGTAAGATGATGGAAATGTTGGGGGTGCTCTGATCTGCTAGATGGCTCCATATCATCATAGACATCAGGGATGAGACTCAGAGCCAGGCTTTTGGAGCATAAGTGTATAGGTAAAGTGGATCTGTATAGGCATATGCCTTATATTCATAGTCATATTCATATTAGTGAAGACTCAAAAAGCTCCTCAGGTGCCCAGTGAGCTTATTTAAGATGAATACACTGGTTCTGTAAATTGAGCTATATCCTAGACTATAACCTAAACATGCATTCTGCAGTGTACTGTGGAGACTGAAATGACAAGCATCGACATTTAAGTATCTGAATCTCAGGGAGAATTTCCCTCCCTTTTGCCACTTGTTCTCAAAGGATGTTTGGAGAACATACAACAGCATCAAAACAAGCCTTGCATAGCAGATCACAGAAATACATAATTGGATTCTATTTCCTGAATATTTCTGCTTAATGTCTCTTGATACTTGATACATCTTTGTGCCCAGGAGGCTGGAGTATGTAGGACAAGATATGTTGGAAACCTTCACACTTCCAGAATGAACATGCCACGTGGTTGGAAAAGACACTGTCTTTTTCCTGAAATCGGTTTTAGTAAGAGAAAAGAAGGTACAGCTGTTTGCCTGCTCCAGAGATACACATAACTCAGCTTTCAAGGGCTCCTTACTGGGATATGGAGGAAGCACGTTCTGCTCTAGTGATGATTTTCACCATGCTTAAATCCAAGACATCCCTCTCATGTTTAAACTACCCAGCTGATTCTGTTTCCATTTTCTCATCTAAAATTCATTTTCCTTCCCTCATGAAGGTTTTATTCCTTTTTCACCTTGTCCTTATTCCAACTACAGGCTTATGATCTGCAATAATAAAAAAGCAATTGAGAAGTTTAATCTGGCTTCTGTGTGAAAAATTACAAATTAAGAGGAACATATTTGAGGAAATGGGGACATGAAGGAAAGGAAATCAGTGTAAGACAAGCACAAAAAGATTTTGCCAGGAAAGTATGTTTTCAAATAGTTTTGGTTTGGCAAAAATACATTCAAAAAGTCCCAGTTCCATCCATTCCAAGGCTCCATTCCCTGAATTTATAAAAATAAATGCTTTAAAGAGTTTGCTATCATCCCTGCCTACAGTATATCTGAATGCTCATCTCAGCCACATAGCATGCCTATGCATGTTGGTTGGAAGTTTTATTGAAAACATGAAACACTGACTCTCAGATGATGAGCTCATTCCACCACCTGTCTGCTGGGGAATAAACAATATTGAGAGAAATTAATAATTCTGCAAGTATGACTAGCCAAGTGGAGTGGGAAGGGCCTGCTGGAATGCAAACAGGTTGGAAAGATTGGAAGCCATTTCCAATAAAACTCATTAAAGCCTGATCATCATGAAAAAAGTGCATGTATGAATCAGGACAAAGTGGGCAGCCTGGTTTTGGATCTATTTTGGACATATATGACAGACTGATCGCTAAAATAAATGACAGTATGAAAAAATAATGTCTGCTAAATAGATTTAAAAATATTAATACATTAGAAGTTGCATGTTTTCAACTGCTTATTTCCCAGCAATATGTTTTTACACAAAGATTAGAAACAAGAATTACTCATAACATGGTTTATTATTAAATTAAAAACACGCTGCTGAGATAAGAAATTTACTATGAAAATATATATTTCACAGGGGGAAAAATGCAACCAAAAATACAGTATTGTGGTGTTGTGTAAGTATGCTACATAAACTAAACAGTCACTAAATCAGTGCTGTATGAACATTTAATGTTTTTTGGTTCTTCTGCTGAAAAAATACAGTAAAATAATTTTTATTTACCTAGGAATAATAGCAAAGCCGTTTTGAATGTTTGTTTTAAAGGAGAAATAGTGTAAATTACAAAATATCATATTTATTAGATTTATTAGATCTTTCTTTTTCAACCAGAAATACTTTTTGTGCACAATTGCTACATATTGATTTTAAAACAGCAAACCAAAAAATAAAACTATAAAGTTCTGTACTTTGAAACTGATGGAACAACACTTGGAAAAAAAAAATCATTCTGGAATAAGACAAGGGATAAGATGAGGGATCAGATGTTTATCCTTTTAATTCAGAATACTTTTAAAAATTTCAATCTTTCAGTCCCAAAGATACTTTTTTAGAAAGCAATGGCTTGAGTGATTTTGTATCTTTATTCAGCAGAAGATACTCTATTTATTTCAGTGATCTTTTTTTTTTTTATTTTTTTCATTTTCTTTAGCCTGATCAGCAGTAGTGGAGTTTGTATTACATAAAGTTAGTAGCTTGCAATGTAAAGTAGCACAATTTTGGAGGAGAAACCCAACACAAATCTGGATTACTTTTGGAGGAGCACACTAATTCTTTAACACAGACATCTCCAGAGAGGTAGGTATTCATCACCATGTAAGGGCAAATTATGAGAAACTGCAGTGACAAGTAAAAAGGTAAATGCAATTATGTGCAAGGGAAATGACAAAGCAGGACATCCTACTGATAAGATCTATTGTGAATCCTTGAATGAGACTAAAGTCTCATTGATCAAGCCACATGATATTCAATTTAATATGTTAGTAAATACAGTATGAGAAATATTGCAGGATGAATTGCCTAGGGGATTTAATAGGATTATTTTTTTATTTTATACTTCAATATTTCACAAATGGAACAGTCATTACAAAGTATTTGTTTAACAGAATAATAGAACTTTTCTGCTTAAAATCTATGAGACTTCCTTTCTTTTTAAAATTGTTCTTCCTGATTCAAAATGCAGGAGCAGAAATTACAAGTTTGACAGTTTCACTGAGAGTGTTCTTATCTTTGTGTTTCCTTTGCCTAACAATTTTTATTTAATATTAAGAACAGAGGGAGAAAGAAGCAGAATATTTTTACTTTCTTCAATAGCTGAAACTATTGCAATTTGTTTCTTCATTTCTTTTGATTTGAAAAGTACAAGAGGAAGCAAAAGAGGAAAATGTTTCTAATTTTTTAATTTATTCAAGATTTTTAATAGCATCTTGCTTGGCTGGATAACTGAAGGATAATCTCTGAGAGTATATTAAAGTTCTGGGGTTATTGCTATGTAGTTCCACAGAAGCAAGGTCCATGCCCAATCTATTTAAATTCAAACCTTTAATTAAGATTATATGGAATGTCTTGTATTACTGTGAAACAAAGACACAAATTGCATTTTCAAATCATGGAATAAGCTTATATATTTTTTAATGTCTGACAATATATCAGAGAATAACAATATCAGGAAAAATAAATATTTCTGAGATAAATGCATAGATGAGTCTATGCTGTTTCTAAAATTCATCAAATGTTTCAGTTACAGACCTGTAAAATCAGTAAACTCCAAAAGTGCTACTTGCTTTTTGCATATTTTAAATGTGGAGCAATACTGACAAGTTGAAGATTAAGGATCTGCTTGAGACTATTCAGGCATATTTTCAGCAAAGTAAATCAGCATCACTTGCAGATATGTAAGTCTGACGTAAAAAGGGTGGCTTAAGATTGTCTTTAGAGAAAGTTAAGGAGCTGAGAGGCATGGAGATGAAAAATAAAGTAAGTTTCACATTATCTAAAATGACTACTTCTCATCTAAGGGTAAATGATGACATTAGGTTGTGAAGAATTTTTGTCTGGCTCAAATACATGGAATGATGGGTTACAGGATGAATAGCATTCATCAATGGAAAGAATTAAGCTCTTGTTGCTGTTCTTATTTTACCATCACAGCTTATTTGCCCTGCTGTTATTGTCAGGGCATTGCAACAATTTAGAAAATTGCAAAAAGTAGCACAGCCTGTGACACCAAAACTTAGAGCTGGCTGTATGGCTAATTTGAATTTTTTGAGGGGAAGAAAAGAAATAGAATTCAGTAGATACAGAAACTCTTTTATTTGTTTATTTCACAATTATCATAACTTTATCTAAATCCTTTAATAAGGACAGTGGGCTATTTGGGGGTTAAAAAATTATAGTTTAATTACAAGACTAGATTGCATAGTTTTGCTTCATTATTTGCCTTAAGATACAAGTTTTAATGATCCAAGAAAACACAATTCCTTCCTTTCCTCTAGTAGTAACATAAAATATAGTCAGTGTAAATTGTTAAGAAAAAAGCACAGGAGGAAATTTGAGGACTATAGGTCAAGGCACTGCTTTCCCAAATTCTATCTGTAAATGAATCTGGCCTTAGTAAAAATCATCAGCAGGGTAACATAGTGTAGAAGTTTTCTTCTACAGTTTTCTTCAGAGACTGTAAAACAAGCTTTAGAGAGGAAAGGGAGATCCTTTATAAGTAATGGATCACATCCTGAAATATTCTGGAGTACATAACTCAGAAAGGTGACGGATACAAATCAAGTGAAATACACTGAAATTCATGGGGATTTTTTGCTCTTATTGCTTTTTTTTGTTGTTGTTTTGGTTTGGTTTTTTTCACTCAGCCATAAGGTGGTGTCTGTCTCAAAGTACAGTGTAGAAATGCCATTATTTAGCACCTGCAAGTAAAGTAGCTTGATCTCCTTCCTTCTGGGGAAATGAAGTAAAAGATGCATGAAGAAAATGGAAACAGATTTCTAAAGAAACAAACAAATTTTTAAGAAATCCAGGAGAGCTGATATTTTCAAAACATCTTGTAGGCCCCAAATGGGAATTAATTCTGATTTGTTTCCAAAGAAAAACTTCTCACTAGGATGGAAAAGGAGAAGTATTTACATGAAGCTTTGTTTTTTTCTTTAATGGGTAAAGGTGCCAGATTTTCCAAGCCAACTTCATCCTTTCTATGATCCTGTGATTATGTGAAGTCTGCAGAACAGTCTGAGCAAAGAGTCAAGTAGAATATACTTGTCCCTAGAAAGCAGAATAGGAGTATTTTATCAGGAAAGACACTTTGAGGTAGGACTGTAAGCCCTGAGGACTGCAAAACCTGAAACTCAGATGCAGAGGACTGGAGAACAAACAGAGCAATTACTTCCATTCAGATACAGATATTTATCTCCTTCTACCCTCAAAGCAGGTTGCTTGGAGAATGGATGGTTATTTAGCAGATATCTATAGCTTGATATGATATAAACCATTGATATTTTTGCTTCCTGCTCTGATCCTATATTTTGCTGGAAACTTAACTTGAAGCCAAATACCAAGGCAATTGAAGGGCTTGAAGAAGAGATGATGTGGTTAATTCCTGAAATAAATTGATTTTAAGGAGTGAAAATTCACTGTAAAGTTGCTGTAATAACACTAAAATATAAACTTGGGAAACAGCCCCCTTAAGGAAAAAAAAAAAAAACAAAACCCAAAAAACAAAACAGAAACTAATCAGGAAGTCTCCATTACTGTATCATGCATGGTGTCAGTTAAAATATAGCAGAATAGCCATGTAAAAGTGAAAAAAATACCTCAAACCTGCTGCTAACTGAAGAGAAGAAATATGTGGCAAAGTTCTTATATGTTTGGTTAGACTGATTTTGTACCATGAAAGAAGTGGAAGAAAAAAAATTCTTGTTGTCAATTGAGCTTCATATTGTTTTATATATTAATATACATCAATGAACTACACATTCCTTCAAAAATATCTTGCTAAAATTTTCTCTCACTGGTGAAATAGAAGGAAAAACTGCTCTGAGTTGCTGTACTATGGGAAGTTGGGAATTTTCTATTATTTGCTTATATAGTTTCATAGCACAAAATATTAGCAATTCTATTATTCATTAGAAGTAAGTAGGTAAAATATAAAAGAACTGTATCTAGTAAACACATGGAAAGAGGAATCACTGTGACAAATTTTTATCTGCCATAAATAGGCAAAGCTCCACTTAATTAAATGGAATTATTAATTCTAGTTCAATATCACAATTAGAAAAGTCCCTGTGTCTTTGCACAAACTGGATGTTTCTTCTGCTCTACTTCTATATTAACTGCTATTGTGGCATAAATATCCATATCAAATCAAACCCACCTTTCAACTCTTCTGTCACGTAATAGGCAAAAATGAAAATATTCTCTAGGAAATGAGGGCAAATTTTTTAAAAAATATGTCATTAGTATGTAGAAATTAAGTTCCTGTTTTGTTGAGTGTGATTTACTACAGTTTTAAATAATTTTTTTAAAATTGTCTTACTCACTTTGAAGACAACAGACATTTAACCCTCAGATTAATACTATGTCATAAGTAATTTCACTTCTTTTGTCTATTTATAAATTAATTTTTAATTGCAATTTGATGAGATACACTAACTACTTTATGTATTTATTTTCTTTATTCTTTTCTGTGTTGTACTGAAGCTATTAAGAATGCACTTGCCTGTAAGTCATGGTATAATGTGGGCTTATTAATATCATTAGTGTGGTTCTGTTTCCTTGGTACCTCATTTTACTGCTTTATTTATGTTGCATAATTCTTTGGATCAAATGAGTATGATTTAGATATGATACACAGGGTAAATTGAGCAAGTTTTAGTTCACTTATTTTGGTCTTCATTATGTTGTTTTATGTCTCTATGCTGTCTCATGTTGTTTGAAAAAAGTAGAACTCTGATTTTAAAAAGCATAAAAAAATCAAGGTCACACTTATTTTATATTTTTCAAAGATAACCAAGTTTTATTGGTTTATTTTTGGAAAAAAATATGCTGAAAATTTCAATATGAATACAATTCAGTGGAAAATTTAGTGTAATAAAAGTTCAATCATTTTATCATTCCCCCTTCCCTCATAGGAAATTCTTACAAACTATATGTTATTTATATGTGAAAAAAACTTAGATGGCAAAATATACACACTGACAGAAGCAGATTTATATTAAAATTTAAAGTTACATTCAATTTGCATTTTATCTGACCTTGTGATTTTTATAACTTCCCTGATATGTTAGTAACCCTATCAAAAAAAAAAAAAAAAAAAAAAAAAAAAAAAGCTAAAAGCCAAACCAAACCAAAAGCCAAACTAAAAACCTCAAACACAAGTTTTGTTAACACTGGAATTTATTACTATTTTGTGTCAGGGAAGAAGTCTAAACAAGTCTCATAATCTCTTTGAAAAATAAGATTTTACCTAAGACTTAATTTCCTTTTCTGAATGTGGTATTTCTATAGAACTTTATCTAATAAAGTGCTCTCCAAACTGGATGTTATTTTGTATTAATCAGCATTGTTCCCTATTGTCAGTGACAAATTATGACTCCAGGTACTACATGACTTAAATTTAGAGACTTCATATATGAGTAATACTTCTATTCTTAACAAATTTTCTTACTAGTTTTGCTAAAAATTAAATGACAACACAAGTGTATTTTATACAGATGAAACTAAGTCCTCCAAATTAATGATAAAGACTTCTTAACTGTAAATTTCTTGCTAGGAATAAGCTTAAGTTGGAATGTATTATGAATATGACACCAGCAATTTTTTTTTTTCGGCTTTCAACAGAGGAAAAAAATCACAAAAAAACCTGCATCAACTAATGCAAAAGCAACTGCTACACATTTGTCTTGTTTCTAAGAAAGCATGAATACAGTTTTTAATTCACATTGTGGAATTCAGTGTAAATATTGCTATCAGTTTTAGAGGGAAGATATTTAGACCAATATGCACATCTGTGATTAAAGAACTAGGAAAATTGGAGCTTTGCAAAGAGCACAATGTGGTTTTCAAAGTTACAAACAAGGACATAGATCTTCCAAGCTTTACGTCTAAAAGTTATTTGCTCATCTGATCTTATATGAGAAACTTTTAGTGATTGAGTAAACAAAGGGAAATGTTTTCCACAACACTTAATTGCCTTCGAGAGTTAATTTTGATGAGAATGCTTGCTGTATTTCCAAGGGAATTACACTTAAGTATGAAGCACATATTTAAATGTAATACAAAAAGAAGGAGGTTGTAAGAAAGGTCAGGTATTTTAAAAGTAATTCAGTTTAAAGAATTATGGCTTTTATCTTCTTAGGGAGCAAATGGAAGAAATTTCTCAACTATGTGCTGCAGCTAAGACAACCCATGACAGACCAATACAGGCATGTGACATATGGCACTGGGTCAAGGAGCAGCCCATTTAATAGGCATGTTACATTAGTGATGGCAAGACAATGAACAGTCCAGCACACTCCAAGTCATGTCTATTATGGCCAGTTTGCCTCTGGATGTGTCCTTGGGTTTGCATCCATGCTTGATCTGGCTAACCCAAGACTAGATTAAAATGCATATCTGTATGTGTATGCACAGAGGAAAAGGAAGAGAGCAAATAACTACTAGATACATAACATAGCAAAATGGTGAAAAAAAAGTTAAAAGAAATGCTGATTTTATTATTCACAAAGCATATGCTGGAATAGCTGACTTTGAGTAGTACTTAATATAGAAGGTATTTTAATATTCTACAACTTAGAAAAAGAATGAGACAAAAAATTAAAGTATTCTGTATGTTTTGAAGAATAACTCTGAGCAGAACACAATACTTTATTTTCTAGAGGAAAAAAAATTACTTTTACATGTTCTGGTTTCAGTCACCTTTTCAGTAGAAAACTATGAACTTGTGTACTCATCAACCTCACTCATATGGCACCAAAGCTCACATGTAACCAGAAGAAATATTAAGAAAGAATCAAAACAGTGTGTATGTGCATGCATTTTGCACAATATTATTACATTCTCACCTTCTCACAGTATTTGTGCTTCATTAGCCTTTCTGACCATTAATATTATAGCTATTACATGCATATCATATAGATTCATTACACAGAGGTTGCACACCTCTATGTAACATTTGTACAACAAATGTACCCAAATGTAAGAGAAAGAATACAGGAACTTTTTTCAGTCCCATGGTTTATCTGCTGCTATTCTATTTATTTCTAGTTTTCTGGTCTATTTGTATATACTATTTTCTAATGGCTATCTCCATCATGATTCCTCATACACTATTTCATTATTCTGCTTTGTGATGCACCCTGCTTTTACCTATTTTGAGGTTTTATGTCATCTTTTCTATCTTTACCCCCTACCCCAACAGCAATTTCTTTTCCATTGTGAAGTCTCAGTACAAATATTGAGCTCACAGAATGCTGCTTCTGAAATACCTGATGCAGGCAGCCCATGACCTTGTCTTCTATTTTCCATTTCCCTCCCAAAAATTCTCATAGCCATTTAAATTGCTCTTGGTGTAATGGACTACTAGAAAATGGATGCACTGAGTATGCAAATCATGAAGACCAGGCACACTCAGATTGGTCTTCTAGATGAAGTCTGTGCATTAATTGATCACACTTTCTGCTTGGTGCCAAGGAAAAACACTACGGAGATAAATTTTCTTAAAAATATCTAGACAGTGCAGTTCTTGTCCCTCTCTGCATGCACTTATATCTTATAGCCTCTAGACTTTAAAGATTCAACTTCATTTTCCAATCAGAGCTGGCCATGAATGTGATTTTTTTCACCTTCTGCAAGTACAAAATTTTGATATCTGAAAAAAAATATTAGACATCTTCATTAGTCACTTGATTTTCATTACTGAAAAATAATTCTTTACCTAAACATCAAGTCAATCTTGTCCTCTGAGTTTATGCATCAGCTCTGTCTCTGAATTTACCAACTCAAGACCACAGTACTTCACATTTTCTGCATCTCCTTCTCTGAGCCCAGTGCCATATCTATTTTGCTCCTACCTCCTCCACAGGTGTCTTTTCTCCCTAAGACTTACTATCATTTCACATTTTTCTGCTCTTCCTTTTCTGCTGAATAACTCCAGAGGGGCAAAACTCCCCTGACACTCTCCATTGTCTATCCCATTACTCTTTAATTTATGCTTGGTGTTAGTAGGGTACACCTGCTTAATTTTGTTGCTTGATTTAAATTTACTTTATATAAATCACATTTTCAGCCTTTGCATTCCTAAAATCTTGCATGGAGAGGTAGATTTGCTAAAATTAAATATAATACATTTCTCTTAATCAGGATAATTTGATACTTCCTCATTCACAACTGAATTAAAAACTCAGAGCAGCTATATTGCTACAGGTTAATATTATATTTTTTTTCTACCAAAAATCAGTGGAATTTAGTTTTAAATCCATGCAATTTTACCAAGAGTATAAGACATGGTAACTCTATGTACCCAGTTTTACTTTGATTCTTTAGACTGATGAGTGATTTTTTATAAATAATTTCCTCTAAGTTTCAAAAGTACAGGAAGTTCTGAGAGCCTTTAAAAGTTTAATTATTCAGTAGATAATTCACTGGCTTAAAATTTTTTTTTCAATACCTTGAAAATTCTATATTCAAAAACTTTTATTTTAATCAGTATTTATCTTAATCAGAAAGGAGAATCTAATTAAAAAATTAGTCAGTTGATATTTATGCTTGAAGTCTATAGAAAACCTGTCTTTAGACTGCTGGCTACTACATGCGATGTGGATCAGACTCAGTATTAGGTGCAAATTTCATTTTCTCTGAAATTAGGGTGTCTTCAATAGATTTGTCCCTCATAAATGTGTGGACATTTTGAGTCGGGGTTTTTTTGTTGGTTTTGGTTTTTTGTTCAAAGAATCTTTTCATATTTAACTTATGGAATTAAAAAGCTATGTTCCTACATGCCTTTAAATTGAAAAAAACCTCAAAATTTAGGCATTGCATCACATGGTGAGATATGAGTTCTCTAAATTGATGTGATAACAGAACTATCATGGAAGTATGGAAAGGATGTTGTGCCTTTTTCCTACTTAACACAGGGTCTTTTAACTGTAATGGTCAAGACTAAAATGATAAAAAGCCTAGCTTTGACATCAAAATCGTTACTATGTCTGATGCAAAACAGAAACTAGAAACATACTTGTCTGTTTTTTTTCAGAATGCAGTGACAAATCTTCTGCCTATGGCTGAAATATTTATTTAGAAGGTATAAGCAGGGAAAAAACATGAAATCACACTGAAATTCCTAATTCACACCTGCCCTCATATTTTGTAATGAAATTAAATGCCAAAGTGAGAATAGCACTTCCAAATAAAATATATTAGTCAGTGCTTACATTTCACAGTGCAAAATGATTAAAACCAAATGGGACATTCAAAAGATAAACCCCCTTTTAAAATTGTGAAGTTCTTTTTTCGTTTGTTTTGGGTTCTTTATTTGGGTGGTTTTTTTTAATATTGTTGGATATGTTCACTCTGAACATCTTCAAGTCTTTGGCAGTTTAGGTCAGTGTTAGGAACATTTACCATAAAACCAGGGGTGCATATTCTCCCACTAAAACACTTCTTAAATGATTGCAGGTTTTTAAGTAGAGAAAAGTAAATTTAATTGCATTGCTGAATCCTTAAACCACCAGTAGCTGAATTACTTTTAGTGTCAAGTGTATGCTTGCTTTGTTTAAAAGAGAAAAATATCCTTTCATCAATATAATCTACAAAGTTAATAGTGGGACCTGTCCTTTACCTTTTTTTTCATAATTGTGAGCAGAATTAAAAAATGAGCAAGTTGTTTTGTAAATGGTTTTAGAAGTTGGCAGTTCAGTATGCATCTTGGGACTGAAATCAAAGGCACTGCACCACAAACAGACTTAGACAATAGGATCAATTAGCCTTCATGTGGTGGGAAAAGACTGTCATTTTTGTGCCAGAGGCCACACTGATAAATTGCTGGTCTGTTAAAGAGAAGAGGGACCAGGGCTGGTGCCTGGGCTGTGGGGAGGTGTCACACAATGTCACACATCCACAGTGTCAGTGGTTTACTTGGAGGCAGGGGGTGCATTGCTAAATCATACCTGTCAGTGCATGCCTGCAAAAGGAATCCATCTCACCTGCTCCAAGATCTCTTACAATGCACAGCAAAGTTTAGTTTGTGAGGAAAGTTTAATAAATGGGGATTGGCATATTTCCTTTAACAGTACATTCCTGAACCAAACTGAAATACTAACATAAACACAGCTTGGCAGTCTAGCATTGTGTCTGTGTCCTGTGCACTATTTTCTGAACTCTTATTCTCATTATTATGGGTTTTCTGGTTATTTTCCTGGTTTCTGGTTCATATTTTTTCCTGAGTCCTGTTGATCCAGCCTCAAACCACTTCCCAGCTCCTCCTCATGTGTCCTTGGTTAACAGCCACAATTCTTCTGCAGCTCCTGCCATCCTCTTGACTTGCTTTTGTCCATTTTGAATAACTTGCTTTTACTCACATTTCTGTAACCTCATTTCTTACAGATGGATGGGATTTTATATTTTTTTTTTCTGAGGAGCAACTGAGGTCTACATTCTGCAACAGAAATTTTGCAGGTGGGAAGTTATTTTCAACAAGTAAGTTTAAATAGACAAGTTATCTTCTCATCTTTCCCTCAGTTGCATGTGTGTGGATCTTCAAAGCAAAAGCTTGTGCAAGTCTATTTTAAAAAAGAGTTTTAAAAGGACCCGATGCAAAATACCTGTAAAATGCATTAATATTTTTTTGCATTCTATGTATCGTAAATAATTGAAAATAGCTTTTATAATCTGACACTGAAAATTGAAAACAGGCAGGTAGCATATAGTAAGCATATATATACATCATAAATAAATCTTCAAATATAGGTGGATGTAGAAATGCATCCCAAATATCTAAATATGTAACTTTTAGACTCAAAGGTTAGCAGAAGTTCCTATATTCACATCAATCATCATATTGCCTATTAAAACAATTGAGATGGTATATCAACCAAAAACCTTCTTTCCTCAAATTATGTATCCTACCAAATCATATTGTATCACATTTCCTTAACATTTCAAGGCTTGCAATGCAGAAACTTCTCTGAAAACAACTGCTAAATTTCTAATCACTTACAGTCAGAATAGCAGATTTGGACAATTGTAAAAAGCTGTATGCTCATATATATAGTCTCTCAAATAACTTCACTGTCTCTTTCAGACAATCATTGAGATAAATGAATAGTATTAATTTCCCCATTGTTAATTACTTTAAGGAAAGCAAAATGACAGTAGAATTCTACAAGTTCAGAGTGCATAAACTTCACAACTATAAAAAAAACCCCATAAAAACAAATAATTCCAGGTGACTAATAAAGCTGAGATGACATCTTGACTTGAAAATGGAGAATTATAGCTAGTTTAGTGCACAAATGTACACATCTGTGCAACAGTAAAATATGTTTACCTATTCCTCCAGCATTACCTGTGCATTCCAAATTATTTGTTACTTGACAGATTCACAAGGATTTTTGGAAATTGTTGAAGTGCTTCTATATCACAATAGTCTTACTAACAGGAATTGTCTTCATTTCTGTTTTGTGGTTGGTGTTTTTTCTCAAATGGTACTTGATGAGTAGTCTTCTCTGATTCTGACTGCTCACCTGTTAATAAATTACCGAGTGCCAAGGAAGCTTGAAAACAAGCAGGTCTCCTCAGGGTTGTGGTAACATGTCAGTGACTGCACTGACCTCTGTAGAGCAGATTTACAATCTGTGGTAGTCCCTAGTTACACAGCAGCCTTCTAGGAGATGAAACAGCTATTCACATGGAAACCATACATTACATGCAAGATCTGGATGGAGGTTTGGCAGCAGGAGCTGGAGGACCAGTTTCCTAACAGAAACCTGGTCTCAGCTGTCCAAAGTTCCAACAACTTATGTCTTCATTTTTCTTTAGATGTGTGCTGCAGGTCTGAGAGCTCAAAGCAGTTGTTATATGTGTCCTTGGTATAGATCACCTTCCATTCTTAAAACTCAGAAAAAAAAAAAAAGGTGACTTCAAACTTACCATGTATTGAAGCAGCAATTCATGGAGATGCTGCAAATGGACTTCCACTTTCTACCTTTGTGCCTATAGACATGGTGATTTATTCTCATGCCTCCACCAGAAATCTCTGTTCTGTCTGAGGCATAGAAAAATATCTACAGCCAGATGAGAGGATTAAAGCAACGCTGGGTATTGCTTCTCACACATACTGGAGCTTTAGTTTTTATAATTTAATTTTTATTTGATTAATTTTTAATCGCATCCTTACTGATTTTCTGCTATATTAATGGTGCAGAATTTACAGTCTGGGGAGCAGCGTAGATATTTTTTAATGAACCCATTATAATGGGAGAAAAAGAGATATTCAAGCCTCATGAATCAACTCAGCAGTTGATTGTTGCCCATCTCCAGCAACTCCTCCATGGACCACTGCTCCTTGAGTGCCTCCATTGCTTTGTTCCCAGTCAGCTGAAAACTGAGTAAGGTGCTTGGCTGGCCCTTCCCTGAGTACTAAGGTAAGTTAGTGGTAAGTTAGTTGCACATCACTCTTCATCTCTTAACTCTTTCTGATTGTCCTTCACCCAAGAGAAAAAAAAAAAAAAGAAAAAAAAGGGTAATAAAAGAAAACAGTTCATATTTCTGCTTTCTCCATCCCAGTTTCAGCTTAGAGGGACCTCTAACATATCAGTTGTTGGTGATTTTTGAGGGCTCAAAGGCCAGTGGTTAGTGGAAAAGAGTATATTCCAGAGAAATTTTCTCCATGGACCCCTACACAGGAAAATGAAGAAAAAAGCAGATTTGAAACATAACCCCTCTGTTTGGCCTACATGCAGGGTGGTTATCCAGGCAGGACCTACACCTGACTTGTACTGTCATTCTTGCCTCTTTTTTGAGTTTGGCACTTTATCTTATGTCATTCCCTGAGAAATGTGCACATTTCACTTTGCTGTGTTATCTACAATGGCAACACTGTCTTCTGGTTAAAGTAGGGCATCTCGGGATCTAATTTTATACTTCTCAATACCCAGATGAGCACTGTAGATTATGTTCTGCATATCTAAATCCATATGGTATTCCATTATGACACAACATCTCTGTTCAAAATTCCATTATAGTCTCATTTTCTGCAATGATTTAATTTGACTAGTCCCTGCAAAAATGTATCCTTTGAGATAATTTTCATTTTTCTGTTGGCCCTTCACACAGAAGAAATCCATCACATTACTTTAAGGTCATTTCATTTCATATAGTATCATATTTCTTCCTGTCAAAATCATTTAGAAACAATTTGCGTTTGACTCTTATTTATTTTACTCTTCCTGCAGTTACTTTGCTGCTGCTGGTAGGCATTTTGAAAGCTCGAACCCCATTAAAAATACTTTTGCAATATTATCTCCATTCCCTGAAATCCTCAAATTCCAGTCCAGTTTCTGAAGTGATATCCATTGACTAAAGTGTACAAACACTCATGCAGCTCAACCTGCAAATTGTCTTCTGTAAAAAATAACCACCAGTGCAGGATACTCGTGCATTTTCTCTGAACTTTGCCTTGGGTCTTGCTCACCTTTGACATGATGTAATGAAATTCTGATGCATGAAAATGCTAATTGTATTGATTTTCCTATGTATGTGAAACAAGTCCCCACCAAGTGGATGGCATTATACCATGAATTCTTGTCATACAAGGCTGAATGCACTAGCCAACTGTTAGTTTGTACTGATGGTAGAAATCAGGAAACATAATAGCTTAGAAAGGTTTTATGTTTTGGTGGAACAATGCAATTAGCTGTATCCAAACAAGAATTATGAACAACATAGGGTTTGAGAAATCTTGCTGTGGAATAGAATGACATACTAACTTAATTTACCTTTGATTGAAAATCAATGTAGAAAAGAAACAAATGCCAACAGCGAATAATAACAATAATAAAAGCTGCAGAGTAAGAGGAGAGCTGGCACTAAGACACAGACCGTGTCAAAGCAAAGCTGTTGGGCTGGCACAAAACGCAGTCACGGAGATCGATGCATTTCAAGGATGAGGAATAATGTCATGCAAATACCCCCTCAGCAGAACTTCTTAAACACTAAAAGCAGCAAGGAAAATGTCAGATGAAAATGCACCCTCACAGTCATACACCACAGAATGGAACAAATCTGAAGCCAAACTTAAATGTTATGACAGAAAAAAGCCACACACAAAAACATATCTGTATCTCTTGGACAGTATCTGATGTAAAAAGAGATAGAAGATATGACAGGACATGAAATGAGTGAGGGCTTTGAGTTAGGTACAGCAAAAAGCAAGATATCAGACATCAAAATCTTGAAAAAAAAAAAAAAGTGGTCTCTTGAAATGCAATGTTTTAAAAATAAAACATAGATAAAGCTCTCTTCTGCTTTTGTGCTGCATCTTTGGCTCTTGAAGAGAAATACAAGTGTGCTGTGTAGTCTAAGTCAAAGCCAATATATGTCAGTCCTTTGTCTAGCTTTTTCCTTTTATTTAAACTTGGAGCCCTTGGAATGGAACTACTCTGAATCACTCAGATAACTAGAAGCCCTGATAAAAGGCACTGGAGGAAGAACACTTTATGTTTTCAGCACTTCAGGATTTTTATGTAGAAGAGAAAACAAAAAGACGTCATCTATTTCATTCCTCATTTATGTATGTGGATATTCCAGAAATTACTGTCTGAAAAGATTCTGTTATATTGTGTAGAGAAGGGGTGGAAAATGAAGTCAGGAAAATATAGTTATTTCAAAGATTTGTAAACTTTCCACTGATAACAATGGAATGTACCTTATTTATTAGACATTTTGTTTTACATCTGAATTGTTGGGATATTACTGCACAATCTCTTCAATTACTACCGTGTTTTAGGGGAGCTGCAGCTCACTTGATTTATGACAAAACTCCTTCTCTGGTTAGGATTTTGTGACTGCACTGTGTCTAAGTCATCCCTGAGGGATCTGACTGTTTTATATGGGTAAAAATTTATTTAAATAATTTGGGTAGGCTACAAGAGACTAAGAAAGCATAACTTCCTTAAAATATGGCATAACTTTTAGAAGACATAGTGAGAAACTTAGGCCCCATTGTGGAACACCAAAAAAATGTCTTGAATCAAACCTTCTTCTGAAAGTAAGATATTATTTATTATGCTACAGCTCAAACAAGTTATTTAGACACTTCCAAACCACCTTTTAATTTTTTTTCTTTAATTTAATAAAATATTACTATCTTAATTTTAAGGCTAATTTAATGTGTTGAGAAGCTTTTAAAATATTATGATATTAAGTTTATAACACCATAATTTCTAATGGGATAAAAATCCCAGTTTTTACCAGCTGCTAATGGCCTCTGGAGAGATTCAGGCTGATGAGGTTTGTGATGCCAAACAGCTGTAGATGAAAATATGAGAAACAGTTGACAATAATTAAATAATTCAAATGTAAAAACACAAATCTGAGACAAGTACATAATTGTAATGGTATTATTTCATATGATTTTTATGTGATATTAAATACCATTAAATTGTAATCCTCTTAGCAAAGCCAAAATAGGAACATACTAATCTGCATATTTATATTTCAGACAGCAAAGGAATAAAATAACACAGTATTAAGATAGCATGAACAAAGTTCTGAAGATGTTTGTTTTTTAAAATGTGAAACTGATTAGCTGAAAATAATCTAATTGATTGAGTTCACCCAGAAATATAAGGGCCACAATTGACAGAAATGACACAATTGTAACCCCTTTTTGTGTGAATCCATTATCTCAGAGCAAGATGTGGGATTTCGAGGTGTACCTGTAATTAAACATGTTTGCTGAAAAACTCTAAATCTGCCATTTATTTGCAAAAGCTTTATGTACAAGGTCAATATTCAAAATTCAAGCTGCTTGATTAGGTCAGTAGGCGCATGTTTCCATCTCAGACGCTTGATTCTTCATATCCAAATTTCGATATGAATAATTCAGACTTTGATTTTTGCAATTACTCTTCACTAATATGCTCAAAATTCAGCAAATATTATTGTTAGTACCTCTATTCAGCAGAAGTTACAGAAAGGAAACAACACCCAGTTCAAATTACTAAAGTGTCTATGTACCTTTCCAGTGAAAGGAAACCTGGTTGATAAACATATCATATATGACATAATAAAAGAACAAATTATTTACTTACTCAGCCTTTGATGGAAGAATGATATTAACATCCTTGCAATATAAGTAAATACCTTAAGTGCATATGAGTAACATATGTTGCTACTTTTACATATTTTTTTCTAACCAAAACTCATTGTTTATCTAAATTTAAAATAGAAAAGTAAAGTATATTGTTTTTTGGAGCTTGACATATTAGATTTATCTGCATTATTTTGATCCCTAATTTGGAAGATACATTTTTTGCATTTTTCAGCTGCTAAGCTATACACTAATATGGGAAACTGCTTACCCAAGCTTTCTTTTTTCAGTGCCTCAGAAAATAATAACAAAACAATTAAACCATGACTTCAATGGGAACTGCAGTGTAGAGAGGTAATAAATATATGGAGCTTATTTTCTTATATCTTCATTGTCTGAGTTGCTTTCCTTTTACTGGCAGGCTTATAGAACTACAAAAGCCATGAAAACTCAATGCTAACTTAAAAGTGCAACCTCTGTTACTTTAATATTTTTATACTGAGTATCAAGGCATTGTTTACAGTAGATAATGAAATGGAGATGGGGCAGAAAACACACCTCTGAAAGACTTTCTACACAAAAGCATGAACACGTAGTTATTTGCACAAAGCATTAGAAAATACCGTGATATTTTATTATTAAAAATGCTGCTGAAAAGTTTATACATATGTGTCCAGCCATATATATTTTCTATCATTACTTAAGGCAAAAAAAACCAAAAAATTGCAAAACAATAACAGAAGAAACCATTGAACCCTGTGTGCCTCTTAAGGACAAGAATATAAGCCTGGGAAAGTACTTTTGTTTTTCTTTTACAGTTTCAAAGTATATTTTGATATCATTATTATAGAATTCTATGAAGATCCTATAAATCTGTTCCCTCTATAAATCATACATCAGTCCAGATGTATCAAATTATTAAATCATCTTGATTGTAATTACTTTTAAAAGCTAAAATCATTCACTTACAGGAACTTTTTTTACCCAAATGTCACAAGCCTGACACAGTACTGTACATATTGCTAGCAGAAGACAATTGGAAGTACTAAACAAATACTGTAGTTCACATTACAAACATACCCAACTGATTATGATGCCAAGCATCATTACCTTTTTTATTAACTTTTTTTTTTCTTTTTTCTTTTTTTTTTAAACCTTTTTTTAAGAGTTATGAACTGCTGCATCTCAGCTGAGGCATTACATAGCTGGTGGAAATGGCCTGGTATAGAGTCAGCATTAATATATTATGTGATGGATCAGTGAAAAAAACAAAATAATTTTCCATTTTCTATTAGTTGTACTTCGGGGTTGCTGCTTCATCACATTCCAACCTGATCTCCCAGGTCAGATTTATAGCACATTTTCTACAGATAAAAGGTTATATCAGCCACATGTTGCATTTTTATCATGTCATCAACTTTTTATTTCTTTCCTTCAGAATTTGCTTTACTGCCTGCTACAACAAAGAGTTGTGCAGATGAATCGACCTCAGTGAATCACCTTGTCTTTGATTTTATTTGTAGGGGTCACTATTTCAAGGTATTTTATTAGAAAACAAAAGGTGTAGAAAACAAGAAGAGGTACAAGGCATCTTGTGTTAATCATTATGGGACACATGATATTGATGCAGTTTAGTTGTGAATTAATAATAGAAAATACATCTGGGATAGTCACGTTCAAGTGCAGACCAATTTGTTCAAAGATCTTTGGTTACTATCTCTCAATGATGGAATAACTTTCAAAGACAAAATATAAAGCAATCTTCATCTGCAAAAACTATTTTCTAGCTTTTTCACATTCAAATCAGTTGTTTGAATCAAACTGCAAAGTCACTTTGATAGCTCTGCTTGGCCCCTGTTTTTCTAGTGGAGGAAAGGCAGAAGAGAATATCCAGCTAATAATTTTGCCTTTCCCGAGAGTGATGCTCTCTGAGATTTTCAGTGTTGTTCAGATGCAGAACACCTGAGGATTTCTCTGCTTCTCTCTCCATAATGCTCACTGACTGTGGGGCTGCTGTGCAATGAATCAGCAAATGAGATTTTTCTGACAGGTACACTCTCAAGAGCAAAACAAGATACTGGGCTGAGAAGTTCTTTACACACTCATCACTCTGAACAGTTTGAAAAACAGCCAGCCAACCAACCCTGCATTTCCCAACTTTCAAATTGTAGTTTTATTGTGTTTAGCAATGCTGAGGAGGTGCTTTCTCAGCTGAGATTCCACTGCAACTGCTGGTGAATATAGAGCTAGTTTTCCTTGAAGAAGGCTGACCAAAACACAGGCTTTCATTGCTTTTGTCAGGGCACAAAACTCTTCCTAATGTATCACAATAACCAAGAACTACAAACTGGACTCCAAATATATATTATTGGATATTTCTTGGTTCAGTTCAACAAGCTTAAAATAGTAATTATTATCTTTTGTACTTTTTCTCTTTGTTTTCCAATCCATTGCTGTGTTGGAATTTAACAAAGGCTAACACAAAATTAAATTATAGAAAAAATGTTTCAGAAAAGAACGACAATCTCCTATGAATACTTTAACATGCACTAGTGTAACCTGTAAGAGAAAATACGCAGGTCACACAGACAACTGTATCCTTTGCATGACACCATGGCCTCATATAAATGAAACATGTTAGAAAAAACTCATGGTTTTTGTTAACCACTAGTAATTAAGAAGAAATTCCTCCTTTGGTCTTGGAGGAAACAGAGGTCATATGACTAATGTATATACACATAGGTCACAATTGAATGCACAATCTTTCTAAAAGCTCTTTTCAAACTGAAAACATCAATAAAAGCTGCTTCTTTTTTCATTTGTTTTTAAACTCACGGCTATGTACATTTTTACAAAGTTTCTTTAAATATAGTTCAGGCTGGCAAGTCATCTCTGCACAGAACTATACGTATTTTACTGCATAGTCAGTCCTCCTCTTTTTTTTTTTTTTTCATTTTTGTTTTTAGTAATAAAATTCTATTTTCCCCATCTGAATTACAGCTTCATATGCTGGGTAAAAGCCCATGGTGATGTCTTTGTTTTATCAATGGCCATTCATGGTATGGCACATAAAGAATCTTTTTTATAATTTTATTTATTAAAAAAAATCAAAACAAAACACCTGTACAGTCACTGGCTCTGTGTTCCAGAAGACTCTGCTTTGTTTGTTACACTTAAAACACCATTCTAAATTACTTCTTCTGGCCTTAACTTTCAATCAAAGTGGCTGAGATCTTAAAGCAGTATTGTAACAGCAATGTACACTTTTCACATTTCACAGGGCTTGCAGTTGATCTTTAACATCAGTGAGTTTCTGTGGGAAGGATCAGTAAGAAAATAATGACTGTCCTTCTCTTTTACTTATTTTTACTTTAGATTTTGACAAGGTGTTCAATGGATGGTATATAACTTTTTCCTCTTCTTTTTTTTCTTTTTTTTTTTTTTCTTTTTTTCTTTCTTCCAAGTGGCTTGTGAGGGTAGATGGGGAAGGGCTGAGCTATACCCTAGTGGTAGAATGTCCATGGGGCAAATTTGTACTGTTTTGTCCTCCACTGAAGGTGTTGAAAGTATGCAAAGGCTGCATTCCTGTTAATGTATTTGGAATCATGGTTATGGTGTTGGGTGTCATTAGCGGGATGTCATCTGGGGACCTTCTCAAAGTGAGCGTGTAGTCAGGTGGACAGGTGAGTCTCAGTGTGTCATGGGCCTGCAGAGACTCACACTCATGGTCATGTTCTAGCTGCTTCATCTGCAAGGACATGATCTCTTCATTCTGTATGTGTGCTATGTCGTTGGTGGTGTTCCTCTGGGGGCTGGGGCGCCTGTGAGTCTCATGGCGCCGCTTGTCCTTCTTGTAATATAACGCAGCAAAGGCTAAAATATTGAGGAAGAGCAAGGAGGCCCCCACAGCAATGGTGACGCTCAGCTCCGTGGAATAATCTCTCTTGTTTTCTATCAGAACTGTCGTATCCTCCGGAGCCGTTTTGTGGGTGTCTTTTGAATGTTTGGGATTGTTGGCAGGTGTCATTGCTGGGCGTTTGGTGGCTGGCCATAATTTACCAGGAGAACGTCGGGTCACATACGGAAAGGAGGTCATGTCAGGAGGGGGAACTTTAGTTGTCGTGGAAACATACTGAAATATTTCATTCAGGTTGTGGAGGTGTGGTACGAGCTCCAGCCAGAAAGCAACTTTTGTTGCTCGATAGTGATCACGAACTCGGGGTTTCAGGCCAATATGTAAATAAAGCTGGTCTTTAGGATTGTACTTGGACCAGGCCACTTCTTCAAAGCGGTTGGGTTTTGTGTGGATGAACTTTGTGTCCTGTGGAACAGGCTGATTCGGATCTCTGAAAAAAACCCAAAAAACCAGACAATATTACAGTCATTAACTCTCCCACAAAAAAATCTAAAACAAAACAAAAGCAAACAAACACCAAACCCTCTCAATCTTACAGTTAATATTTATCCAATACTTACAGGAACCTAAAAGCAAAAGCTAAAAAAACCCTCCCTAACTAAAGAATCGCTGTTAATAAATAATCAAAAGTAAATATTTTACTTTACAGAGCATCTCAGATACCACAGTATTTTTTTAACATGAAATTGTAGAAATCATAAAGGTCATCTGAAGTTCTGTGATTCAGTATCATTCTTCAAGGTGTGTGTCTTAGAGAAAGATACCATCTTAGAGAAGTACTAACTACCTCTTCCCATAGTAAATGTGTAGGTTCAACCATTCTCCAGGTTTGGCACTAGCTTTTTCATTTAAGGTACTTCCAATTCTGTAAGTGGTAAATATGGGCATCTAAGCCCTATGGCAATATTGGAAGCTCTTGTGAACCTACAAAAGTATACTTGCTGTGTATATTACAAAGAAAAAAAAACTCTTCAAAACCTGATGTAGCAGGGCTAATACATGTACCTGGGAACCATTTCTGTTTGTTTTGTTTTATAGAGCTCTTAGCCCTCCTGCATTTAAGTGTCTACTTGAGGAAAAAAAACCCTTTGAACTACCTTTGTGTCATAAATCTTTTCATCATTTCCACTAGCAGATGACTATTTGAACATTCTATGTGATCATTGCTATGAACACCACTGTGTTTGGTGGCCAAAGGACAATGAGCCTTAACTGAGATGAGAAATATTTCAGTTGACATCAACCAGTTTTATAGTACTTAAGTGGTAGTAGAGATAAGAGTAGTATACAAGTCAGAGATAATTTCAAAATTGGCAAGCCAATTTTTTTTTTCTTACGGAATAAAGACAAAACAATGCCACAAAATACATTTAGATATTATTAATGTATGCATATCCTTATAATTTTAGTAAAATTTAAATAAATAGCACAAAAACATACAGAAAGTTTAAATTATCAGTACTAATTTCATGGTATGCTGAATCATCTCTTCTAGCAATGAGTACTTTCTGTGACTTTCTGATATATTATACAGAGAGTACATTATTTATTTCCTGTGCATTATTCAGAACTTTTCATTCTCCTTTTTATTCATTCATATGCATTGATTTATTTCCTAAGAAAACAATTCTAATATTTTTCTTTTCTTCCAATATACCGTTATGTATATTCTGGGAACACCAAATCCCATATCTACAGATTTTAAAGCTTTTTTTTCTTTTTAAACACAAAGATATATTGGCCCAATCTTGAAAAAACTTAAGGGGTTCAATATAGAAATTCTAAACAAATTAAAAACCAAAAAGTTTATCAAAATACAAAACATTTTTCTTCTCAGAAACTCAAAATACTGCAAGAGTTCTGGCACAAAATCTTGTGTTGTCCCCCCTTGCTGTTCTGATTCACATCCCAAAAGACTCTAGGAATGGTCCTAGAGAGAACTGATTCCTTAAGTTAGCTCTTGTAAATGGGTTTCATTTGATACACAGTATGGGAGGTGAATAAGATGAGCACTCATTTTAAAAAATAACCAAGTTGAATGTACACTTTGAACATTTTTAGTGGTCCTATAAAAATTATTACTATCATCACAGATTATTATTTTAGCAGATAGCATTTTTTTAAAATTAGCATTCTCACTGTGGTCCCTTCCAACCTTACCTATTTTGTATCCTGTGATTCCCCTCTCCTACAAAAAGCCCACAAAACAAGTAAATATCATCCTCCTTTTAGCTCTCTTCCATCCTCTACTTCCATCTGTCATTTTTAACTACATTTATTGGGAGCACCCAATTATGCTGCCGCCTCCTCCAAACACAAGAGAGAAAATAACATTAAATGAGTCTGGGCTTATGTTTGAATATTTGTTTACATGGCTCTGTGTGGGCATGAAGTTGTCCATTGAAACAAGAAACTAAAAAAAAAAAAAAAAAAATCAGCCATCCCTACAGACATGTAATTTATTTGATGAGACTTCTGCCATTAACATCAACTCTATGGTTGATCACTTAAAAAATGAATAAAATGGTCTGAATATTCCCTATTAATCTGGAAGATAGATATCTAAACCATTTTTTTTTTACAAGAAAAAGGAATAGCTAAGTCCAGTCCTAAATAAAGAATCTAATAATGACTTTATTGACATTAGATCTTGGTTTTATAGACCAATGATCATTTGCCAAAAATGTTCAGTAGATATAAACAAGTGAATTTTTACTTTCCTTGGCCATCCTGCTATGTACACTGCAGAAAATTCATGAAGTCACAACTTATGACTTTTTAAGTTTTTCTCCTAGGGTGGTAGAATAGCTTCTTCTACTACGAACCATTTTCCAGTTTTATTGGTAGGCATAAACCATAGATGTACAGAAAATAATTTCTCCTATCAAATCATCTTGATCTATTACTTCAATTTCAATTTTTGCCTTGCTTTTTAAGACTCAAGCAATTCCTTTGTGTTTCTAGATGTTCTTGAGGCTCAGGTCTCAAGTGTGTAATTTCATAACAAAGGCTGCCAGGAAACCTTCCTTTAAAAATCCACTGCAATCATGATGATAACAGTATAATCTGAACAATATATTTTCAGTTCTGTACTTCTTACAGTATTGGCTCTCATGGGTAGGAGATTTCTTGTTTCCCAATTTTTCAATTGGTAGGCAGGTTTTTTTCTTCACCTGACTACTAAAACAAGATTGATGATTATTGTTATTTATTTTACTCTCTCATTACTTATTCTTACCATCTTTAGAATTCAAACAGCTTATCCATAAAAAAATATCCTCACCATGAAATGCTTGAACTTTTTTTCCATGTGACAGAAGACCACATCTTCTCTAAGGTATATTTTTGCAAATGTGCAGAATAATCCCATTCCACCTGTCAATTTTTTCTCCCACTTTCAGTCTGCACTAATGTTCCACAACTTTGGATACTTTTGTATATTGTCATTCAATTCACACATCATGAGCTAGAGATATAAAATAAAAGCATCATTTGTGTCTGAGGTGATATAAAATTAATATGCCTGCAATGTATGTTGACTGAAGAGCAACACACACTCCTGTTCACAAGGTAGATTAGTAGCTGACCTGCAGGGCAAACGAAGGAACTACATATTTCATATCTGACGATATTTTCATGGGAAGAAAAGGGAATTAAGAAGTTTTCTCACATCTCAAATTCCTTAAAAAATGATGAAACACCATTTGTGTTTTAACTACTTCTGCCACAGCATTGACTATCACCCAGGACAATGAAACTGTTGCATTAGTGTATTTGAAATGTTTTAAATTTTTCGTCCTTCTCTATCTTCACTGGAGAGCAAAATGTTCTCCCAGTTACATAATATTTGCCTCCAACATTCTGAAAGGCCTCTAAATTTTATTTCAGTACTACACTTTTCCCTCTATGATAAAAAAAAAATAAATGGAAGAAACAGAAAAATAGGCTCTTCTTCAGTCTTCCGTTAATTCTTTTCATGCTGTCACAATACTAATAATGGCACAGCCATTTCTGCTTGAAGGACTGGCACACAGGCTTTTTTCCCTTCCTCCTTTCCTAAGTTATCACCAGGTCCCACTGCTGCCATGCTCCCTGCCAGCTAAAGACTAACAGCTAAGGACTCCTTCTAAGAACTAAGGAACACAAACCATAACTACACTGTTTCCTTTGACTAGCACAGCTTTGCACTGGAGACAGTTATTTCTTCAGATGAAAACATCAAAAAAGAAATGCAACAGCCTCATAGAAGAGTTCATTGAGATTTGATTTGAAACTACACTATAGTAATTTCAAGTTTAATCATGTCTTCTATTAGAGAACCAAATTTCATACAAAACACAGACATTCTTAATAACTCATGTTTGTGCTTCAGAATCAACGGTAGCAAAATAATTCTGGAGTATTATCTGAAATACAAAGAAAACAAGGATATATCCTCTAGACCTTTATCCTTCTCAATACCAACCCATGCAGAGCTGGATGAATGGGAGCAAAAGAAGAGTACTGTAATTCCTCAAAAACAGGACAATTTTCAAAAACCTTATAGATGCCTCTAATGAGAGCATGGCTTTGTATGTACTCTGTGAAACTTCAAATCCTTCTTCACAAGAGCATCACTGGCAGAGTATCTATGAAGGACTGGCACACAACCCCTCATGTTGCTCACTCTTCCCCTGCTGATGTGTCTGCAAAGGAGCAAACACGGCCCTAACAAACAGAACACTTGGCATATAAAATAACCATTGCAGTTAGAATAGCACTACTGGAACAGACTGAAGCTCCACCTGCACCTCTTAATGAAGCTCTCACATATAATTTTGTGCATTGAGGAATTCACAGATGTATTTTCATGCAATTTTTGTATCCCACATGTAGTATCTCAAACTTACTCTGTAATAGATTGTTTTACTATTTCTAAGGCATGTTGAAAACTTAGTTTTGAAAAAGCAAAATTAAAAACTCCTAATAATAATCATCATCATAATAAAAAAAAGTCATAGCTAGGTAGAGAATGGATTAGCAAAATGCAGCTTCCAGGCATTCATCTCAAGCACAAACTATTTGCCATTAAACACCTTCATTTCCACCTCTTATTTGCTAGTTTCAGTTAAACACAATAAAAGCCCTGTACCCTGTGCTGTGTCTTTCACCTACTGATTTTACAAGATTGACCTGCCCTCCAAACCCAGCCTTGGCAGTAGGCCCATTAAACAATGTGTCCTTTTTAGCAACGGATGGTCTGCCATTAAGAGCCTAGTAAATTCCATCTGAATGATGCACCATCTGAGCCAGAATTATACAATAAGCACCTGGATGCAGCCTCTGTGGGACAGTCATAGAGATTGGAAACTCTCAAACACATTAAATATATATATATATGCAGTTTTAATCATCAAAGCTTCCCTACAGGGAAATGCAAAATAATAAAATATTTCAGTTAAAAGATTTTTTTATGTGTTGCCATGGGTACAAACACAAAACAAGACAAGTTCTATCATAATAAGGATGGGAAATGCTCAATAAAAAAATAGGGAGGGGAAAAGAATCAAAGTAGAGCCTCCAGCAATGCAATCTTGAACTGTATCACTCATCTTGAGAGCTGAAGGATCTGAGTGGGTACAGAGATTCCAGACTGTGACTGAGTGAGCAGAGTGAAGAACAGTTACCCCAGAGATCCCATTGCTCTGGGCTTGAGGTACTACAACCTTTGCCTTTTTGTTTGAGGAACCACAGGTGTAGAACAAATGTAATCTTAAAACATTATTTGCCTCCAAGTATTCTCTTGTACTATTCAGAACAATTAAACATTGTTCACAAAAACAAAAAAAAGACCCCATCAAGGTAATACATATTGTGTTGCTCTTTTTCTTTCTTTTGAAAACTGAATTTTTCAGCTAGAGATCATTTCTAATGACACATATTTCAGACTGCATGTAAAGGAGTGAGTCTGTAATAGAATATATACTCCACTCCTGTCTCATAAGCAATGGGAAAGTTTCAGAAATTACTAACAGCACTCCCAAAATACCGATTTTTGCCTTTAGGTATAGTATGACAATGGCTTTATAACCAGAAACTAAGTATAACATGTTGAAATTAGTTTATAAGCAGCAACAGCTGAAAAGAGCTTGAAATTATGAGTAATGGTGGCAGCTGGGACAGTGAGAAACTCCTGTCAGCCTCAAAAACTGATTAAATAAAATTTAATCTGCAGGGAGTAGTAATAAAGGAATTGCAAACAATAGTGAGACTATGGAGATCTTGCATCTCCATAATAATTCCAATGAGATATATTTGTAAGGCTCTGAAGTCCTCTATGTCTATTGCATTTCATTTACCAGAATAAAGACAAGCTGATGGTATCATCATCTCTGAGCATGTGGTACAGCCATCACGCATCATCATCTATCCATAAACCCAGATTTCATCACAAAGTTTGCCCATCCCAGAACTGATGACTTCTTGTTGCCAGATACATCTAAATATGACATGGTTCATTCACTTTTGTCACTGATTTCCAGGGTTTCCAGGTGACTTTTGTACCTGTTTGTCTGATACGCAGTTTTTTCTTCCCTTGAAAATTGATCTGAAGCATTTGATTGGTTTTTACTCACTTTATGCTTGAGGTTCTTATTAAGACTGCAAAATCTCTCTCCCTTGAACATCATTTAGATTCACGGAAAGCTACAAGGGCTGCTAAAGCCTCTGAGTGCTTCACAATAGGCATCTCAGCTTTTCTTATATAGCTGCACACCGTTCACTGCAGTGCAGTAAAGCTGCAGTTTCCAGAGCCCAATCCTGCCATTAAACATTCAGGGGAAAAGATTTACAGCCCCTTTGTGCCACAAGTATCTTTGTTTTACTTCAGTACTGAAGACTCAAGGTTAACAAAAAAGCCCTTGCTGCTGAAGTTAAACACTGCAACACTTTAAAGGAATGTTATAGAAATTGAACACAATTTATTAATATTGCTCACATATTAAGCTGCTTTGAGGGTTGTTTCCTTGATGTTTACAACTCTATTTCAGCAAAATATTGATGTTTTCATTTTGTTTTGTAAGCAGAATTAGTTTAATTTTTTAACCTTCTCAAGGCAAAAATTGTATCTGAGTCTCTTCTTCATTCTAGTCAAGTACTTATTATTGTCATTATAGCCCTCAGAGGGAAAAAAAATTTCCAGTGTCTGCTTTTCTGTTCTAATTCCTCCCTGAGTCCTCATCCCTGTGAAGGTCGCTGAAAAACAAGAAGTTCCTTTCTTTTGTAGCAGATAAGTGCTATCTGCCTGACAGTTCCTTCTTCAAGTAGCAGACATGTTGCCTCTGATTTTTCAGTATCTTAGTGAGCCACCTTTTCCCTGAGACATGCTTTTTGTCTTTGTAATTGTCCTATTTTTTAAACCAAAAATACAGTGTGTTATTATTCTCATTGAGCTACTGAAAGAAAATAGTTTGAGGGAACACACTAATTAAAAATCTAACTAATTAAATATGAATAAGTCTCATTTCCCTCCTATGTTAACACAAATATTTCTATACTACTACTTCAGAATCAGATGTTGAGGCCACTGGAATGGGATACTGACTATTTTAGAAGTATGCTATCAACAAAATGATTGCTAGGGGTCACACTTACCCAGTTTTGGCAAAGTTAGTCCAATATGTCATAACCACTGCACTGAGCATGACATCATTCTTGGAAAAGTTGCAGTTGAACAGTTCTGTGGGACCAATCATAGGAATCCCAAACACGTAAGGGACTTCATCACCATGAGCTGAATCAGCCCAGCTGGGTTTCATTTCACTTTGGCAATGATGATAAAATGCATAGAAATATGTTGGAGATCCATACTGGGCATGCAGGTCAGCTGTGGCAACAGCTGGAGCAACCCACTGGTGGTCTGTAAAAAGAGCAACCAGGGTCTTCCGTCTTGTTTCGGGGTTTTCTTTGTCTGCCCAGTCAGTGTACATGAATTTAATGGTCTCTCGCAGTGTGTCTTTCCCTTCTGGATAACCATACAGATTGTCCACAAAATTGGAGACAGAAAAGTCAAAATCATTGGGAGAAACACCATCTTCATTGTCTACAATGCCATCCACAAATTTTAAACCTTCCCCTTGATTCACACCCAGCATTATATCATAGTTAAGGAATTCCCCTTGTTCCATTAGAATCTGAGGGTCATCTGGAATCACGTCTCCATCTATCACAGGCCCAAAGGCAATGTGGTACGTGGCTGGAGTGATAGTCTGTTGAATGAGTTCTTTGTAATTCTTATTCCTCAGACATTCAACCAAATCAGTGGTATCCAGCATGTCGCAGCCCACTTTATCTGCCAATATCCGAGTGTACTTGGCAGGCTGATAGTTCACTGCCCAGCTGGACAGGGCTGTTCCACTCTGTATGATTGCCTTTTGGAATAAACCTGCAGGTGCAAATTGTTTAAAAACAGATCCAATTAGATATTAAAAAATAAATAAATAAATAAATAAATATATATATTTTAAAAAATGAGAAGTATTTCTTACTAAGGAAGCAAAACTTTCATTATAGAATCCCATAGGATGCATACAATGAAATTTTAAATCAATTTTCATAGATCCTACTCACTGGTCCTTTTTTATGCTATGTAGAATAGGCTACTAATTAAAATTTCTCATATTCTTAATTCTCACACAAAGCATGAAGGTTTCAGGTTACATTTTACAAACAAAGCTCATTCCTGTACTGCAGTTTTCTTGTGTCTTTATGGAAGTCCTCTGGCTTTACCACGTTTGCAGTCCTGTGAAAATTTCTTTGAAAGACTGGCAGCTAAAAGCAATCATATGCTCTTTGCCATGTAAATGACACTCCTAAATGTGCCTTTCAGTAGTTTAAAGGTCAAATGAAAATTACATGTTCTCATTTCCTTCACAAAAGTCATGCATCATAATAACTTTTAAAAACCTGCTCTATTAAAAACAGTTTAATATGTTTGAATCTTCCACTCTGACATTTTTATTTACCATTTAATTTTTAAAATTATTATTGTGTGTATATGTTAGCACTGCCTATATGTTGAATTGTGTGTGGATGTGTAATCCTGCCTATATGTTGAATTAATACATATTTAAATTGTTTTGCAAGACAGTAAAATGATATTCAATGATTCTTTCTGGTTGTTTTATGTATACTAATATAAAGAGAAATTAAAATCCAGTCTGAAGAGCTTTTTTTTTTTAAAGCACTGAAAGGCAAGGGGAGCTTACTGGTGAATCTGCCCCATCTGTTTGGTTTGTTTTGGCAAGACTACTAAAATAGATTATTTTATATTTAGAATTAAATACTTGGGTGTCTTCTACACATGGCTTTTACCGTCAAATTCTCAAAATGCAAAAAATGGTAAGAGCTACAAAACATTAAAAAGTTGGGTTTTTGTGGGTATAGTTTTGAAGATAATTACTGAATGCACACACTACAAAATTTCAATTATTTGATCAATTAAGTTTTTCACAGTTCCATCTGCTTGATTTTGGCATGGCTTGCTCAACAGTTATTCACTGAAACTTTATTTGTACCAATAGACTGAATTGTCAGGCATAATTCTATGTACTTCAAAATTAGATGTGTTTTCCAGCCTCCCTGCCATATTCTGGCTATGGCTTATCTGTTACAAATTTCTGTCTTTTTTAATGAGATAGAAAGGGCATGGATTAATAAATACAATTGATATTTTGGTGTTGTCTTTTATCAAGTCTTTGTAGATTTGGTCTTATGACCAGGAACATTTATAGTTCAGTACTGGTGCTGTATGTTCTTGGAGTTTGGGTTTGGGTTTTTTTGGAGGGTGAGGTGTTGAGGGTAAAAATCCCACATCTCACTTACCAAAATCTTAAGAACACTGTGTGGGATCACACAGTATTTGTGGGGAGTTAAAACCTTTACAAAGGTTCAGTTATATTTTTACTTAGTAAGGAAAGCATCTATATATATGTTGATAGTGCAGCCAAGAGTGTACAAAAAAAATCAAAAAGGTCATTGCTCTTTTCCATTTTAATTAGGGCAAATTCTTTGATAGAAGAGCCAGTGGAATCTGTTGATAAAGCTAGAAAAAGTATATTGCCCGTGGCATTTGTTACATGAGATTTATGCTGCAATAGCATTTAGTTTTCCTTATGAATATATTTATGTTTATAATACAAATTACTGATAAAAATCCAGAATTCTATCTGGTAGGTATTTGACAAAAACTACAGACTTCATGGAAGTCTAATTCGGCCTTTCTTGTTTGGCACTTTCTCTGCATTTTAACATTAAATAAAAACCAAAACAAAATGTACTTTGCCTGGAGGATAGTTACCTTCTGAATAGTGGGAGAGTGTCAGGAGACTGACACAGGAAGCTCCTGCCCCAGATCCAAAAATAGTAACTCTCTTCGGGTCTCCTCCAAAAGATCCAATATTTTCTTCAATCCAACGTAAAGCTTGGATTTGGTCAAGCAATCCATAATTGCCTTTTGCAGCTTGGTCACCAGTACTTAAAAAACCTATAAGGCAAAACCCCATAATTTTAGTTCATTAGATACAGAGTTAGCTACAGGGTATCTACATATTTAAAACACATCTTCCCATATTTTCATCTGCTGTGCTTTTTTTTTTTTTTTCTTATTTTTAAAGGTCATAGTCCTAGTTAAATGTCTCCAGCGCAAGCAGTAAAATTCATTCTGTGTGCTGTTTAGCTTCAGTTTGTTTTCCCCTACATCAGAGGTCCCATTTATGAAGAATCACTATTTCCTTTTTGAAACATTCCTGCAACAATGCAAAGATGTAGAAAGATTTTAAATATTTTGTCACTGGATGTAAGTTGGGCACAAAATCCTTGCAAATCATTTTTGGGCAAAGAAGTGAGATATTCAGTCTATGACTGAGAGCAACATTCCCTAACACATTAATTTAAATACTTCTTACCAAAATTGTCCTGAAGTACATAGCTCTTTCAATTTCTGTACTTGTGATATGGATTAATGTACCCAGAAATAGGGAACAAAAAAAAAAAAAAAAAAAGAAAAGAAAAAGGTTAAACTAAATAGTTAAAGGAACATGAAAAAGCCTAGGAAAAAAAAAAAAAAATTACACTTCAATTTCACAGAGGATATTTATTAGGAAGATAGCAGGTAAATCCATGGCAATATAGCCTTTGGTGGGGAGATTTTATCTGAACAAATCAGGTCTTGTCTTTCTCTTTGGAAATTGCAGGAAAACCTGTACTGCTGTTTTTTGTTCCTGTACTGTGGTTATCAGATTCTAGAAAAAAAAGCATGACATGTTTGCTTCTTGTATTGCAACTCAGAACAAAATGACCATAAGATTAGGACTGAGATTAATTTTTGTTTTTTGAAACCAGCTAAGGAGAAACATTGCAGTTATCCCTGCAGCGTATCATTATCATTCACAGTTAAGACCTGTTGCTATGTCCAAATTACCACATTGAGCCATGTACTCACAGCCTTCTCTTTAACTTCCACAGAGCTTTTACTGTTAGACAACTGCAAAGTCAGAAATACCTCACAGCATGTGGAAGTTTTCAGATGGACATTATTGATTTAGGCACCAGTGACAGCTGTCAAAGACAAAACAAGGACATGGATGGAAGGTTTTCTCCATCGAATTATCAGTTCAGAAAAATTTGCTAGAAGGGGGACCCAGGACTCAGGAGATCTTTGGTTTGGTGCAGTTTTAAATGGGAGAGTCTGTCATCATAAACTACCTGAGGCTGCTGCAACAAGACCTCCATGCTCCTAACTGGAAGGTGAGTCTTAGGTCCCTAGAGGAAAAAAGACTTTGCAGTACATTTCCCAGGCTTTGGCAAAGGGGAATAGGTCTCTTTGCACTGGCTGTATTAATTTTTTTTCGTTGATAGGAGGAATGAAAATACACATGGTAGAACATATACACAATATGGAAGAAGTAGAATACAAATCATATCCGTATTGCTAAATAACATTTGATTAAGATTTTTAATTTAAAATGTCCCTACTAATGGCAAGCATACTCATAAGAATGGCAGTACTTTATTTTCTCGGCTATACAAATGGAGAAAAAAATAAACATACTATTAATCCATTATTACCTCACTTTATTTTTTTAACAGATGTGTTTTTCTATTTTTTTCACATGCCTTTATTATCTTTTTAAGCCTGTCAAAGAAAGAATAATCTAGTTGCTGGCTTTGTTGCTGCAGCTCACTGCAATATTCTATAATTAAGGCTTTATTCAATCAGAACTATGACATCCATTGGATAAAGAGAGTGTTGTAACCTTTAAAGCAGGATGGTAATTAATATTCAGAGCCTAAACCTGTTTTAGTTCTACTAGCAGCATCAAACTAAAGCTGTTTGAACTTTGTAATTTTGAATTCTTACCAAATGTACTAAAAGATGAACTGGATAAACCTACAGTCAATGAATACCTAATGTTCAACAGATGAAGATTTTTTTTTTTCCCACAGTTGTCTGCTGATACTCATTAACTGCAAGAACAAATTTTCTTAATTTAAAAGCTAATCACTATGTCAAAGAGTCAGCCTCACATTACACAAAATGAATTCATAAGTCTTTTCTTGACGAGGATATATTTTCTTTCATGCTCAAAATATTTCTTCAAAGCTATTTCTTCAGGCAAATAGTAACTATTTATCCAGAAATACATAACACTAAGAGGTTTTCTTGGCTTTTTTCTATATTGCTTTGGTGAAGAGAAAAAATGATTCTTCAAACTGAAGTTCCTGAAATAACTGTTATTATTTGTCTTTGACTCTATGAAGGAAAGTATGCAAGAAAAAATCTTAAGTTTTAAACTACTAAATAGCAATAGACAAGGAGAAAAAGATTACGAATGGAAATTAGTGGGAATTTTCCTTTTCTACAACCTTTAAAAATGTGTGCACTCAAAAGCTGCATGCTGCCACTTGCACTGTTTTGATAAGGCAGTGAAGATGCAAAGCTACATACAAGGCTCCTTTAGATCCCATTTAGACAAAAAGAAATCCCTTGTTCTACTTTTATAGTTGGCTTTCCCATATGTTACAGAAATCTTATTAAGTTACCAAACCCCAACATGCTAGTGGTGATATTTCCCCTTTAGTGCTAAAACGTTATGCAGAGACCCACAGGAACAAGTGGAAAAGAAAATATCTATAAAATGCACCCAAAGAGTTTCCTTTTGTTCAGCTGCAGCCTTGTCCAGAGCTTGGAGGCCACCCCTACACCAGCACAGCTGGCACACCTTCAAGAGTCAGTCTAAAGAGAACGGGTGGATTGCTGTCCTCTGTACATATTTCATGTGCTTCATTTTACCAGGACCAAGCTATTGTCTAGTCCATGGGCTGAATGGATGACTTCTCATGGACACAGGGCATAAGGGGCAGGACATCTTCCAGCTGAGGCTCACCTGGAAGGGCCCAAGCTGTAAGAAACTCTCTGCAGTGCGAAACAAGGTACAAAGAGTGGTGACAACACTGAGATTTTCTGTGGAAATGCACTCTTGATCTGAATTAAAACACTAGTGTCTGAATGCGGTCAAGATCAAAATCATACTCTCCCAAACACAGAACTTCAAATTAATATACACAGATTTAGGAAGAAAAAAAGGCAATGGAGAAAACCTGTTAAATACCACTATGTAAAAGATTGTAAATTATGATCTGAGAAGTATTATTTCACCCTTAGAGATAAATAAAATCACCAAGATAACTGCAATCTTGCAGTAATTTTCATTTTTAAATTTATATGACCTACTTTCTCATTCTTTTAAAATTATTTGAAAAAAAAAAAGTTACACAACTTTCCTTTGACATATTGCACACAGTAATACCCAACATTACATCACTGCAGGAAAAGTCCATTCTTTATCTTCATATTTTGGCCCCATGGGCCTAATGCATATCAAATCAGTTTGATAGCTGGCTGAAAGCCTAAATTTCAACTGTGACTGTTCCTCCACTGCTTTGTTCTTTTCTTCTCTCTCTCCCTCCCTTTCAGCCTGCAAGTTGGGACACTGTTTCCCAGTGGAAACAGATGAGGTTGCCTTGATGTGTGAAAGCTGGTATTATATTACTGGTCCAAAATAGTATCAAAACTTACAGATACATTTTGGTACTGGCAAACTGCACTGACTTTCAGATTTAAATAAAATCAGAAATTCAAGCAATTGTATTATATTTTTTTTTCTATTTAAAAAGGGAAAATATAAATTATGAAAAAATAAACTTGATTCTATAATGCATTTTACTACCTTCTCCAAACAATTTTAAAAGTGTATCTTGGAATGAGACATACTTTTCTTTGTAAATGAAGTACTTTTGTTTCATCTTCTGCCATTCACAAGTTTTCTTGAAAACAAAATATTTAACTTCTGAGACATAGCCCTCACATAAAAAAATAATACCAAAGTTCATAAAACACAGTAAATAGCCAAAATATCACAATGACAAATTAATCACCAGGAAATCTGTAGAAAATCTACAAGCTAGTGCATTTTGATCTATTTAGCTCCTCTTTTTTAAGCCTCTGCTGCATTTTCTGAGTTCACATTTCTTCTGTGTTTATGCCACTTCATGACTGCTCTCCAAGCCTGAATAACCTGCTGTAGGTTGTTTGTCAGGTGACATACAAATATTGGTTTGTACAGTAACTGATCAGAGCTATGACATAACCAATATAAATAAGATACTGATGACTGTGCTTTCATGTACAATCATGTATTTTTGTTCACATTTGTGAAATACCAGAGTAGGGCCTTTTCAAAGCAAAAAGCAAATGGCAAACTTACAGAAGAAACTTCATATTTTCTAATAGATTTGGTCTGTACCTATCATATTTACCACTGTAAAAGTGGACCTGCTCAAATGTAAAGTGAAGTTCACTGGGGATTACTGAGAACAAAGAGACTACAGTTGGTTCAGGAAGACCCTGAAATATAAATAGGTGGAGAATAGAAATGTTAGAAGAAATTATCATATAAGTTTGTCCTATGCTTGCCCTTCCTTAACCATTCCCAAACATCTCCAATAATGTTTGGAGACAGGATGTTTGGCTGGATTATATCTTGGTTTGAATCAATATAACAATTTTTTTTTTTTTTTTTTTTTTTACTTTATATCTATTAACAATACAATGTAAAAAAAAAAAAAAAAAAAAAAAATAAAAGAAGCTGGTGGGATACAAAATAGGGTGATGGTGTCCTTGCCACAAATTTAGCAGAAAAGATCCCCAAACTCCTGCAGCATGTCTGGTCTATGTAAAGCTTAGCAAGGATCACATCTCCGCCTGAAATTTCTACCTAGAGACTAAAACAAAGGAGAGGACTGTTGACTGGCTATGTATGGGTCTGTGCAGAAATAATGTTACACATATATTTCTTCATCCTGAAAATAAAATAACTTCTCTCCTCCAGCTGCAAATTGGTCTGAAATTTGCAGGTGCTTTGCCAAAGCAAACGTTTTAATATTCAGAAACTTAAGTAGTAGGATAGTGTGTGATTCTGAAGCAGTGGTCACAAAAGGGAATTTCTGCATGCTATGGGTAAATAGCCAGCTGCAAATAACACTCATTTAAATTTTAACTCAAGTTATGATAAGTAAAGACAACTCAGCTTACAGTTTTCATATGAGTTCATAAATTATGCCAAAATATAAAGGACAGTGGTGCTTTTAATTCAATTTTCTGGCTTGGGCTTAAGAAAACGGTCTGTTCTGATTCTGCCTTGATGGATTCTTTTCAATTACTTCTATTAGGAAGGCAAAACATGAAGTTGCATTTTTAGAAAGAGCATCTCATTACTACATGCAGTAGAAAAGAGCAGGTCAGTTATAGGAAGGTGAGAATATAATTATTTGTTTCTATATTGATTCAGTACTGAAACCTAAAATTTAAATTTTACAGTTCAAGAAAACACCTAATTTTAAATATATAAAAATCTTTTGAAAATTTCCAGGGTAATAAATGTGTATAAGAACACTTAGCAGTAAAAGAATGAGAAAAGATATCAGGATACATTTTACAAGATTTAAAACTTACTTTTATGTATATTTCTTAACAGTGAAAACCTTCTTAACATAAATTTATCAAAACACCAGGGACACCAACAGTTTCCTTTAGTCAAGCCATTGTGAAATGTTTTAAAGGAATCTAATTGAAATCAGTACATGAAACTTAAGCTGATCTTAAATTTGCCTTGTTCATTGCAAAAGGTATTTTTCAATGAGGTTAGACCAATGAATGTTATCTAAAATATTATAGATTTAACATATTCACACCATTCAATTCTATTGTCATTATTCATGATAAGCAACACATAACTCTATAGGAAGTGTCACTGAAGAACCTTTTGCCAATTATTAAGAATGTAGATTTTAAAAAAATATAGTAAATAACGATGACAGCATCAAACATTTCAGAATGTATACACTGATCTGCTGTCTTCTTACCTACAATTTAACCAAATATTCACAAGTTAAACCTACCATTATGTAATATACACTCAATAAAACAGCAGATTCAATAAAAAAAATTACTGTCAAATACATTATTAACAGCCTGATTAACAGCAAAATACACCAAGGTAAAATTAATTCATTGCTCTGGGAATGTTATTGTCAAGGAAAAAAAGTGTGTGTTGGAGGAGAGACTAATAAATATCTGGTATTATCAGCCTATGATTTGAAAATATTTCATAATCACTGACCTAGTGGATCAAATTCAAAGACAAGAAAAATGTGCCATGAGTACCTATGAAATAGTCATGCAGCTACATACTTGTTCTTCTCAGATGAGGAAATACAAAAAACAAACACAAGAAAAATTATAACTTGAGACAAAGTACAATAAGTGAAAGAAACAGAATAAAAACACCTAAAGCAAAGGACAACATTTGACACCTCCCAAAAGCAGAGTGAAGCCTTGAACAACAGCTACTTGGAGATCAAACCCACCCCATTTCTTCCTCTCACATTGTGCCCTCTGAATGTGATGATACAGCATGGCCCATCTCCTTGGTCATTGTGGGCCAGCTGTCCTGCTTCTTGCTCATCCTCCAAAACTCTTTGTCAACCTCCAACTTATTGTCTCTGGGGTAGCATGGGAAAAATAAAAAGCCTTTGACCTATGTAAGCACAGCTCAGCAACAGCCACAACATCATTCTCTTATCAGCACTATGTTAGCTACAGACACAAACCACAGCATCATATGGGCTGCTCTGAAGAAACTTTATTCCATCCCAACCAGTCTCAGTATATTATTCCATAGTTATGGCACAATCTCCATTTCTAAAGTGATGCCATTTGGGCCTTGGCCTTTTTCTTTTATATGTCCTTTGTATTGTTCACACATCTATTTGTAACTCTATCACCTATTGTATTAGTAGCTAGTTTTCCCAGTACTTTTCCATGGCCTTTCCCTGAGCAAGAAGACAAAACAAATTGAGCCCCAAACCCTGGGAGGAACAAGACAAGACCCTGACTCCCTTCCTGGGAACCAAGGCTGAGAACAACTCTTGGAGATACACTCTCATGAGCAAGGCACAGCTGGTGCTGAAGGGGGGCTCCAGAGAAGCAGCTTCACCTGGGGGGGAATTTTATCACCACTTGTCCTCCTAATCGGTGCTTTTTATCTATTATCCTAATTTCCTAAAACCTATAAATGTGAACTCATCCCCGTAGGGGTGGGCTTTTGTGGACATCTTTCCATAACTGGCCCTGAAGGCCTTCAAATAAAGAACACTTTTATATTACCTCCTTACTAAAATTATCTCAAATTTCATTTCCAGGTTGGGGAAAAGACAAAAAAAGCATCTGCATCTGATCGCTTTGTAGAAGTGCCTGTCTCATCCAGAAATGTGCTGCAGGTCTATGAAAGTTAGAAACTATTTTATAATTTTCATTATAAAATATAAATGAAACCTATAGATGAAAACTAAGACTAAATTAACATACTTTTGATGTTTTTGTTAATCAGACAATATTATGTAAAGAGACAACATCTGTAGCTGTGTATCCCTAATAAGACACAAACATTTTCCATGTTTTAAAGACATAGTTTCACCCCTAAAAATGACAGGAAAGTTCACCTGCATGATATAGCTTTAAGAACAGCAAGGGGATTTTTATCTTTAACTATCAGCTTCAAAAGATTATAATCTTTCAAGTAAAAGGGTTATGAGATATTAGGTGTAATTTTTTCTTGGTAGGAAAAACACCAATTGACCAAGCTGACAATATTATTGCATTAATATAGTGGTGTCAAAACCTAAGTGCTTACCAGCCCCTGTGAAAATGAGAAAGAAAGGGCTCACAGTTAACGTTAAGAACTTCATGAAGTAATTTTTTTCTTCTCTATTTAAGAAAATAAGTTGCCCAACATATTTTGCTGCTTTTATGCAATGCTACCTTTAAGAGAAATGAAATTGCTAACCTCCTACCACCAACATCCATTAGGCCAGGCTGCTCAACCTGGCCTTGAACACTTTCAGAGATGGGGATCCACAGTTTCCTGGCCAGCCACTGGGTTTACTTTGCTCCAGTGCTTCAGCACACTCACAACAGAGAATTTCTTCCTAATATCTCTTCTTCCAAATGAAAGCTATTTATTACCCCTGCTATATCACTACACCTTGACAAAGCTCTTGTCCAGGTTTCTTGTAGCTCCTTCAGGTACTGAAAGGCTGCTGCAGGCTCTACTTAGAGCCTTCACTTGTCCAGGCTGAGTAACTTTAAATCTCTCAGTCTGTCTTTATAGAAGGGGTACTCCAGCTCTCCAATCATCTTAATGACCCTTCTCTGGACTTGCTCAGACAGATCCATGTTCTCCTTAGGTTGGCAGCCCCAGAGCTGGGCAGAGTACTCCTAGTGGGGTGAAAAAAGTAGAAAAATGCAAAAATGCAGCATTTAGCAAAAAACTATGTGCCTACTCGGTTGCCAGAGATCATGAATCAGAAAAGGAAATGTGATTTTAGACAGCACACTTCTCCAAGGACTGACATGGAAAGCAGGGATGATTAACAAGGGATCATTAGCAGAGGTCTCACTTGCTTCTGTTCCATGGACAATTCTTGCCCTCCTACACACCATTTTCTGCTGCAAGACCTAATCAGTTACCTCACTGGGTGGTGTTGCTTCCTCTTCTCAGGTATATATAACCCCCTTTTTATTGCCTTCATAACCTCAGTAATCCAGTCATTTAAACAGAGATCAAAATGTTTTAAAATATACTTTGACTATTCTAAGTTAAAACAACACTAGAGAAAAACAAAGAAAAATATCTATAAATTCGATATTTGCCAGAAGACTTTGATAAAGTGGAGTCATAAATTAGTCAGTGTTTTTTTTTTTTTTTTTTTTTTTTTTTTTGTAATCTGAGACATTCCTTTCTCTTGGACAAAAATATTGAAGATAATAATAAATTAAGCTCCAATCAATGAAAACATACAGTTTCTTGATTGTTCTAGCACATTATATAATATGTTTTCTATACAGCCCTGAATAAATTTGGAAGGTTACAATCAGTCTTATCCTACAACATTACCACAACAGGTGAAATACTATTTCTATTTTATAACAGTTTTGGCCAAAATCTGATGATTTAAAAGATTAGACTATGCAGTTCTTAGTCAATTGAAGATTTTGCAAGGCATTCAATTAGGCTTATTCTCAGTAATACTATATACATGCATAAATCACAAACATAAAAATATCTTACATAAATAACAAGGTAACCATTACAATAAATTAGCAGGTGGAAAACACGACATTCTATGAAATATGGTCCTGATGGGAGATGGTCCTACTCATTGTTCACTTTTTATTATCTGGCAGTATTTTTCTCTTTGTATGTTATTATTCATGTCATTGAGTATGTAATTTGATTTTAAAAATTTTAATAACTTATTCTTTAAAATAAGGTGAATGAACCAACATTTAAATTTTGTCCATTTTAACGAGTTACTTGTTGGTAGCTGAGTTTGTGGTACAATTGCTACCATTTCATAGGCATCACACAAACTTCCTTAAGTGGTATATAACTGCTTCCTAATAGAATTACTTATGGGCCTTAGGGAGGAATTGGATTTTCAATTATTGCATTCACAATTTAGAAAAGGAAATGTTGATTAGATTTGTTCAATTTAATGTTCCAGGTAATGCGGGATTTTCCTCACTAATATATTTATTCTTGGGTTTGGGCTTTGGTGCTTTCTTCCATGATTCTCTGATTAATAATATATGTTTTATAGCACTAAAACATTATAAAGGTTAATAGTAATGAACTATTATTCTCCATTTTATATGTTTGGGGCTTTTTTATGAACCTCAGGGTACACTTATTTTGTTCAGTTAATAGTGACAATTCCAGTTATTACGCTGTTTATATCTACGTATGTAGAGATTTGCAGACCATGTGAGAAAACTTGAATAGAGAGACTAAGCTAGAACTGTCTTTAGAACAGTTTTTGGGTTTCCTAAGTACCTCCAAATTATGCTCTAGCTCTTAATTTTTTCTCCAGGATGGGTTCTGTTTTGGTGATTTCAGAGACACCACTGGAAATGATGAAGTGACAAATCCCAAGTGTCAGATATGATAATTGGGGATACTCTCCACCTCATCTCCCCATCATACTCAAAACAACACATTTCAAAAGCAAAGTAACTCAGTCCTTAATCAGTTGCTAGAAAATATTCACAACATTATCAATAATTTGGCACTTAGACACAAATATGAATTGTAGGAAGACCCTACTCACAGGGGCAAACTTGTAAAGGAAGACTAGCGTTCAGAAAATCTTCTATTATAGGCAGTGGCAGGAGAGAAAGAAAAAAAAAAAAAACCCACCACGTTTTCTAGAAGCTAAATTAAAACATTGAATCATAGTCTTGCTCTCATCGGCCATTAATTACTCACTCTTCACAAAACAAGGAAAGTTTAATAGGATTAATCTTTAAGGGCATGACGAGCACCACCTCAGCTCCTCCTGATAAGTGCCACCAGGGATGCAAGGGAGGCATCCACAAAAGGGTGTCAGACAGGACCCATCTTCCAATCCAGGAAAGTGGTGTTGAAAAAGCAGGGAAGAAAGTGAGCAGTTACTACTCTCTAAAGAAAGGACAAGAAAGATGGGAATTACAGAGGCTGTACTTGGGAAGCAGTGCAGGTCAGAGGCATGGCAGGACAAACTGCTGCTGTCTGTCAGGGCTGAGCAAGGCTGAGACAGCACTTCACATGCTTTAAAATAAAACATGCTATCAGAATCTCCCACCTGACTCTGATTCCTGTGAAACCAATGCAGGTCCCCCAGAATTAGGTGGCATGCATTGGAGCAACAAATACTCTTGTTTCACCCCTCTCAATATATCGATACTAAAAATTGTGTCTTTGCTACTTTCTGCTACAAATGATCCTCAATGTGTTCAAAGGAGACTGAAATCTACAAAACAAGCAAAGCTAGGAGGTTTCAGGGCTGAAATTCTAGCAAAGTAGTTGTAAGGATATGGTAATTATCATCCAACAGCAGAAGGCATAAATGTTGAAGAAAGAAAACAATCTGCAGCAAAAGAAAATATGGATGAATTTTATAGACTGGTAATAGGACTGTATCCAGACTTTACTTTGGTTACTCCAGTGAGAAAAAGACAGATCTTCTGAAATTATTCTTTATAGCAGATGCATCTGAGAAGCCTGAAAAGCTTTAATTTGTTTATAATGCCAAAAAAGATTTATTTCCTAGAACAATTCAGATGCTTGCAAATTCTTTAACATAGCAAAAGATTAAGAGATGCAGTTATAAAAGATGTATTAAATATACAGAAAAGCCCAAATTGCTTCTGGATTTGCACACATGTATCTTGTTTTATGAAATGAAAATGCTGAGTATATGGACTTTATTGCTTTCATCCTGAATTATTCTGGTTATGAAACAGATGTTATTGTGGAGAAAAAAAAGTTAGACATTGCTAAATATTCATGCTATGAATGTTTCAAAATAGTATTATAAACCCAATAATTTTGTATTTGTTATTTTCAACAAGTGAATGTAATAGAAATAATAATTTCTTTAGAAATCAGTTCTGATGGCTAGGAATTCAGATTCTGCAGTTTTGGCTAAGCTCTTTAGTTTCTAGTTTCTTTTGGTTTCCACATCTTCATACCATAGTTCTCTTTATTATCATGTATTCAAGAACATAATCCTAAAATTAGGACTTTCAGTTCTCTGAGAGTTAATGAAAGAAAAACCAACCCCATTAAAACACTTCTGCTGCATTTTGTCTGTCCCTAGATTAATGTTCAGCAGAAGGAAGAATATCTAGGAATGAACAGACACAACATTTTTTGTTTCATTTCATTTTATGCTGCTTCTAAAGAATAGTGACAGGAAATACCATACAATGCTGTGAAGTATTAAATAAACTGAGGGAGGAATAAACCCACAATGAATTAACTTTCATCTTTGGATCCATTTTGTACTTTGTTGAAAGATTCTAGTAAATCTAGTTATTTTTGACCCTTTATTAAAAAAAATGCAATTTTGCTTCTCTTTAGTTTTCACAGAAGGGTCAGCCAGTAATTTATTTCTTCTGCAGTATGCACCTATTAAAATGATTATTTAGGTTCATACTTTACTATAAAAATGAAGCATTTTGTGTTGCCTAGATACAGATCAGAAGGCTACTTTATATAACTAATACACATGAACAAACAAAGCAATCACAGATGAAAATAATTCTTTATTCTAGTATTTTTTTTAACCTTCTTTGCCCTTTTTCATTACCATTGCTTATGACAATAAAAACATTCTTACTGAAGATACCTACAATTCCAGCAGGTCTTTCTTTTACATTCAAAGCATTTCACCAGCTGTTTCTTCAATGTATTATTATGCCCATTAACTAGATTGTTGGCACAAAGAAGACAATGAGCTATAGCAATCAACATTTTTAGCTTTACTTACTGGTCTGGTTTTATTTGGATGTAAATATGATGCAAAGCATCTTGCATCTATACTACTCATACAATTATCTAAAATTGTATGTTCCAAATTAAAATTTAAAATTTTAAATAAATACTATTTCTCCAAATCTGTTCTTATTTAAAATGGCTATCATAAAGTTTAAATTAATAAATTAATACATTATTTCACATATATTTGCAGAACTTCCTAACTTATGGTTATTATGCAGAAATTGTAATTCCCTCTCTTCTTTTCTATTTGAACTGTACTTTTTTTTGCCCTATGTTCATATACATATTGGTTTCCAGTGGAATTTTTATACACATTTAAGCACACAAGCACACGTGTGCATGTGTGTGTGTGTGTATATTTAATGTTCATTAAGTACAAACTGAAAAATACAAATCTGTCTTTTGTCAAGCATTTCAACTCACTAAGAGATATTAATTGCTAGAAAAGGGAATGTAAGGAAAAGAAATTGCTAAATAGTAGAAGGTTGCAGAATCTACTTTCTGGGCTGTTGCACAGTTTTGGTTTGTTGTCTTTTTTCCCATGGAAATTTAAAGAATAATGCAAATGAAACATAAATAAAATTTTTAAAAATATAGAATAAAATAAAATAAAACAAAATAATAATTTGCTCCGTACCAATTATTTTCCCTTTCCTGAAAGTTTTCATTCATGCACACAGCTTCCTTTTGCCTCTTTGTCTTATGGCTCCATGATTTTTCCAGACTGCCTGAATTCACCCCAGTTCACCAGAAAGATAAATTCTATCCCCAACTGGAATATCTCTTTTGGGAATGAGTAAGTTTGTGAAATGGATTTCTTACATCTTTTATGAATACTATCAAGGTAAGATGAGAAACAGTTTTTTCTTCACACTGCCTTCTCCTGAATGCTGCCTTATCTACGTTCCTAAGGGAAAAGCTCCCAGCAGTGTCTGCTTCCTGTAGGATGATTGCTTTGTCTTAATCAGGAAAAACTTGACTAAGAAAAAGTCAGTCTTTCCTATGGTCTCCAGATCTGCCTTTCTCCATTCACTTCCTTACTAATAAACACTTAATTTTTGTAGAATAGACCCTAAATATGAAGTCAGGCATCTGCAAGGACCATAGATGTAGTGTTTGAGTTGAACAAACTAGTCTAATCAAACACAACTAACTAATAGGCAGTTCTACCAAACAGACATCCAAACATTTCTACAAACATCTAAATTAAACTCTCCAGAAAGGATTTCCAGCACTGCTTACTACAGAATATTTTTTTTAATTATTTTTAGAAATTTTTAGAAAGCTTGTTCTAGATCCACACACTTTGTAATATACAGAGGCCTTTGATTTTGCAATGCAAATAGATACAGAATACGTGACTAGAAGTACAACATGTAGTGGCAATTGGTATTTTACCTAACAATTAATGAAACTTTCAACATAGCCTGGATAGCGAGTTCTTTTATGGTGAGTTGTTTGTCACCATTTGCTGAATTTGTTGCATTATGGACAGAGACAATTTTGCTTGCGTGCTACTTTGGAATCAAAGCAATGACTCACAAGCACTATTTGTCTGTTTGTGACAACAAGTCTTTGTACCAATATTCTTACTGAAGATACCAGGGCTCCCAACAGGATGCAGAATTTTTTATGGTGCCTTTTTCATTCCCTAACTATTTCATGGCAGGTCACCAAATATGTTTCTAAGTGGGTCATTCAGCCCATTCACAGCTTTAATGTTTTTTTCCTCTATTTTTATCCGAGATTTTTAATCGCATCAATATCCTCCTGAGGAAGAGCTTTAGGGACATAACATCGGTGCAGATATATTTTCTGTGTATTAGTTTGATACCAAGCATAGTGTCTAAGAATGAAGATTAGAAATTAGGAAAATCCTGGACAGAAGTTCAGCATTTTTTAATGTTTGTATATTCTGAAATATTTAACATACACATACACAAACACACAAACCCACACACATATTCAAAATGCCCTCTAAAAGCATAAATTTCAATATACACAATCTTTATTACAATAAGTTAGATGGATACAAGACTCTTCATTTTCATAGGATGATTTGAGAATATTTTACTCCCTTGTTAGTGCACCATTATTATTGCTTCTAGGGTCTTAAATTTCAGGTCATATCCATTCCATTTAACAGAATTCTTGAGCTACAAGAAAAGGGACAGAAATCTGAAAATGTCAAGTTGCCTTGTACTTCCAGGCTCATTACTTTCTAATTTCATAAGTTGGATGTAAAAAAAAATCCTGTTTACACCAAAGTTTAGAGCCTAAGACTCATTTCATATCAAGTGAAATAGATTGTGTGAAATTGGGTTAGAAAAAATCCCTCCAGATTTTTTTTTTTAACAGATTAATATCAAGGGATTTTATCTTACATTACCAGAAGTCTATGTCAGTGTTTCATCCGTTATTGCTCAGATAATTAAGATTGCAATAAGTACAAGTGCATGAATCCCTAAGTTTTGCACTTCTGGAAAAGGAACTGATGGAAAATGTGACAGATATACACATACACAGTTGTGTATAAATGCTCTCTAGACAAACTAGCCTCTGCTGACTGTAGATCTACAGAGCAATTTCTGTGATAGGATTACTTTTGTCTCACTCCCCTCTGCCATCTCTTCATCCCTTCTCTTCCCTATGTTTTTATTTTGTCTGTTTGTTTTAGTTTATGTACTTTTAATTTGATTTTTTTTTTTGTTTAGTGTCATGATACTTTATTGGTGTCCTGTGTCTGAAAGTAAGAAAATACAGTTATCCTTATTTTGCAACTGAAGAAATTGGAGTAGAGAAACTGAAAACCCAAGACACAGAGAAAACGACTTCTAGAATGAATAATAGAATAAAGAAGAATATAGCTTCCAGTTCTAATTCAGCATGTTGCAAAGCAGATGTTTTCATCAATGAAAGTAAATAGAAAATCACAGATGATAAATGTTACAGATGACTGATCTAAAGGGGATAAAGCACCCAGGCAGCAAGCTACAAACAAACTTAACATTCAGCTCTTTTTCCTTCAAACAAAAATTCTTTATCCAGAGCAAAGTACAGATTTATACAGCAGCATGGAAGGGAAGCCATAGATTTGGAATATATGTGAATATGAGAGGAGCAATGGGCAGTAATCTAAAAATCAATGACTAGAAAAGCCCCAAGGGGCTGGGTTTTTTAGAGCAACTGAAGAGAAAATTCCAGTGTGATAAATGTATGCTATCTTTGGGTATTTAAAGAGGGAGCAGTTTGTAAGAAAAGAGAGATTACTTCATCCCTATGAAGAACACTGTAACCCATTCTGAGGTTTTTATTTTAAGATATTAACAGTGTGAATGAGGGATGAGCTAAAAAATACAGGACATGTGGAGAATAGAAAAAAATAGGATTAATCTCTCTTAGTTTCAAATATTGTCAGTGTAGAAAGCTGAGTTAGATCTCTAGGTGTCTCTTTAATCTTAAGACTAATCAGTATCTACTACATTTAAGGCATACACATACAATGCAATTCTATTCTTCAGATTTTGGAATACAAGTCTGCTGAAGTTTTGCAAAAGTATAGAGATAGAACTTAGTTGCAATGTAAAAATACCTTTCTGATCACAAGAACTCACTTACTTGGCAAGGAAAAGTCTCATAAACAACAAAAAGGCAATAAGCTAAACTGAGACAAATCCACATGATATAAACATGGAATTTTTTTTCAAAAGACCAAGTACTGTTGATACTTTAATCTTAAGGTGAGCACATGATGTTGATACAACCCTTCTAAGAACAGATCTAGTAGTATAAAATTTATGTGAGGAATTATTTTATTCCAAAAAACACATCTCTGCCTACTGAAAGGTAACTTTAAGATGCTATGACTATGCTATCACATTTTCAACACATACAGATTATCTTTCAATCCACCAATAAAGGAACAAAGTGAAGTTTCTATTCTATTCTAGGACTAAGAGAGAATTACTTTTAAATTACTGCAGACCCATTAAAAATTACATATAAACATCTATACAGTATAGTTAACCATGAACTCATGACCCTCAGTTACTGGGGAATATCCCTATAGTGAGAATTAGATTGGCAGCACTAAGCAAAGTTATTGCATCAGATTTGACCCTTTCATTAAGTATTTCAATTTTATACAGAGATGGAGGCTTCTTGTCTTACAATAAATTATTCTTTTTTTCCATTCTATTTTTCTATTAATATGAAATTATTTAATTTTTAAGTTATATTTTCCTGACCAAATTTTCCTTCCCTTCTACTAGTGATTATACCAGAGGCCAGTCACTGGAATGTATTCAGTTTCACTTCCAGAAACAGGCAGATGATCCCAATGTTGTGAAAGGATACTGCTGCTGGTCTGTAATAAAATCGTGATTTTCACATGGCAACATCTAATCCCTTACACAACAAAATGGAATAGTTTATCCATTCATCTTGTTTAGGATGGCAGTTCAGCTGCCTTACATTATGCCATTAAACCAACAGTTCTATAAGAAATTCAGCTACTCTCAAAATCTCTGAGATGTTGCCTTTTCATCACAGCAAAAAAAAAAAAAAAAAAAAAAAAAAAAAGGAAGTAATTCCATCTACAAGGAAAATTTTAGGTTTCAAAACAAAGTGGATATTAGCTTTGCCTATGATTTCCTCTGAATGCACACTGCAGCTAACCCAGTTTTCCTGGTGTCTTTTAGAGGGATTCTGGGTTACCACAAGTGTAGCTGAGGATTATTTTCTTCTAATGGTGACTCAATTTTTTATAAAACATGACAAATAAAGGGAAAAATTCATAGACTAGGTTTTAACACATTTCACGGGGATTGGGGGAGGGGGAGAGAAGCCCATATTCCATTTCAATCAGTTATTTTTATCAATAGAAACACTGTAATACATTCTGTTACTACTGAGCTATGAATCTACCAGAAGTAATAAATATATTATTGATATGCCAAGCCTATTCATATTTGTATGTTTCTCCTGCAACTGAGGCAGACAAAAAAATGTTTTACACAGAAATTTACACATTGCAAGTAGATTTTTTTGAGAAACACACACAAAATCATTTATTTTAAACAAGGCACAATTATAAAGACATCTAGACAACAAATATAAATCCCTGAAAAAAAAAATACGGTTCAAATCACTTTGTTAAACTTGATTTCAACTCTTTTAAAGAAAATACATGTCATGGAATGAAGAACAGAAAAAAAAAGAATTAATTTTAACCAGCATTTTCAGTGTCTGATTAATTAATTCTGAGACAAAAGTACAGATTGATCCATCACAACTTTTAAACTGAGCAGTTCATAGTGGAACTTACTTGCTTTTGTCTACTTATTCATAATGTTTGTGAAAAGGACATTGTCACAAGAATGCAAAAAAATTAAATTAGAGCACAAAACAACAGAATCATTTGTGACTTAATAAGCCTCCTGTGTGAAACAAAGTAAAATTATGAAATTAAGGATTACCTTCACATTTTTAGCTTAAAAGAACTACAATAATTTGGTTTTTGTTTGTTTTTAAGGCAGAAAACCTGCTTTAATTCCACTTTTATAAATACTTATTAAAAATGAGAGCTTTGCACATATGACTGGGTCTTCTGAAATCAGTGACTCCTCCTCAGATTCTTAAATGTTTGCAAAACCAGACTGCATGTCCTGTAGAAGCTATTTCTCAAATGCAAAATCCAGTAACTCAAATTTAATATATACCATCTGTGAGGAAAACAGGCTTTATCTGAAAATACCAGAGTACAATGCACTTTTCACTTGACAAGGCTTTTTCCTACTCCTTACTTCCCTGATTAGTCTAAAGCTAAATGAAGTTAAACTGTCTTTTCCAGTTGCAGTCACATACATGTTACAGGAAGGACATCTCCCCCAAATGGCAACCTCTTTATCAAACCAAAGGAGAGTTAACAAACAGCTCCTCTGGAAGCAACCAAGTCCATCTGACCTCAGGAGAAGCACCACAGCACAACATTCCTTTCAGAAACTTTGCCTAAAGTCTAAGAAGTTTTACAGATAAGTAAATGAGATCACAGAAATTAAAGAATGATAATTATTCCTGAAAAAATGACCCCAACTTGAAAGTTCATAAAAAGTAATGTTAGTTTGAAATGAAAATTCCAAAGAAATACTGCAATCATAATATACCAATGCAGAATACAATAATATATGCTATATATGTATATATGTGTATGCATGTATGTATGTGTATATGTATTATCTCTTACATAAGATGTATTTTACATTTGACATAAAGATATTTGTGGTATTACTAAGTTGCAATGATCAGCCCTAAACAGAAGGGAGTCAGTGGGAAGGTTGGTATAAAATCAACAGTTTGGAAGAAAACTCCAAGAAGATAACTATAAATACATCATGCAAAAGTATTATTAGAAACACATGGAGGGTTTTGCACAGATCCTATTATACATGAGGACTATATCCCTCAAAATTCTCAGGAAAAATTCTTTCAAAACTACTCCTCATGAGTGGTAAAAAGTATATATATTATTTGTATTCCACATATGGGCAAAGGGGAGAGCATGGAAGAACTTTCTCTCATCCACAGCAGTATCAAAATACCACTTAAATTACTAAATGTATCATTTTAACCATCATGATTTCATTTGCTTTTGGTCTCAAAAGGATGCAGAAGTAAAGAATAGATGGGATTGTATAAATTGGTATTTGAGGCAAAAGGCACTGTCATTGGACACCTTCCAGTGGCCTTTCATGTGTTTTTTCACGCCTAGTTATTCCCATGAAAGGCTAGGTTGAGTATTACTAAAATTATCTAGGAAACTCTCCCTGTGAACAGCTTTTTATTGAGAGCTGAAAGAGATCTTGCTTCTTAAAGGATTAGGCAGTACCTGAATAGGGATTTCAAAAATAGCAGTTAGCCATTAATATTAATATTTATCTGCTTTAAATTGAGTCCCTAGACTTCAGACAGATAAGTTAAGCAATTTGTGAGAGAAACTGTAATCATCCCTGTATTACAGAACAAGCAATGAGGCATAACTGTGCAACACAACAAAAGTGAACTTTGGATCCTTATATCCTTCTGCTAATAAATCCAAAATCAAGCTTAAGTCTGCAAATCTTTGGAAGTGAGCCCCATTCTCTCAAGCTTTGCTGAAAGGGCACTCTTCAATGGCATAAATCCCACATCCATGCAAGTCCCTACAAAGATGCCCATTGACTCAAGAAGACTTGAATAAAATAAACAAAATAACAGATGCAGTAGCTTACATTCAGGATAAATTTCCTTAAAACAAACGAGTTTCATTTAAAACTGTGAATAAAAAAAAAAATTGACCATAAGTACTAGCAATATGAACTATGCAAGGGGACTACATGGAATTATCTATCAATAAAAAGTTATATTATTATCACAGGAGTATTCCATTAAAAGATGACATTGGATCTTTAACAGACTCTTCTATGGCACTATGTAGACCACTAAATAATTTAAATGTCTCTTCAGACATCAATAGAAGACACAGGAGTCAAAAAAGCTAAACATCAAGCATCAAAATGTCAATGTCAGTTCAAAGCCTCAGAAAGACATGAAAAGTAATTTCTTGCCTGGAATAATGAAAAACATGAGCCAGTTTGAACTTCAAATATAGTTTTGATGTGTTCCCAGTCATTTTGGGAAATATTTTTTGTTTTATTTCCAGAATTTTTAACATAGAAAGTGAAAATTATATTGGAAATGTTATGTCTTCAATTATTGTCATTTTTCCCAGATTTTTACCATTCTTTTCTGCTTATGACTTTTCTTATGTATATTGTCTGAACACACACAGAGCAGCAAGCAGTGAGGACACAGAGCTGAATTCTCTTCTCTACAGTAGCTCTCAAAATGCTCAGAGTGATGAAAATTATGTGTCTACCTAAGCTCAAACAAAGGTATTAAGGTATTATAAGAGCTTAACCAAACTCAGAGACTTCAGGGAAGATTTTAAGAATAGGATTCCTCTTCATCTAACTTTCCTAAGGTTAAGAACCTTGCTGAATTTTATCATCTAGCTTTTTCTTGTAGTAGTCAATGAACACTGCCTAATGACAGCTCTGCCTATTTTTTTTAGATGGGATAAGAATTATTATCCTTTGTTTTAGTTCTTCTATGCTGCAGCTAACAGCAAGGGATTACTAGATGCTTAAAATTTCAGAAGAAGATGGTAGAGTGAAAATATGTGAGTGCTGTATGATGTATAATCTGCAGTTATAAATGTAGAATTTACACTATGAGTTCTATGCAGGATCTTCAGAGTTCTCACAGTCTCTTGTACTGGATAGTACAGTCGAAGGACTGGCAGTTGTGTTATATATATATATATATATATATATATATATATATATATATATGTACTTTGAATGATTTACCCTTTCACATTCCTATCTGCTACACAAGAAAACAAAGTACATTAGTATGCAGCATAATCAGTGCTATAGAAAGATATTGTTTTCCTATCATCATGACTATGTATGCAGGAACTGCTGAGTGTCCATATGATGTGTAGAAAAAGAAGAAAAGAACAAATGCAAGCAAAAATGTTAAGGAAAATTTAAGTTCTTTGTATCATCTAAATAGCTAAGAAGTAAGAAGCTAAATGTGCCTAAAGATTGTTGGTTAGAAAGAATTCTTCCATATCTCTTTCAAGATAGCTCCCTCTGCAGATCCATTACCCTGGAATGGGAGTAGGGCTACTCCCTCACTGTTGTTGGCTTTTTACCTTCACTTTAAATTTACTCTTACATCAGCACAAGTTGTTTCACTTACAAAGATGGGAATACCAATTTATTAAAAAAAAAAAATTGTTCATGCATTTCAAACCTGGAAGTAAATTTTGTGGTGAGAAATAGATGATTTCCTGAGATCATTGGCAAATCTGCTGTGCTCAATGTTAGAAAATTATTTATATTATGTACACAGGTCATTATCAGCAACATTTCTCATTCAATTCTTAACTGACACTAGAGAATAGCAATATACACACTTAACAATAATGACATTTGGATGCTTATTCCATATCCACTATTAGAAGTCTTTTTGTTCTTGCTCTAATTATTGTCTCTGGTAAAAATGTACAATTCAATTCCCACTTTATTTATTAACTAATTGCTCAAAAATACTCATGGTCAAATTAGTTCTATATTTGACTGATTCTACAGAAAACAAATCATTAACAATGTCCTCTGATTAATTGTAGTATTGTGCTCTCAGAATGAAATTTTTACACCAACCTAGATTACATCATAGATTAAATTAATGTAAAATTGGCAGGACTTTTAAAAATAATATGGTGTGAGAGATATTGTTTTATTCTCACATTATCTTTCTAAAGCATTTTTCCACAGAAGACTCTTGGAAGCTTCCTATAAATTCTTAATTATTATATATTTTTCTGAATAAATGTATGCAAATAAGAGAAATAGCAAAGTCCTTCAGCTCCTTTAATTGTGTACTTGATTTCTTATAAAAATTGATTACTTGTAGCTCTACAAGGAAACAAAAAGAATCCTTTAAACACAAAAGAATAAGTACAGTTTGAGAAAGAGTGAAATTTATTGTATCATTCATAAGTGAAAAAAAGTAGATATCTTACTTTTATAAGAACAAAGACATCATGGGATGGGTGAGCAACTGGCCCACAGGTTGGGCACAAAGCATTACAGTGAATGGGGTGACAGGTTGGTGACCTGTCACTAGCAGGGTTCCACAGGGCTCCATCCTCATCCCTGTGCTCTTCATCTTCAAGACTTGGATGCAAGACTGGAAGGGACGCTAAGGTCACAGGAAACACAATACTGGGAGGAGCTGTTGACACCCTCAAAGGCAAGGAGGGAGGCCCTGCAGAGAGTCCTCAACAAATTAGAGTTGAGCAATCACCAACCATCAAAAGTTCAACAAGGGAAGTGCCAGACTGTGCACAGGGATGGGGCAAGCCTGGATGTACAGACTGGGAAATGAGATGCTGGAGAAAAGTACTGCAGAAAGGGACCTGGGAGTCCTGGTCAATAGAAAGTTAAATATGAATCAGTGGTGCCCTGGAGCCAGGAGAGCCAACCCTGTCCTGGGGGCATCAGGCACAGCATGGGCAGCTGGGCAAGGGAGGGGATTGTCCTGCTCTGCTCTGAGCTGGGGCAGCCTCACCTCCAGGGCTGGGGACAGCTCTGGGTGCCACAATGAAAGGAAGGCATTAAAGTATTAGACAGTGTCCAAAGGAATTCAATGAGGATGCTGAAAGACCTTGAGGGGAAGGTGTATGAGAAGAAGCTGAGGTCACTTGGTCTGTTCAGCCTGGAGGAGACTGAGGGGGATCTCACTGCAGTCACAGTTTTCTCGTGAGAGGAAGCAGAGGAGCTGATCTCTTCCCTGTAGTGACCAGTGACAGGACCCAAGGGGATGGCCTGAAGCTGTGTCAAGGCTGGTTTAGATTGGATATTAAAAAAAGCTTCTTCATCCTGAGGATGGTTGGGCACTGGAACAGGCTCCTCAGGGAAGTGGTCACAGCACCAAGCCTGACAGAGTTCAAGAGGCATTTGGTGACACTCTTGGGCACATGGTCTGATTTTTGGGGTGGCCCTGTGCAGTGCACGGAGTTGAACTGCATGATCCTTATGAATCCCTTGCAACTTAGCAAATTCTGAGAAATTCTGTGTGATTTATCTTTCTTCACCTCTTGCTGTTTTGTAATGTGTTTACAAAATAGCATCTTGCTCTTTCTTCCTTACTCAAGTATTGTTATATGCAAGTAGCACTGAGTTTTAGTGAAAGCCATGTTTTAGAAACATCTAAATAACAAAAAATTAATATAATACTGAAAAAAAATTGGTAAGCCATTTGTATCAAAACAGAAATACACCTTGTTTTTTTATCTGGTTTGGCAACATGTATTAGCTAGCTTACCTTTCCATGTTTTGTTATTCCATTACATTCCTATGCTATTTAGGCATGATAATGATTGATAGGTCCACAAACAAGGCACTGCATACAGAGAAAAGACTGAAGACAAGGACCAGCTGAAACTGTTCAGAGCACAAACCACCAAACCAAAGGCTGCACTACTTAGAGACTCTCCTCCCACTGACCTTCTCTTGAGGCAAGCTACTAAAGCTCTCCCCAGATATACAGACATTAAATTACATTAGTCCTATATTTGTTCCAGGACAGCAAAGACAATCAAGAAGTCAGACTAGTAGATACAGGTATGTATAAACCAAATTTGGGGATGTAAATACTAAGCAGGTTTTGAATGAGATTTCTTTGTCTGTATTTTTGTAATTTTTTGCCCCATTTCCATTTTTCTTAGCCATCATTTTTTTGGCACGTTCACTTTAGCTATCGTCCTTTGTCTATTTCTTACTTCTTTCCACTAGAATATCCTCCTAAGAATGACTTCTCTTCAAATAAATTATCATCCATTACTCCTTTCACCATGTGCCTCTGCTATCTTCCTTTCATTAGCCTGTGATTGCCTGTCTAAAATAAGATTTTAGGAAAGAGAGAGCTTAATGACCTGTGGCTGTGCATTTTTTAACAGGGCCAGGTATCATTTCTGTAAATCCCACAGGAATAAAATGTTGTTAATCCTAAAGGCACGTGATACCTAAAGGGACCACAAATAACTGACACCACCAAAGGTTAGCCACATTCCATAGCATACATTCAGTCTACATACTGGAATTAGAGAAACAAAAAACAACACTACCCCCCCCCCCCCCAAAAAAAAAAAGCACAACTCCAGCCTCCTAGAAAACCTCACCCAAATCCCAAAGGAAAAAAAAAAAAACAAACAAACAAACACACAAAACTCAAAAAATCCCCAAACCAACTAACCAAAACAGACAAAAAACCCCTGAACCACAAACAAAATTTCCTCCACAAATAAACCCACCCTCCAAAACCAAAGCTAAAACCAATAAAAATTCTTGCTTAGAGAAACTGAAGAAGAAAAAATTAGTCCCTCTACTTTTTCAAAAGATTCCCAATCAGTTCTGTAGTAACTATGAAACATGATATTGTCTGCCATCCCTAAGAACATTGTGAGTCAAAGTCTTACATAGAAGGATACAAATCACAAAAAGAAATAATCTTGGTCACTTACATCTCTGAAGATCAGTCAAATTTAATGATGCTCAGTGTTTGTGAGAAATAGCAATATGCTTTCCTGCTAATAGATGGAGTTGTGTCGTGCATGAATCTTGCATATTTAAGATATTAAATTCAATTTTCTGTGATAACAGAAATCTCTGTATCTAGCACTAAAATACTACAGTTTAAATAATAATACTACATTATAATACTATAATACCACTAGGAATAATAGCAATAGCATTATATCAGTAGACACTAAGTAAATCTAACTTCAGTAAATTTTAAGTAGGTTTTATTTAGTACACAGAAACTTTTTTTTTGCTGTTTTCTGTCAGGTCAGGATTTTACCCACAATGTTTAAACAAAATCATGGAATTTATTTGACTTGAACACTCAGAATATTTTGGTATGGTTTTGAAGGTATTTTTTGTACTAGAACAATCAGTGGAAGATCTCATTATGTAAAATATTTGTGGGGGTGGGGGTGGAGGGGGAAGTAATATCTATATATCCATTTTAGATGTTACTCTAATCCTCCTTTTTCTTTTTTTTTCATGTCACAGCCCAAAAAATGATTTTCAGTTTCCAAGTAGTTTATTTGATCATTTTACTGTATCATGACATTTTTTTCTCAATTATCACAACAATAAGCTACTCAAAACTGAGTAGTTTTGAGTAGGTATCTTGCCAAAAAGCTGAGATGAATAATAAATACTCATGAGTCAAATTCGAAAGCCACACTTAAAACTTCAACTGTTCTGTGCAGGAAAATAGGTGTGAAAATGAGTGTGCAAACTGAAGATTTCTTCTTCATAGTGCTTAATATTTTATTTTAATGAAGGAGAAGCAACATTTTGTTCGAAATGAATGCACATCCCCTTTAAGCTTAAGGGCAATTTAAAGTTTAAATGCTGACTTATTTCAATGAGTATATTTCTTTCAATTTTGTATAGGAAAATTCCATATTTTTAAGAATAAAATAGAAATTCTTCATGATTCATGTTCACATATTCAGAAAGAACTTATAGATGACACAAATACTTTGTTGTTATTTGGTGCTGTTTCTGAGGGGGAGAATCATGCAACATCTCCTTTTATGTAAAAGATGGGGGCTGCAGAGTAGCTGACTGTACATAATGATGAACAGCTGCACTGACAAACTGCTCTGGTGGGAAAATCCCTCTCCTAGGAAGCACCATTTCACTGAATATTGCCAGCAGGTATTCTTCATGCATTCAAGGCCTCAGACCAATACCCTGTGTAGGTAAATTAGTGACCAATATTATTACAAGCTGTACTGGGGCTTTAGTTCATCATCTGATAAAGTGAAGGAATCAATACCCTTGTATTCCATAATAAAGATTGTAACATAAATGGCTAAAAATTTGGCCAAATTTTCTGCTGATGTAAATAGGTAGTATTTCAGCTGCATCACTCTAGCTGTTTTATTTTACTTTGGCAGAGAATGTTGCTCCTTTTGCAACATCATAAGGCAAAATCCAAAGTATATCAGTGCCAAAGTAATGGAGTACTAATGCAGAAAAAAGGGGTCAACTGGGGTAGAGCTGGTGGCAATAGTTGAGTCAGGGCTCTTTTCAAAGCAACATAAATAGCATGTGGATTGTGAAACAACATAATGGGTCCTCTATATGCACATAAAGCAGAGTTCAAAATAGTCTTACAAAAAAAACTCACAAATCACCAAACAACAAAACCCAGGCAAATAGGGACATCTCTAGCACATCAAGAGAATGTATTATAAGTATTGGATTTCTGTATTTTCCTAATATTTCCAAGAAAATGCCTGTCATTTAACTCAATTGTCTTTCTGGGTGAAACCATGGAATATATAATGGACCCAGTACCTCTGTCAGATAGACTGAATTCCATCCTTCTATTTCCATTGTCTGTAATCCATTGAATGAACCTCTATATTTATCAATGGAAGCTGAGATGGATGTCAGAAAATAAAAGACTTTCTCTATTTCTCAGTTCTGCTCAACCACATAGGAACTGAAATCCCATTTCCTACACTACTGAAGAGTCTCAAACATTAGGCCAAAGATCATTCTAGAAAAAAATCCTTCTTATAGAATTTGTTTTACTACTGATACTAAGCTGAACAAACAGGAATGCAAGGCAGGAAGCAGTAAAGGAGGCTCACTAGAGCAAGAGAATGGAATTAACAGAAAATGTTTAAACAGCTCAGGTGTCAAATCCATTGGATTATATTTCTATCTAGGAATTAAAGTACTTCAAATCCACTGATGCACATTTTTAGCTGTGAAATAGACAGATTTGAGCACTTCACTGTGGCTGATGCATTCTCCCATAAATAAAATGTGAAGCCTAAGTAGGCCAATCAACACAAGTCTCAAAATTTTTCCTTAAAAATAATCCTATGTAAAATTAAAAAGAAAACAAAACCATCACCCCAATACTATCAGTAGAGGCCAGTTAAGAGAATTTTTAAAATTCATTACAATTCAATTTTGAAATTAAATATTGTTTAGGATTTGCAAATATGTGATGTTCATGAAGGATATCTGAATCTTCAATACATCTGAAGTCTAATGTATATCTTTGCATTTTTGTGGGAAAGAAGAAACAGACTCAGAAAATAATTTCTTTACCACATGGGGATTATATTTCCTTTTATTTTACTTGAATTGGTTATTTATGTTGATAAATCTACCTGTATCCTATCCCTGGATATAGAAAATAACCACATGACTTTGTTCACTTCAGTAATATCACAGAATATCTATGTGCACTTTATTAATTTACAATAAAAAATTCTAAATTCAGTTCTCTTCATGCCCAGCCTTTACAAAGGACATTATGATGTCCTGCTGGTTTCTTCTGTGAAAAAGGGATGTAAGTGAGGTGCACTGTCAGAGTATTGCTCCAAGCTGGGCAGACCACATGCATAATCAGGTTTCAGATGTAAAGAAACGTAATAATGATGCAAAGAGAATCTTGTTCATGAACACATCACTTTCAACATCCTCATGCAATTTATAAGCAGCTGTTGAGCTCCTGTAAATTATGTTGGATGCTTACCTTGTTGTCAAGTTATTCCTGTAGACTAGGACTAACAGTGCAGATGTTTGGTACTGCCATAGGTTCTGTACTTTTAAACAAAGGTGAGGATGTTTACAAAATCAGAAAAATTCAAAATTTCATTAATATGCCCCTAACATTAGCAATTAATGGAGACACTGATGCCTTTGTCCCACTTCTTTCCCATTTGTTGACCATCTTGAGACTATTTTAGTACATTTAATACTTTGCATAGCAATGTTGTTTCTAATTAGAGCAAAGTAAGTAGCAGTAATGTTGTAAATGTCACTATTTGGAAATGCAGAATGTAACCCATTTTCTCCAGAAGTATAATGCATTTACATAACTTTCCTGCAGAAATGATTTGGGTAAAAAATAACTGTTTCATGACTGTGTATACGTTTCAATAAATCTAGGTAACTATACAGAAAAATACATACAGATTTATCAATCAAAATTCAATTTCAATCAAAACTATATCAGTTTTTTAATAGCAAATTGTCGTGATTGAAATTCTTAATTTCCTTCTATTTCAAATGCCAGTTGCCTTTGTCTGCATATTCATTAGAATTCCAAGTATCTTCTCAAATTGGAGAAAGAAGACAAAGTTTGAGTGCAGTATATAGTAGATGAAGTCTATTAGAATAACTCAGGAGAAAGAATCAAATGTATATTAAATCTATAACATTAGCTTTTCTGGAAGAATCCAATTTAGATATGAAGGCATTTTATAATGATCACAAATTTGCGTGAAAACTAAAATCAGGTGTGTTATTAAGACTTTTTAGGAACTGCTGTATCTCATAGATTCCACTTTCATTTATTTAAAATACTACCTTGCACATGAAGAGCAAAAGAAATGGTGAAATTATGTGTCCTTTTCAAGTCTCTAAGTTTCTATTTTCACCAGTAACTCCATTTTCTTCCCCACTGATACATTAGAAGATAAATAAATTTTAATAACTCCAGTTATTAAAAATTTGATTTAGGTGGTAAAACTAACTTACAAAGTAAGTGACAAGCTAAAAGATTTTGTTTGTCTAGGGAAGTTATTTATTATAGGAATGAAAAACAAGTAGAACCAAGCAGAAGAATCCCAGTTGTTAAACTAGCCACAAGGTAAAGAAATGTGTTCCTTACCCTTTTTTAGCCCACTTTTCATTTGTCATTCTGATTCTTCATTCCCATCTCTTTCCATTAGCTGCTTCAATATCTTATGCATCAATTGAATGTAATAGATAAACTACTTTTTACACAAAAGTATTTCTGAGGTGACTTGCATGACCTAATGTCATTTGAAAGTCATGCATGTAACATCTCAATGACAAACTGCAAATTGCTACATATTCAAGACAAAATAGGAAAATGATATCTTAGATACATAATTTTTTTATTTTGTCTCATTGCCTTTAGATATCTTTTCAGGACCTTTCAATAACAATTTAGATACTCTCTTCTGCTATTCAAAGAATTCTCTTTCATTGGTTTTATTGCTATAAATCCAACTTCCTACAAGACCACTATGTCAATAAGACAGAGTTGCTAGTATGGTCATGCAAAAAATAATCTCTTTTTTAGTTTGTTGTTTTCACAGTATATGAAATTTTCTAATATTTTTTAATATACTGTTTCTCTAGTATAATGTTTATTTGAAATGCAATAATATAAACTGCCACTTTTGGAAGGACAAAAAATGAAACCCTAGTATATTTGTGTCCTTTGAAAACCTAGTACATATTTGTGTCCTATTCCGGGCTGGATTTGGTCATGCTGAAGGAAAGAATGACTCAGTCACCCCATTCTGACAAGTCCTTTTTATTCTTTTCATTTAATAACTAGGGAGATAGGATTTTTTTTTTTTTTTTTTTTTTTTTTTTTTTAAGGTCAGATGTCATACACTGGAGCCTCATCTTCTGCTGTCAAAGCAGTTAGTGCTGTCAGGTCTTCTCCATGTTTCAGAATTGAGCAGTGCTCCCATTAAATATTGTGTACATTGCCCCCCTCTGGGAATTGTGATTCCTTTTATTCAGCATGTCTTGTGTGTCTTTATGACTCTTCTGTTTGGTGTTTCATGAGGTAATGTCACTTTTATCTCCAATATATCTACATCTCTTGCTAAAACTATTCCTTCAGTTAACTCTGGGATAAATACAAAGTTGAGCAGGCTAGTTAAAAATATTGGATGACTGTTGTAAAACAAGATTCCATGTTCTTGAGAACCCTATTTAACTAATGCTTACTAGATTAGCAAGTATTAAATGGATAACTTTAAAATAATTTGCAAAGATTTTTTTTTTAATATGTTTGCATATTTTGCTTGGTTGGTTTGTTTTCTATTTGAAAATTTAAAATTTGTAAGTGAAGCCACTTACACTGATAATAAAAATCAACTAATTCCAGAGACTGCATCAGAAGGAAATGTGTTTTGATTCTATATTTATCAACACATATACTTCTTTTCAGAGCTCCAAAAGTAAGGAGGTCTGTATTTCTAGTCTATTTTTTATTCAAGAATTTAATTTTGAAAATAAATGCATAAAGAATGCATTATAAAGAATGCAAAAGGCATTATCTGAGTTATAAGGTCACCTCATAGCAAAGAACCAAAAGAAATTATATCTGCACCTATACTACAGTGCCAAGTAGTGAAATGGCTCAATTCACATTACAGACAAAACAAATATCCCATGAGGCAAAACCCCCCCCCCCATTTTCTCCAAGTTTTCATGTTTGCTATACATGACTGTTATGAGATGAAAAAAGAGAATAAAAAAATTATGTCTAAACCCCCAAAATAAGAGACAACCAGCCTGACACACTCTATTAACAGCAGCAAGTAATTGCACCATCCTCCTGTATCCCAAGAAACTCACCTGAATCCTTCCTTACCCTTGTCTTGGCTGTTACACCTACAAAGAATCTGAAAAGAGCTATCATGTCCAGTGACAGACTGTGCTTTGAATTCCAGTACACACAAATTGTAATATCCTGAACATTCCAAGTCTTTTGGAGTTGTCTGGACTAAGGTTTTTCCTAGTTCAAATAGTTTTACCATTACTTGAATGTTGAGCCAAATGTTGAGCCAAATGTTGGTTGCCTTTACTTGAAAGTCATAGTGCTAGAAAAAGGGATTTTTTACTCTTTGTTTAACAGCTTTCAACAAGCTTGTTGTAATCTTTTAATTCTATTCAGCATGATAAAAATACTCTCTTTTTTAATAAGCATTCTGATTACTCCTTTAATATAATCATTTTTATCTACTGTAATTATAAATTTCTTAATAAGTTTCTGTAAGAATTCTTAAAAGTCAGTTGATATAATTTTAACTACTTTCAATTCCTTCCAATTGAAAAGGTCAGGGTATGTTTTTTTAATTTATTTTAATCAATTTTTAAAGTGCTACTATTTTTACTTCTATTAATTTTTAAAACCCTTCAGGAAACAAAAATTCACTAGAACTGAGTTCATGTTTTGAATTCATGACAGACAAGCTTTCAAACATGTTTTTCTTCTTAAGCTATTATCTGATTGTGAAAGATTACTCTTCAGATCACCATCTCCTAGAAGCTTTGAAGACTGTTTTTTTTGGTTGTTTTGGATTTTTGTGGGGGTTTTTTTTGTTTGCTTGTTTTTTCCTTTGTTTTTCCTCTTGCTACCTGAAGATGGTAGAGTTATCCTAAAAAGACATTTGTACTAGAGGCAGCAGTATAGAAGACATTGTTTTAGAAAAGTAATTGGTTCTGAAACATGCTAAATACTTTTTCACAACTGACAGTAAAGTCCCTTTCATTGGAAATTTTATGAGGCTATGCACATCTCACCTTTACTGCTGATTTCATAAAAGCTACATATACTTTAAAGTCTCATTCAAATAAAAATAATGAAACAACAGTTTTAACATTTATTTGACTGTACTAAAGCAAAATAATTACATTGCTTGAGTTAACTCACTTTCAAATGACAGGGCTGAAAACAAATACACAAACTTGTAGAACATTATTACTACTAAAAAGTTTAAATTATTAAAAAACATGCCCAAAAGTCCCTAAAAGTAACTTCCAAACACCACAAATGGATACTAGATTAGACTCAGGAGAACATTTTGCGAACTTAACTTTCCGTGATACTACAACAACTTCAAATAATTTTTCATGGCAAAAAGAGTAAAGAAAAATGTGATTTTAAAGAATGTCACAATATTTAAGTGCAATATTATTTGTGAATACAAGGAAGGATTTGCCAAAAATATCCTTTACATCACAAGATGTGATGTAAATGATGAGGATATGAAGGTATCTCTGCAGATCATCTTGGCCAAGCCCCCTGTTTAATCAGTTCACCTGGAGTAGTCCTCAACCCACCTCACTGTCCACTCATCTAGCTCACAATTCTTGACCTTACCTACAAGGATGTTATGGGAGACAGTGTCAAAAGCCCTTCAGAAGTCAATGTAGACAAATCTACTCCTCTCCCCAGGTATCTATCTCCTTCAGATATCTGAGCTGCCAAGACTTTATTTGCAGTAAATTCAGAGGAAAAGGTAATTCTAAGACTTTGGCCACTTATTAATTCATTACTTAAAATTAATCAGATTACTTTTACCTGCTTCCACTATGAGGAGAGGATACACCATGTATAGATAGATATCCAGGTTGTGTAAGTTTCCAGTCTGATTAATGAGGTGAACTCCCAACTAAACTTTACCTCCCAAAACCTCAAGAGGTGACATTGTTGCCTCATGTAGAAGGCATTCCAGTGTCATCAATTCAAGTTTATTGATACAGTTAGCATCATTATATATTTGAATAAAAAATATTTTTAAACATTTAAATATTTTTTAAAAAGTCTGAAAATTAGTAATTTTGAGAATCACATGTAGTATAAATGACCAGATGTTTTGTCAGAATTGAAAGGCTCTTAGAATTTATTTTCCATTTCATTCTCATGATTTATTATTTAAACTTTGGGCACGTAGTCTGAAACCCCTATTATTTAACAAATATTTAACAAATTTTTAAACAACCAATTTCTGTTCATTCTGGTTGAAAATCTCTTTAAAAGACAGCAATCTTCATTCTTTAATTTAATATCTTACGCCATTTCCCTAGATTTCAGGTGATACAGTCTACCCATGTCAGATATAAGCCTTAACCACCATGTGCAGGAAATACCAAGGAGTGTTATTTACTTCAGTCTAAGGTAAAAGTAAATGAAGTAAAAGAAAGCAGTGGTTTCAGACAATGCAAATGTGACACCATGTTTCCAGAAGTGTCCCATCCACCGAGTCACATTAAACTCTTGCCCAGGACTGTCCACTGTTTACTTTCATCAAGCTGAGAAAACATGTGGCTGAGAATATGAGAAAAGGAAGAGTAGGGTGAAATTTAGGACAGAAAAGGTAAGAAACACACATCTGCAGAGAATTGCTTTTCCACCTTTTCCACAACATTCAGCACAGGTGATAACCCCAGTTTCACTCCTCTGAGTAAGTACTGGAACCATCACACTCTTGCCCACCACAAAGACCAGGTCAAACAGAAGCTAGTTAAAGGCCTGACATGGTCTGGCTTCCCAAGAGATTCTTATCCAAAACCTGCCTGTATTGTATCCCAGTGCAGCAGTAGGTCAGGAGGTGACGTTCCACCCATCCCCTCAACCTCCAGTTAGTTTTATGTTTTGTGGTGATTCTTTTCTTCTGTTCTTTCTCACAACATGTCTTGTTTACAGTAGGAAAAGCACCTGCTGTGAGTTTAAGCTTGCTCAGGGTGGAGGTGGTTAGTTATTTTTCAGTGTTTTGCTTACTCAGTATATTTTCAGCTTTTGTTTCTCCTATAATCTCTTACATTCCCAAGCGCTGAAAATATAAAAATATTATCTTATTTAGTGTCACTTGACCTTTAGAAACTTAACCCTTCCTTTATGACACTTTCCTATCATGAGTTTAGATAGACTTGAACCAGAAAAGTACTTTAAATCAGAGAACCAAAAAATACAGCATTCATTAAAGATTTTCTGTTTCATGTTTGCATATTTAAATAAAAATGTGATAATATATAGGTGCTGTATAGCTTTTTAATAGAGTGATCTTTCAAAAATATTAGGTGAGAGCAGGTCCATTTCTGATAACAACCTAAAAAAAGGGAGGATGCAATGATAAAGTAGTCTTCCTATCTAAATTTAAAATAAATAAATAAACTGAATTGAAAAGTTTTTTCAACTCAAATTTGCAGCAAACCCTTGCAGGTGTAAAGCTTCACAAAACACTAAAATGGTTCTCTGGATAAATGAATCTTCTCTTATTGAATCAGTGGGTTTAGAGGTTGCTTAGGTTTGGGGTTTTTTTCTTAACAATGAATTCCCAGCACATTTTTAATGGACAGAAGTCTTAATGAGACTGAAGTAGTAGATGGGAGGTGTTTTTCTGAATCAGTGCCAACTGCTCAGGAGCTTAGAGACTCAAGTGTCAATTTATTTCGCTGTTGAGCCTATCATTTTGAAAATAAAAGTTTTATATCTTTATGTGTAGATTATCTAGTCACTTTCTCTGACACAGCTGACTAGGAAACTGCCTTGGAGAGAAAAAGAGAACAATTTTCCTTATGTATAATTTTGTGTCTACAATACCAAACAATTATTGGGCCCTGCCAAACCCAACAGTCAGTTTCAGCTTCTGGTTGGCACTGTTCTTTTTGTTTTGATTAACTTGCTATAGAGCTGTTGACATTTTTTAGTATTTAAAAGAAAAAAATAAAATATACCATCTCAAAAGTTCAGTGTATTTTAGGCCAAGTCATTATTGTTTAGACAGAATTTTGGCTCCCACTTATTCATTTAAAATATTTTTCTGAAATTATCTCACTATATTATCTGTTGTCTCCATTCTTTTGTGGCATGTGCCTAGCACAGCTGCAAGAGAAATATACAAACCTATATAGATGTTGTCATTATCTTTCACTAAATTTTTATATCCCATAGTCCTTTTCACCCCCTTTAACAAACCTTAGCTCTTACAAAAAAAACCCCAACAAAACAAACCCACTAAAAAACACGAACAAAAGAACCAAAAGAACCCCAAAGCAATACAATATTAAGTTTTCTTTTAAAGACATTTTAAAAAGAATGGTGCTTGATTTCCTTTGAATGAATGAACTAAATTTAAGAATTTCCATAAGGAACATAGTTTTTCTCCTTTTCCTAGTACAGTCAGTGAGATTTGAAGGCTCTCCTTGAGGGAACTTTACCTGAACTAGGCTCCTGCTCTCTCCTGCTCCCTAAAAGTCTTTTCCTTGGTAAATGCTTACTGTTTACAGAGCCTGCTGAGAAAAGGCTTCTGCTTACTTCACACCCTTCCTGTTTTCTTGTCAGCCCCTGGCTATAATGTTGCTGAAAGCCATAAAGGCAATTTCAAAATTAATCATGATTTGTGTTCATGGAAAGACCAACAGCTCTAATTTTATGGGACCACTATTGCTCATACTTCAACCCTTTGGGAGTCATAAAGAATAGCAAGACTTTCTATTGGAAACTCAGATATATCCACAGAGAAACTGAAAATAAAAAATTGTGTTTTAGAGTTTTTCTATTTACTCAGGAGCCATTTAAAGGCTCAGGAACCCCCTATAACTCACAAGTCAGAAACCTCTTCAATGTAGTCTTGTTCCTGACTTCAGTTGTGAGACCCAAGATCTCAGCCATTGTTCATCCAGACACCCTGTCTCCTTTATTTTAAAGAACAAGGTGCCATTAAGTTTCTTTAGCATGCTCTTCTCCTTGGATTCTGTTAGATTACTCTTCTGCAGTTTGTTCCACTCACTGGGATATGGCCAATCCTTCACTCTTCTTGGCTAGCATGGAGACTAGCTCATGTGGTTACCCATGTGAATAAAGCATCTTGGATACACAACAGAGTACATTCTTCAGGGCAAGGTAATGCGATAAATTATAGTTTCCTCTATATGAAGAAAAATTATAAGAAACATGTCACATTACTTCTTTCTTATTAAGCTATATTTTAAGCCACAGTTAGTATACATAGCACTGGAGAAGATCAACCAACTTTTCTCCTTTTGTCTACATAGCAGTATTCTCACTGGTAACTATTTAGTGTAGCTTTTTTATGTTTGAAGGCTCAGAT